>NW_027120902.1:600000-1162605 GCF_030686945.1 Centruroides vittatus
CTACTACACAGAATATCTTTCTAAGTTATTGGTTGTGCAGATGTTTATGAGGTGATACACAGGATATCTCGACGAGTACAGAATATCCTGACTACAAAACATATCCGTATAAGGAAAAACGATATTAAGTAATAAATTCAGTTATCATCGGAATTTTTACATTTTTTATTGTAAAAATTATTTATTGTGATTTCAACCGGTTGAACTTGTTCCAATGTTACATCTAACACCAAGACATCTTGTACACTATGTAATTCTAGCATTGAATATCTTTAGTTGGGCCGCAATTTGAAAAAATTGTAGACCTATAAATTCCCACTATCTGTTGTTCGTCTTTCGTAATTTCGAGAACGGTGTTACATAGATGAAATTCGAGACCAGATGTGAAAAGCTTGTGGGCAGAATAACTCGATTAACTGTATATAAACTTCCAATATAGACCGGAAGTCACGTGATTTTAATTCCAAAATTTTCACCAGAACGAAATGACATAGATAATCGGCATGACTCTGTTGTTATCAGGAAAAGTATGATGTACAGGGGCAAGCCACTAATAATTTGAGGTCGAGAGCATATATTCTAAATTAAATAAATTAAAAATATGATTATGATTATAAAAATATCGTCATTATGACGATGTCACAATAATTTTTGCTCGTTGTTTATAAATTCGATCGTTAACTGTGATAAATTAATAAAAATTAAAAGAATTTTACCCACTTTAAAGTTGTTTTTTAAACTAAATCTTTTCTTGATTCTTTAGGAATTTACTTAATTCGATGCAAAATAGAAATGCATTCCCTAATGGTTTTTATCTTTAGTAGTATAAAAAATGCAATTATAATTTAATTTCAATATGGATTCTCTTAAGTGTGAATATGAGAAAATTGGCAGAGATTCAACAACACCAGAAAGATAATAGCAGATGTTTGTGAAGGTAAGTTAGAGGAAATGATGGATCAGCAAATGCACAGCTAAATTGATCAGTGAGTTGGCATGAGAAACCATTTTCTAACAGGTACGTCGGGTAGGAAAAATCACGTGACCTCACGTGAGCAAAAATGCTCCCTAGCAGCGAAATTTTCGTGTTAATAGCTAATATATTAGAACATTCTTGACATAATCCAAAATGGAAAAACTGTAAAAAAACCACTTCAAATTTCTCTCTTGTTAACGTTTCTATAATGTATATTTTCTCTCGATAAAGCGTGCTGTATATAATTATCAAGATATGATTCTTTCGCCTGTATAAAATTATCTTTTTCTACGCTAGAACAGTTACAAACAAAATTTTCTAGTGTACTTAAAGAGAAAAGATTAAATGTTTGTCTTCTCGAATAAAATTACTCAAAGTTCTTTTGTATTATTTGTTATTGATGCATGACTTCAACAAAAAGTTATCTCTTCAAAATAAGTACTAGACATTAAGTTTCTATAAAAAAGAATTTAAATTTTTAAACTAATATTATCCCTTTTATTCCGGATTCTGTTAAAAAGAATAAGTACATATATATATATTTTTTTCCGTTAAAAAATTAATTAATTTTTAAATTTTATTTAATTAAATCTTAAAATTTGTCTTATTTACTTCAGACTTTTCTGTTTTTCTTGTGAAATCTTTTATATTTTAACAATTAAAAAATAATTTAAACTTCATTTTAATTAAATTTTAAATGAAAAAAATTATATTAAATTATCTTGGAAGTTATTATAAAAGCATAATAAATTAATTTAATTATAAATAACTATTGGAATAATATTTTTTTAAAAATTAAGAAATTGTTATATCTTATAGATTATTAAATAAATTTTTTATAAAATATAAAGCAAAATGAATAAAATTATTTAAAGAAATAAGAAAAGTTTAGTTATATACTCTAATTCTTTTAAATTCGCATTAATATATTAAGAAAATATAATATTTGCTAGTAAATCATGATCTACTCGTTGGTAAGTTTTTTTTAAGTAATTAAACAAAAGAAATGTTGATTTGTTTATGTTTGTTACAGCGTATAAATATAGATTTACATTATATAGATATACATTATTCATTATATAGATATAAATTTATTTATATTTGTTTACTCATTATATTTTTCTTTCTTTCTTTGATATTTTTTTTGCAATGTTTCCTTAAAATAAGAATTTTCTTTCCATCAATAGTTATTTTCTTTATGGTAATGATACATAAAAACATAAGCAAATATGTCTCATTTTACTCTATATTTTTTATTATAAAATATTTTAAGTATCATTTTAATGAACTTAATAGTCAAATTTTTGAATTTTTTTTAACTCTCATTTATTTGAAACAAAGTTGATATTTTCGTCTTTACGATTTCTTGTCATAGGAGTTTCTTATTTTAATTCATGAATATTTTTAATGTTTTAATGTTTAGTAATATGTTTTTTCTATATATAAGAATTCAATAGGAGCAATAAAGAATTTTACAAGCCGATTCAATCTGATCCTTTAACATTATCTTCAATCTTTAGCTATTATCTTGGACAAGTGATTAATAACCGTCATATATATATATATTCCCCCATTCTTGATTTCTTTCCATTTTTCTTTCTCTGTTTTCTCCAATCATTTTATCAAAATGTACCCATTTTTAAGAACCGTAAATCGTAAATAATAATAATAGTCCAAATAATGGAAGGTAAAATTTTGCAAAGAGTTAATATGATAAATGCATTTAGCTTATCTCTAGCTTTTCTTAATGATAAACTTTGAGTGATATTTCTAAGACAGATGTGCTTGTCACATAATGACTTATAAGACAGATTAATTGGATTGGATGAAAAGACTAAATGACATATAATACAAATAATACATCAAACTGTCATTGAATTGAGTTGTTATATCGTGCAACCTTTAAGAAAGCTAGAAATACCGAATGGAACGTTCGAATTTCAAATAGTACATGCAATTCTCAATTCTCCTTTTGTGGAGAATCTCTTGTTAGAGAAGAGCTTTTCAGAATTGTTGTGACTCTTCACACCCTCCACGACACATTTTCAATACAGAGTTGTATTAACTGTACGTGCTGCTTTAATTATGCATGCCATGCAGAATAAACATAAAAGTGGAAAATGAATAGAAATTTCTCTTAGTTTATGTACTTCAACGCTACTAATGCTAATTAAATTTATTAAAATAAATGAAAGAATTAATGAAAGTTTATTTAAATTATTAAATAAAAATATATATGTATATATCATCATTAAACTTTATGTATAATTTATTAAAGAAACATATATATATATATATATTTTCCATTTATTATCTACAATTTTTACGGAGAAAAATTAAATTTGAAATAATCGTCTATTATAAAACGTATATAAAAATAAAATATGAACAAGATTTTCAATCAAAAAATAACAATTTTAGATTTAACAACGATGTAGAAAGCTTTACATCAGCTGAATAGATAAAATATATTGAATTCTTCGATTATTAACCTCGATATTACAAGTTAGATTCTGCTGAAATGTCAATATTCATTCGCTCTGAATCACTCGAGTATCACGCAATTTCGAAAATGCTTCAACATGGGATGCATGTTGCAATATTTAAACCAAACAGTAGACGAGATAGGACGAGAAAATCATATAGGAATGCAGAGATACCAGCCTAAAAATGCATGTAGATTTTGTTAATCTCCTGTCACGACGTTCGTTGAAGATGGAGCATTAATAATATTCCACCAGTTAATCGCATTAATGAAAATCTCATCTCCGATATTCATCCAATCAGATTAATGAAAATTGGATGTGCATTTAGAACTAGTTTAATCTCTACACTTGGATCTGCCATGTTAATGGAATATTTGTGATAGATTTTGGCTCCTTCTAATTCTTCTCTCGGGCTATAAAGCTTAAAAACACAAGAATTTTACATTTAAATAAATCGGACATGTATATTTTTATATTTATAAATATCGAAAATATAGAATATAAAATCAAAATTTTAAGATACGAATTACATGACATCAGAATCTCTTCGCAATTTTACATTTTAAAATAATTATGTTTACGCTATGCCTTGTGTTTTTGTCAAAGAAAATTTACTTATAATAAATATAAAAAAATAAATATTTCTAATTTTCTTAGTTCTTTCTCTTAAGTTTCTTCATCATTTAATTTTAATTTTTTTTAAGTTGTTTTACTCACTAAACGTTTATCGTTAAAACATTTAATCAGTTTATCAATATTTTCCTAATGGGAAAATTTTTTATGGAGAAAACTTTATCTAAGTTTGCAAGTTTCGATACGACGTACTCTAGCACATATCTTAGTTGATCACAGAGGTTCTATCAGTTTGGTTTCGTGTACTCCTAAATCGCTTTCTCCCTTACATCTTTACGGGTAAATCCTGCCATTTTCTTTAATGGCATCTATTGCATTTTTCTTATTTATTTTGCATTCTCAGCTAACTTTTAGTTCTTTTTTTATGATAAATTTCAAAGTAATTTTCAGTCCAGATTATTACTCTTTTTATTATTATTATTTTTTTAAAATATTTTTTTATCTTTACCATTTTTTGATTAATTTCGAAAGTTTCATCCTATAAAATAATTTTTTAAAAATTAAATAAAATTCGAAAAAATATATTTTTTAACGATGAAAATAATTATAAAAGTATCAGTTAATCGAAAATTTCTATTAAAAATGTACAAAAGAAAACCCAGTTTTAAAGTTAACAGATGATGTATAAAGTCAAAATATCGAATATAATTTTTAAAATATATTTTCGATTTTTTTCAAATTACAGATTATTCCGAAAATTTTAATAATGAATCCTTATATTTCCGAAACTTTGTACAATTGCGGAATCGACTTCAATTAGGGAATTTGTCGTAAATCCTTTAGGGTATTGTCAACTGATATTCACAGAACAAAATTTGCAACATTTCAAATTCCTGGCCAAACTCCAAACACTTAAGGGGTAGAAACTACTAGATAATGAGTTCTGCATTGAATTATCACTATAAAACGTAAAGAATCTCCATAATGATTTGCATAACTTTGTAACTCTTCTTTACATAATTAATATAACTGCAAATCAATCAGACTACGTACTGCTTGGATAATTTTACTAAATTATCTTATAGTTATAATAATAAATCATTTATATATATATAGCATAACCTATTTAATTTAATTATCTAGTAATATTAATTATGAGCATGTTCTATAAACCATATTTATAGAGTTATGCCAGACGTTGCATGTCTCTCATCGCCATCATCAAACTGCTATACTTTATCTACAGCTTGTATTCTATAGCACTAAAATCTCACAATTACTGTGGAGTAATGGTTGCTATTCGCTCTACTAAACCCTTGATTGTTTTCCTTTCTAATCAATCCTAGTTATTAAATATTTAAGGTTCAATTCGACACTTAAGTGTTATTTTTGTAATTGTGGAATTTTTCTTACTAACTTATTCATTCAGATTATTAATTTTTAACGGGTTTAATTAGCTACAAAATCATTTATAATTGGTAATTAAATAATGGGTATTGGTCAAATTGTCGTTAAGATAATAACAATAATCATCGTGTTTAAATCACAGACTGATATAAAAATTTAAAAAAAAGTATACTTAAAATATTTTTAAATGTTAGAGAAATTTCTGATGTTAAAATATTTACTAACAGAATTTTTGTAAGTTTATTATCTAGAGGTTTAAGAAGAAAATTGAATGAATGTTTACTAATTACGCCAGAAAAATTTTAATAAAGATGAAAGTTTATCGAAAATCTGGCTATTGAAATCTGTATAAAAGATAAGCTTTCTTTTAAATATTCTTGCTTAAACGATCAAATATTTTAAACGTCCAGTAAACATATTGAATTTATTAACGATACAATTAAAAAAAAGTGTGTAGAATATTAACAAAAGATTTTCTTAAAATTTACGATTTTTTTTTCCTAGTTTCAAACAAGAACTTATTCTTCGTTTAACAGATTTAAAGTATGCAGTTTTAATAAAAATTTTAGCTAATATTATTTTTATATATGCCTATTTCAATGGTGTTTTATAATTTAGTTTTTAAATAAACTGATTATAATTATTGAAACTTTTAAGATACAATATTTGGCTAGTGTATTGATCTACAGAGTGGCACAAAGTCACGTTACTTCTCTTTATATAATTAACCATAGCAAATATACCACGTGCATTCATCCAGTATTACCTACTTTTGTTTTCTATTTTTAGATTTAACAATGGATAACTAGAATAATTAAACTATTGAAGAACGTGTTGTCCTGTAGAATAATGGCCTCTGTTGTCAGTGTCGAATTAAGGAAATTTGGGCCTTAAAATAAGTTGCATTCTTGTCCCTCCCCCCAAAAAATATTTAATAATTTTATGTAATTAATATCTTTTGAAAAAACTGCAAATGTTACTGTGTTAATTTTTTTTATTGTACACCTCAAATTTTACTTCTTTATGACGAATTTATAAATTGAAAATAGGCAATTGCCTGTTTTATTTAGCCTTAAGTCCCATCCTAATGCTATGAAAATGATGAGGAACATTCTGATGCATTGAAATTATTAAACGTGTTGTTATATAGACTATATATATATATTTTAATTCTTCCAATAATTATTTTTACAAGAATGCCAATTTTATATAAAGGTAACAGAACTTTGTAGCCTCCCCATATATTTTGTGAACAGATATATATTATAGAAATAGCTACTTCAGATATTTTACAAATTTAAAATTTTAATAACCAGTAGAAAGAATTATAATATGATTTATGATAACTTTTGTTAATAAGTATTGTACATCTGATATAATCTCCTTTTTTGTCTCCATAAATCAGTGTTCTGTTAGCCCAATTAATGTCAAAAATCGTTGATATTAATATTAAGGAATTTAATATTTATTATTTGCCAATTTTCGTCATAATAAGAACGGACAGTTCTGACAATTTGACTTCGAAAAATCCTTACTTATATTTAATTTTTAAATGTTTATAACTTATATATGATATGAAATCCTTCACGATCGTTTTATGTTATTAATTTATAATTAATTTTTTTATTTTTTAATACAAGAAGAAGAGTTTTTTCTTCTTCTTTGATTCTGTTAAAAATGGCACCAAAATTTATATCTCAACTGTTTTTTAAACATTGAAACACTCAAATTTAACACGTTGTTGAAAACGTCAATGTAAAAGTAGGAAACTAGCAAGGATTTAATTTTAAAAATACAAAAGACATCTCTTCTATAGAATAGCTGTAGTCGCCTTAAGCAGAATCTGTATTTATTCCAAACAAAAAATAAGAAAAGACATATCCAGATTGTTTTGACTGGAACCGCATCTCCAGATGCTTAACTCAGAAAATTACTGCCGCTTGGAGAATTTGTTTCATATATTGCAATTTATGCCAAAGAAAAAAAAAATAAGAAAAATATAATTTATATTTCCTTTTTATATACTTTCTAAGCACAGAAAATGTAATTTAAAACAAAAAAATGATAATAATAACATCAAAGTTTTAAAATTAATCTTTTAATTTAAATTATCAGATATTAATTTTAGGGTTACTTAAGAAAAAGTTTAAGAGGATGATGATGAAAAACTTTAACATGTAATATTAAATTTATTATGGTAATGATTAAATGTTGATATCAGTAGAAATACTTTAAAGATCCTTAGCTTCATCTATAAAGTTATGAAAAGAACCTAATGATATTTTAATGACTGATCGTTATCTTAGGTTTAAAGAATAAAGAACAAACTATTTGCTACAACCATTAGCATATTAATTGAAGAAAGTTGCTACTGATTTAGAGTTATTTTATAACATTATTCATTTTGTCTTCTCTAAACGGCAAATATTTCTTTCTTTAATAAATTATAACGTCCTTTAAAAATTCACAATGAAAACTAGATTTATAAGCAGTTTACACATTAATAACTCGTTTAGCATTATTATATTAAATTTTAGGTTATGTAATGGAAATTTAAAATGTTCCTTATGTTGCTTTTTGATAGATTTTCTCATAAATAATATCGAGAATTTTTATCACGAATAATAATTTACTAACAAATTATTTATTAATACATTTTAATATTGTAACTTGATTTTCTTTTATTATTTTTCAGTTAGAAAATATTCATTAAATATTTTAAATTAGTAATAATTTTTTAAAAATATTTTTATAGAAAATGTAGTATATATAGGCCTATATTTATATTTAATAATGTATTAAAACCTGTCTAAAACGGAAACCTGCCAAAACGGGATTTGTTTGGTTTTACTGTCTTTTATTAATTTTAAAGGAAATAAAAATTTTGTTAATAGAAAAATTTGAGAAAATTTGAAATTTCCTGATTACATTTTATCAAACTTCGATCTTTCAATTTGTTTACAGATCCTTCTCCCCTTGATTATGAAGATTGAATAATCTAATATTCATCTAGTTATCATCAATGTTAGAAATAAATTTTACCTGTAATCTAATTTTACAATATTTTTACATTATTACTTCGAATTTAAGCTTATACATCGTTTTATCAATTTATTGATTTTTTCCTTTCTTTTTTGGTGATAAAAGTTCAAGTTTTATCTGAACTCTGTTTATGACCCTATCAACGAACAGACAGATTAGTCTGGAAGAAAAAGTTGATAGAGAAAAGGAAGATGCTTTCACAGTTGTCCAAAACATCACTTTTGAGCAATTTATGGCTTTTTCTGATTTGATTCTATTGCATTTCTGACATACAATCGTTTGTATTACTAGTATTGAAAGTTTAAAAATTTATTTTAACGTTAAAAATTTCTTAATTCTAAATTTTAAAATTACTATATTTTTAAAAATGTGGTTTATTATTATTATCAGTATTAAAAAATAAATAATTATTTTTCCTATTTACAATTATAATTTTGAATTTAATTACACGCTTAAAGGAGAAGTTAACTCATTAAATTGCATTTATAAAAATTCTAGAGTAATAAAAAAAGGGTATTTTTTAAATAAATACCAGGAAAAAAACGTATATAAATTTAATACCGTAGAATTTCTTTTATAATTAAAAAATACAACAGATTTAGAATTAATTAAATTTTTACATAGGAGCTAGAAAACGCATCCTCAATCACCAAATCCCTTCTGTCAGATTTTAATCCTAACAAACCTATAATTTAAATTTTTCAGTGTAAATGGCTGAAGAAAATCTTAAAAATCCGATAAATTATGCCATAAATATTATTATTATTAATAACCTGGATAAAATTTCGGTAAGATTTTCCCCCTTAAGGATTTTAACATGTTAATCCCATTAGAAATAGCTTGAAGAAAATCGGATTATCCAATCTTACCTGACGAAGGTTAAGAACTTACCACCTGTCGAGTTAGAATAATTTACAATCGTTAAGCTTTAGTCTCTGGCTGTCCAATCCAGGACTTAGGTCGAAGGAAGATAAATAACTATGAATAAATATGGCTGAATGTTTTATTCAGTGGGTTTGGAAATAAACGGCTGTTAGCAAGCAAATGTTGCTTCTCAAATTCGACCCGTCTTGGGATTATATATGAGCCATGGCTTCAGGTTCTTTGACGGAGCGTTTGATATATCCCATATCGTTATGTAAAAAGTGTTGATTTTGTATTTTGACTTTGAAAGATTGTACATATTCCCTTACATTGCTTGATAACATTTATTTGCAAATTGATTTTTTTTAATTAATTAGTAAAAACGTTCCGAAATTATTAAAAAATTTTCAAACATTTTTCACTCTCAGACTTTAAATAATTATTTATATAGGCCTATATTAGGTTTCATTACATTAAATTACATGTTTTAACATATTTTTTTACTACAATTTTTTAAAAAATAAATTTTTAAATTTTAATTAGTGAATTTTTGTAGATTTTTTAAATCTAATTTTAACTACAACAAAAACATATATATTTTTCAGGTTTATGAATAAAATATACGCGAAAAAAATGCAAATAAAATATGCATTAATATAATTTTATTTTTCTCATAAATAATATTACAATTTAAAAAATAATTTCTGACAAAATGAAACAAGATAATTAGTGAAAATATACATTAAATTTATTTTTATTTATAATTTTAAAAATATAGCAACTTTAAGCAATATTAATAAACATTTTGCCAGTTGCATTTATAAATTCTTTAAAAATAAATACATTTTTCTATTTAATTAATAAATTTATTTGCTTTACTTAATTGATATTTAATAATTTCTTTTAATATTATTTACATGGATCATAATTAAAATATAATTAATTAAAAATTAATTTATTACGTTTATTAATATTTAAAATGAAAAAAATTGAAACAATATTTTTAAGAATAAAAACATAAAAAAACTAAATTTTAGTATATTTTTTATCATATGATGTATTAAAATGAAACTTGCAGAAACTTTAATATTAATCAGCGTTAATTAAGATTTAAAAATTAAAAAAAAATGGAAATAAATGTAATTTTCTGAGTATAAATTTAACTTTGTTATAATTAACATTTTTTTAAATACGAAAATATTATTTTTAAGTAGATAAAAGTCATTAATAGAGATAAATACATCTATTTAAATGAAGTTCTAATTTATAATAAATATAACTTAGATATGACAGTAAGTTAAACTTCACATTTGTTAAAATTATCTTCTTTTTTTTAAATTTATTTTTCCTTATTTTTGAACAGATGACAAGTTAAACAGAAAGAAAAAATGATGACTTTTACAGATAAATAAACGCTTGTTTCATTATGACATTTCAAATCTTATCAATTTCTCAAACTTCATTTCAAAAATAAAAAAAACAAAATTATTATAATTAAAATATGCATCTGTTATGTAATAAGTTACAGTCAAATCTATAATAACGATCACCTTTCTACAACGACCACCAGTAAACAGCGGACATTTTTAGGAACTTTTTTTTTTGCATAAAAGTGCGTACAAAACCTCCAAAAACGGCCACTTGCGAACAACGACCACTTCTAAGCAGCCACCATTTTTTCATTAACATTTTTTGAACCAAAAAATTGCGTACAAAATAACCTCCAAACAACGACTACAACCATCTTTTATGTTCTCATCAGTGGCCGTTGTTTAGAGGTTTTATTGTATGTTAAAAATAATTTAAAATACGATAAAAATATTTTTTAAAATTTATTACAAATATAAAGAAAAATAACAATATCTATGTAATGAATTTAATAATTTTTTTTAAATGAAAAAAATTATAAAAATAAAATAGTTTTATTGGCTTAATTTTTAGATTTAAATGACAAAAAAAATATATATTTTATTTATTTTGATTATTTTTAAACTTGGCATCATCGCTATCGCTCTCTAGGGTCACGTTTTGACAACAAGATGTTGGTATCGAGTCACTGTCACGTGACGATCCCTAGAGAGTGACAAAAATGACCAAAGATAAGTTATATGGGCGTTTCCAGCTCTAAGCTTTCTTTTCTTATCTAGGGGCATTCTAATAATAATAAAAAGATAGAACACAGGTAATAAGAAGATATTTTTTATAGAGATTATTCTCTAAATGATACAAATGGCTTTGCTTTTATTATTAAATGAGGATTTTATATTATTCAATTTAAAAAAAAAAAAAAAGAAATGATTCGTTCCGAAACTGATGTAAAATGATATGAAAGAAAATGGGCGAAAGAAATGATACGAATAAAAGAAAAATGATGCAAATGACATAGAAGAAAATGAAGCAGAAGAAAACAAATAGCAGCAAAATTATATTGAGTAAAATATAAATATGTATATGAATACAGAAGAGTGTTATTGCAAAAATAATTCACAAAAAAAAAACATTAAGCAAAAACAGGAAAGATGAAGTAAAAAACATAACACTTAAAAAAAGAAATCAATAATACTATACATTTAAGTTTATAAGAAAAAATAATGAAATTAAGGTATAAAAAATAAAAAAAATTAAGCTTATATATTATTAAATCTTTATCTATTTATAAAAATATACAAAATTTAAAATCCTAGCTGTGATAAAAGAAAAACAAGTAAAGTTTCTATTCAAAAATGCTATTTGAAAACATTGAAATTCATTAACCTCGTTTATTGTTTATTTAATGATCGATGAATTGCAATAAATATAATAAACACACGGAAAAGATTAATATTGAATGCATTTTTAAATTGTTTCATAATTTGTGATAATTTTTTTTTTTTTTTACATTCAAGTTTTTAATTATTAATATATATAAATTAATGTTTTCTGCCTTTGAATGTAGTTGATTAGTACAGAACGTTTATCCAACATTCTTCCTAAATTGCTTTCGTCTTAATTACTTTTCGATTTTCCTCAAACAATTTATTTACTTTAATTGTTGAAAAGTTTTCTACAAAAATTAGGTCCAACTGCCGTCAATGCAATTTCTGTTCTTTCAAGGATGTGAGTGAACTGAAAAATATGAGTGGAAATTGTATGAAGAAATACATTCGACGATACGAGTGATCCAAAGTCTGAAGTATATAAGAACTTTACAAGATGGAAAAAAATGTTTTTTCTTCTTTGTAGCTACAAAATATTGGAAACAAAGTTTAGAAAAATATCCTAAAACTATGCTTAAAGTTTTTATTTTGACAATTTTGATATATGTGTAAGTTATATACATACACAGCTATAAATTATGTATAGTGCCTGTACGTATGTAAATATTTCAAAAATTTATATGAAAATAAATAAAATAAATAATTTAAAATTGTTACTGAATAAATTCTCTTTTATATATAAAATATTATAATTGCATTCAATATATATTTTCATCATTGTCGTTATTATTAAAGATAAAATGTGTTTGCCGTTATACAAGTTGTCTGCTATTATCTAATTTTGACTATAATTAATATTTTTAATGATAGAAAATCCTTCAACAGTTAAAATCAAGAAAAGTTATTGCTGAAATGTCATTTAATCATTTTTGATTGTAGATATTTAATTAAAATTTCTGTTGATGTTTGTCATAGAATGTTAAAATAATCGAAATCATTTAATGTCATAGGAATTTATTATTTTTAAAAAATTGATTTTTAACATGAAATGAATTGCTTAAAGTTTAATTTCGAGTAATAAATTTATTTAATTAACAAAATAATAAATATAAATTCTTCGATATGCGTTTATGTATATTTATATCGAATGAATTAAGTCTAAAAATTGATGAGGTGATGCTTAATGACTATGCTTTACAGTAATTTCTCTTAGATATGTAATTTGCTTTAGAATATGCAAGTTTTGAGATAATTAGAAGTTTAGAAGTTTTGAATTGATTAAATACAGGGCGGGGTTGAACAATCTAGTAAGGTTAAGTGCATTATTTCCACTATATAATTTTCAGTGGCGTGTCATAACTTTGTTGGAAGAAGCTTGGGAGAAGCTTAGTAAAACAACATTTCGCCACTAAAAGTTCCAAATAACCGAAGACGAACAGTTTATATCGTTTATTTTATAACAAAACGATAAATTGACGAATAATTTTTACACGGAAAACATTGTAAAATATTCAAAATCGATCAGTGATGACTGTAAAAACTGAAAGTGTCATCGCATCCGTTAACTGACGCCATCCAGGTTATCTGGTCTAGAGAAGAATGATCGTTTGCCATCCCTCAAAATGTGGTTAATTAACCCTAATTAGTGTCACTAATGACGTCAATCAGGCAAGAACGAGATTGGCTGATTAAGATTGTCGATAGAGGAGAAAACTTCGATAACCGATGAATGATGGTAGAAAGAAGGAAATGTTGGGAGATTATCGTCAATTATTCTTCATTAATAATATTTGCGACATAACTCTCTTTATGTCTACCACTTACAACCACATTAAAGTCATAATCGATAACTAACTATAGGGATTTACTATCCATTTTGCAAATTAAACATAGCATTCAATCATGAATCTATTGCAAATTTAGCTCGTAAATGAACCAATGATTTCGATATTTAAGTTAAAAATTAGATAATTTTGATTAATTAATCGAAAATTTGCTAAATACTTAGATTAATCTAAAAAAAAGTCAAGTAAAAGCCAGGAAATGGCAATAAAATATACTACAAAATATTTCCTTAAAAACAAAAAACACTTCAATCTACTTAACTAATAATTTTAATTGGAATTTTCTTTGTCGAAATATAGGCTAATTAGGTTGTTATTTTATTGTTCATAATTAAATTTAATTTCTATTAAAATAATTAATTAAATATTTATACCAAAAGCCTACAGAATATTACATTTTCCTTACAGCAAAAGAATTAGAAATATTGATAAATAAATATAATAAACTCTAAATTATAATTTAATAATAATAAAATTGCATTAATAAATCTTCTTATTTAGAGATAATAAATTTTAATTAATTCAACGAACACAAATCGCATATTTCTTAATTTATTAATGCATTATGATTTTTCGATTTTTATAGAAATATCAAATATATTTTGAATAACGATTTTGTTTTATTTTATGCTATTTAATTAATTTATTAACTATAATTGATTTTAATAAATAAGATAATCCTCGAAGGAGAAGACGATAAACAAATGATGCTAATAACATCTTAAGAAGTTATTGTTAACTTACAAACACTGAGATAATTAAAATACATTAAATATTTAAGATTATATATATATATATATATATTTATATGAAATTAATAGATAGCAAATGTTTAATATAAGAGTAATACCATTAACAAATAGGCTTTCTTTGCTGAGTGAATGCCTTTAAAGTATTTCGTTTCTTTGGCTACTTTGTTAGATCAATGTTTTTCGTCGATTTTTTAAAATCTTTTTTCTTTTCGTTGGCACCTCCTTTAAAGTATTGAAAGAACATGACATTATTCAGGAATACAAGTTGCAAGCTTTGAAGATCGCGATCCATTGATTGAAGAAACTATTAGAAAAAGTGAATCTTAGGTCAAATCGGTTTATGAAACAAGATTAGGTAATTAGTTTTTCACTAGAATTTTCATTCTGTAAAGCAATATAACTCTTCTAGAATTGTTGAACTATAACGTTTCACATCATTTACATAATTGGTTCGATTATAAGTGGCGTAATTATATTTAATAAATGCAACTATGTTGCGAGTGTTGCAATTTTTAATATACAAAACGATGACCTTCGCCATCGTTTGTAAAAATATGACAAAAGAGCAAAAATTATGCCAGACTGCAAGTTTTAATCATATTTTTAATTTAAAATATATGCTCTCGATCTGAAATTAGTAGTGTCGTTCCCCGTCATAATACTTTTCCTGATTACAACAGTCATGGTGTTCATCTATGTAACTTTGTTCAGGAGAAGTATTTGGAATTGAAATCACGTGACTTACGGTCTAGTCCGGAAGTCACGTGATTTCAATTCCTCCTGCTCTAAGCTTTCCATATCTGGTCTTGAATTTCATCTGTCTAACACCGTTCTCGAGATTAAGGAAAGACAGACAGTGGGAATTTATAGGTCTACAAGTTTTTCAAATTGAAGCTCAATTTGTATTGATTTACTCGTAAATCTTTATTCACTTTCAATCCCAGAAACGACTGTAATGATTTTAGGTATAGGTGACATCTTGTCTATAGCCTAGATTTTTTTGATGGTCTCGTACAATATGCTTGCCAATACATCATCTCAATACAGTACTAGAAGGATCCTACGCCTTGTACAATATTATGATACGAGCTTTAAATTTGAATAAAGGACTTTGACTTAAACTTGAGGCTTTAACTTGAATAAACGAACCTTTCAAATCCATACTTACCTAGAGCCTTGCACAATAAAATTTCTACTGAGGAACAACACAATAACGATGGCACTAATCTTCGGTTGTAGGCTATTTTTAAAGAGTTTTCACAATTTTTATAAGTTTTTTATTGTAAATTATATTTATTAAGTTCTCTCTGTAATCAACCTTTAATCAAACGATTTTAAAATGATAAAATATATGAAAGATAATCAGAATAAAATACATTTAAAATAAATTTGGCATAATTTTTAGATTATTTTAGTTTGGTAATACACTGTGTAAACGGTACCAAATATTTTTCCCCGTTTGGCAGGTTTTCTGTTTTATTCAGGTTCCGTTTTAGACAGGTTTTACTATATCAAAGCATCTAGCAAATATTAAACTCAAGAAAAAGTGTTTATACACGCTACACATAGTTAAATATAACAATAAAGAGAATGGAACGATGCCTGCTTAATTGATATTCAATACATATATTAAAATATATACATAAATAAATACTTAATATACAATAACATATAGATTAATAAATATATTAAAGTAAAATAAGATAAATAATAGTTTTATCAAAGTAATTTGCACCTTTTCTAATTATTATTTACTATTGTGTAGTATAATTATCGAAAAAATATATATATATATTTTATTAAACAAGTAATTTATTAAACGCGAAGCTTTTAAATTATTAAAATAAATTCAGTTCTAGTAATATTATTTATTAAATATTCCTTTCACATAATTTATTATTTATAAATTTCTATTTAAATATAATTTTATTCAGTTTTTACTATTTTTGTAATTTATAAAATTTAAATAAATTCTATTTTATTAATTGACGTTTCTATTTAACATATTTAATAATCAACGCAACTTAAAAATATATATATATTTTTATAAATAGCAATTAAATTAAATTTGCTATTTATTTTATTTTATTTATTTATTACATTTATTTATGAGTAATAATGGATAGACTTAATTATTATTATTATTATTAATTGGATGAGGCTCAAGGACTATATACTACTGTAGGACTGTAGTATATAGTCCTTGGATGAGGCTTAGTATTACTGTTTTCTTGTGGAATTATTCAAATTTTTATAATTGATTCATGGATTTAACAAAGAAAAGTATATTTTTCCGCGTGTTGTTGATTAAAATATCATTTTATTATTATTACGAGCTAAAATTATTGTGACATAAAAATTATTATTGTGTCATAATGCCGATATTTTTATAATCGTATTTTTAATTTATTTAATTTAAAATATATGCTCTCCATCTCAAATTAGCAGTGTCTTGCCCTGTACATCATACTTTATCTGATAACAGCAGAGTCGTCGGACTCTGCTGTTATCAGGTAAAGTACATCTGCTTTCCCCCAAACGAAGTTACATCTCCGTTTGGAGGAAATTTTTGAATTGAAATCATGTGAATTTCGGTTTAGACTGGAAGTTCATATATAGTTAATCGAGACCCTCTGCCCCTAAGCTTTCTTTCCATATCTGGTCTCGAATTTCATCTGTCTAACACCGTTCTCGAGATTAAGGAAGGACATACAGACGGACGACAGTGGAAATTTATAAGTCTACAATTTTTTAAAATTGCAGACCAACAAATCTAAAAATATTGTCTATAGTTATTCGATTTTCATTCTGTGTTCTATAGTCGTACTAGTACAGACTCTATATCTATATAGTCTTATCCACATATAATAGAGGAATTATTTTCTCCCAGCAAATAATTTGAGATTTGCTAAGATAATTTAAATATTTGAGATTGATTTATATTGTAGATTTTTTATTTTTTAGGAAAAGGTTTCAAAAGGAAAACCTTTTTCGACTTGGAGACCACTAAGAATTTAAGGATTATCAGGATTGGGATATTTTTACTTTGGAAAAACCTTTAAAAAATTAAAAATTGATTTGATTGGATTGAATTGACGGGATGAACAACGCAATACACAGGCGATCTGTAAGGAATGGGCTGTCTTCCGAGAAAACTTTCTATGAGAAACAGGTTCCTATGATGTTAGACACGTGAAGAAAACCCGGAAAACTCCACGTGGCCAGCCCGTTGATCAGGAGCGAACCAGCGACTAACTACCAGTGTTCAGTGGTTTTATTTATTTGGCCACAGTAGATTAAAAATTGAATCAGACGACTGGATGGCCGAAGAGGTTAAGGAATCAATCTACAATTCGGGGCATCCAGAATCGAATCCAGACTGTCAGAAATTTTTTTATGGGACATTTGTTTCGGATATGTCAAGCTCCGTGCCCCACCACCCAACTGCTTCATTGTGGGCCTGGCAGAACTCGCGATAACACGAATAAACTCCATCTTTAGCCCACAGGACAGAGTTAAAAAATGAAGCCTTTTCTAAACTTAATTTTTGTTGTAATATTTTATTACTTTTCTGAAGCATTGTTATAGTATAATTATTTGTTTTTATTCCCATTCATTTACGTATGTTAACAATAATGAAGAAAATTTATGTATTTATTAAAATTAATAAATAAGATTTTTTTAAATTATGAAACTCTCTTAGATAATAATTTTAATATTTTTTTTACAAATTTAATCAAATAAAAATAAAAAAAGCTTCAAATGAACTAGATAAATCTTTTCTATAGCAATAACACTATATATATAGTAAACAAAAATACAAAATGTAATTACAATTCTAGCAAATGATATTTACATCTAATGTAAAATATATAAATAAAAAAGATAATCTAATATTTATAGTGAACGTAAATTTAATTTTATCGAAAGTTCAAGAATTTTTAGAAAATTAATTTTAGAAAAAGTTTTTCCCCCCCGCATAAAATATTTAAATTTTGTGTATGTTAAAAATTAATTTTTTAATCTACTCTTTTAAAAACAAAATATAATTTAAGTATTTATTATACATTTCAGAAATTTTGTTTACTTGTTTGTTTGATTAGGAATTCTTTGATCCAAGAAACAAAAAGAAAAAAATAAAGAGATCAAAATATTGTTTATAAGCAACTTTCTAAAGCAAAGACAATTCAGATTGATCAATTAAAAATGATCAAACATAAAACATAATTAATCGGATAATTTGTTTTTCTGTTTAGAATTATTTATCTATTAAAAATTTTATATAAATAAAACTAATTTATATATTTTACTTTATTGTTTTATTTTTAAATACTTTTATATAGACTCTAATACGTGTTATAACATAATGGGTGTTATACGTTGTTCTTAAAATTATATTATATAATGTAAGGATCCAATTTCTAAAAAAATATTACAAACATTTAACAATGTTTTCTGAAATTTTTTATACTTATGTATAAATTATTATTATTATTGTAAAGATAGATTACATCCTGTTCGGTTTACGCCGACGCTTAGCGCTATGCTGGGCCAAAGTCAACGCATAGCTACAGAAAAGCTGTGATTTGTATTGTTTTGTTGGTCTGTGGTTTGTAAGTATTTAAAAATTTTCTGTGTGACATGTGCTTAGTATGGAAGCCTTTTGTAATGTCACCTATGTGCTGTTGTGAAGACCTAATGTTTCTGGATTTTTGTGTAGTGCACGTGACAACTATGCACGAAAGAATTATGGGCGCAGTAACTATCTTATCCATTCTCCGCAGACAGTTCTGAGTATCTACTAAATTTTTTGTATACGTATTTTGTATGTTTTAAGTGTTTGATATATCTATGTAAGTTGTATGATGTATGTGATTTTGTTTTGTCTGTCATTGAATGTGATGTCTGATCTGTTGTGATGGATTATTTTGTCTGTGATTATGGCTCGATCATAGTGTATTTTATGTATATTGCTTTTTTAAGACTGTGTGAAATTCATATGTAGTATGGTTCTTGGGTATGTAATAGTGTGTTTGTGTGCGAGCAATTTGATGTATTACAAGTACATTTTCTGTTTGATTATGTTCATGTAAATAGTTTGTTTGTACAACCGGATATGTAGTTTCATAAGGTGTGGGTGGCATTTTCTTTAATGTAATCTATAACTGTTGTGTTTTTTAATATGTACTTGCTGTAGTTTCTTGTATTTATAACCTGGTCTTATATGATAATCATGAACTCTTTCGTCTTTCCAAAAAAGGCACCCCGAGTCAGCCAGCAATTCTGCAAACGTAATCCAGGATGAGATCGTTGGATTTCTATTGTGAAGCTCTTTCCAGATCCGAATGCCTGATGGTGACTGTCTATTTTGTGTACTGTGTTATATACAGGTTCAGTGTTGTGTAGGTTTAATGGTGTATTGTTTTTGTCTGCAAGAGTTACAGCTTTGTGCAACTGTGAGATTTTTTTTTTTGGTAGGAAAGATTTATTATATCTGTGAAGTCTCGTCTTTCCTCTATGAAAAGGCCTCAGCTTTTCTGTGAACGACTGAAAAGGGCTGGCGCACAAAATCTTGGCCCCCTGAGAAAACGATTCGTCAAAAAATCGACACACCAACACATTTGAAATACAAAAAGCACAATCAAGTTAATAAGTATTACATATTTATTGCCAATAAATAATACTAAATTAATTATATAAGGGTAAAAGAGAACATAGCTAATAGATGTCACATGCATGGTGAGGTTCAATTTGACGTTTTCTCATAAAGCGTGTGAAGGCTTTCTATTTGTCAAACCTAGGCAAACGTAGATATGAAATTTTCTAAATTCAGTGCAAAGTAATGGCTCTCATTTTCATAAAAATCTATTCGGATTTTGAATTCAATTATTTTAAAATAATGAATAATAATACATTAAATTTTATTTATTTGTTGCAGAGTTTAACTCAATCATGTTATAGTATTAAGCTTCTTTACAAAATTGTTCTGCCTTCAGACTCTGTCTTGTTCTCTCATACTTGGTTGCTCCGATCCTGCGACTGAGGGTAGTCAAGGCTAGGTTTATAAATAGGCTAAATTAGTTACAGCTTAGGGCCCGATGCCACAAAAAGCCTCGTTTCAACTTTAACCTGAATTAGTTCAGTATTATTTGATAGAGAATGTAAGGTCTCTTATATGCCATTGCTTAGGATCACGTGTTTAAATACAGTCCTGAGGGTAGTGTTATGTTATGTTAATGTTCGTGTTTTTATTTAGAGTTGTTTTAGTTCTGTGTGTGTACAATATACAGATAACTCTAAATGAATATATCAGTACTGGGACATGTTTTGATTGCTTTAAAGACTGGTCCACGAAGTTCTGTTCCGCTTGCATCCGTTAGCAATGTTCCATTCCTTTGTAATGTTTATAGTGTCAACAGTAACGTTCCGCTATATAAGCTACCGTTTGGTTTCTCTCTAACCTCGCAACGGTCTAATGGAGAGTTCGATTTGTGATTAAACTCGATGTTTTTCCGTTGGTCAAGAACCAATAGAATTGTATGATAGTATCGCGTGTTCTGTATTTGATGCAAGTGCTCGATCTCATCTCGTATAAATATAAAGTAGAGAATATTCGAGCCGTGGATGATAAACTGTAAAACATATGCTGTGAAAATTATCTAATTTTATATAACATTGGATTAAAAGGTATAAAAATAAAGAAGATTTTTTCCCGAAAACGTGGAGCAATACATCTGTTTTATATGCTCGTATTTAATTCTTCATTCAAATAATTTTATTGTAATTTCTTGATTTAACAAAGGATAAATAGCAGCTAACTTCGAATTATATTTTAATATATACGAGGTTATCTGCTGTTTACATTGTGGAATTAGAAATATGTTTGTTTTTGTCACTGTAAGCAAGAGTCTATTTGGACGCAATGGTTATTAATTGTTAAATACGTTATGAACTGTTAAACTGTAACAGAATGTTTTTCGACGACCTTTAGCTCACCTCAGCGAAATTTCAACGTCTAACGGGAGTGGACTACGAACCAGCCTTTAAACTATCTTGCATTCAACTGAGTTTAATCTGTTGTTGTATTTTTCTGTTAGCCCCTGTTTGATTTTTGCTTATTCTGAGTTCTGCTTGTTGGCATCCTAAATATTTGTAGATTTCGCTCTCATTCTTTGATTCGATGACGTCTCCATTTCCAAGTGCAAAGTCCTTCTTTAGGATCCCTTTTCGATTTGAAGTGGTTTGCATGTATGTCAGTGGAATAAGTGCATGTAATTTATAATACAGTAGTAATTTGACTGTGTTGGAATGAATACACAGGAGTTTTATGACGTCCATATATATCATACAATATAATAGGTATTATGTTGTTCTGTTGTGCTTAATTTTGTATTCATATTTTGTGTTGTTTATCATATTGGGTAATGGGTTTATGGTCAGACAGAACCAGAGTGTATGTAAATCTGTCTGAAAAATGCTTTAATTTTGATTCGTTTTTTATATATGTGTGTCGTCAAATTTGAAATATGGTGTTGTTCTCCAGTGTTGCATTGTGCTTTATAATGTTATGAACTATACTCTACGTATTTTGTATAGATGTAGTGTATGCAATAACTACGAGTGTAAAATGCTATCGAATGCTTTCCTGAAATCTATGTATGCTACGTGTAGGTTTCTCTGTGATTTGTGCGCTTGTCATAGAATAACTGAATCTACGAGTAACTGTTCTTTGCATCCCACAAGATTCCTACGAAAGTCTTTTTGTTGTTTTGTATTATTCCACATGGCATATTTTGTTTGTGACGCATGAAGTGAGTGCTCTGTAGAGTGTAAGAAGCCAGGTGATTGGCCTGTATTGTTAGAGTTTCTAGTGTTTCGTTTTTGTAGGTGATATTCTGTATAAGAAATTTTACCATGTCTTATGGATTATTGATTGTATGTGTAAAGTGATTGGTTAGTTCCTAGTCTAAAGATGTAACATTTTTGTTCCAGAAATTGTAAATATGGTCTGCATCAGGTGTCTTAAAACCGTATGATTTTAATACTGCATTTTAGATGTTGTGTATGTTTATTTTGATGCAGGGAATGATTGGTGTCTCGTGCATGTTTTCTTCTTTTTCTTTGATCCACTTATTTTACTATTATGTGTGATTAGATTGGCCTAAAGAGCAGACCAAGAGCTTGTGAAATCTTTATCTGATTGGTATGCATTGTGCACTAATTATATAGTGAATTTGGTATGTAGTTGTCTGTAGAAAAGTGTCTCGTTGTTTGTGAATAATTTATTTTTCTGTTTTTGTAGCGTTTTGTATCGTTTTAGTCTTGATGACTTGAATGAAGTTTTCGTTTGAGAATGAAAAATTGTATTGTGTTATTTGTGCAATGTTTTAATTTTTTTAAATAGTTTCTTAACTTCTTTCGTTAATTTTGATGATGTGTTGCTTTTAATGTATTGTGTCAGCCTGAAATGTTATTTATTTGTGCTTTTATTCCTCTTTTCCAGGCATGCTTATAATTTACATAATTTGTACATATTTTGATTGTGTCTGTTTTTGGGTGTATTTAAAACCGTAAAAGTGTTGATTCTGGTTGAATAATATGTATGAGAGTTTCTGTATGGTGATCTGGGTATTTAGTGAATGTTTCTTGAAATAAATTTGTTAGAGATATTTACAACGAGCATTTGATCTTCAGTGTGAGTAGTGTTTCTCTGTAATCGTTTTTCTATTCTGCAATTTGTTTGACATGTTCGAGTGTTGTTTGTTGAATAACGTTGTAAATAAGTTTTTCTTTTCTGACCACAACCCTTCGTTCTGTAACAGAGAAATATGGGTATTTTTGTGTGAATTCGTCATATAATGTCTGTCTGTATATGAGCTGTTTTCTTTGAAAGTGGTGTAAGTCCATTTTTGACAAAAAGTTAGTTAATGATAACAATGAATGCAATCTGCTATGAGCTTTTTTTTATCTATAAACAGTTTTAAAAAAAATCCTTCAAAATTTTCATTATTTTGTCAATATAAATTTACATAGTTAATGAAATTACAAATATAATTACTTTGAAAGTGGTGTAAGTCTACTTTCCGCAAAAATTTACTGTATATTCCTACAGATTATTATACCATCATACAACAATGTCGAAAACATAAAAAGTTTATTTTACATGAAATGAAACGAGATGATTTTGTTTCGATGAAACCACTAGAAAATGCAATTCTAAGAAGACGGAAAAATACTACTGGAGAAGAGGTAAATTGGCTGAAGATATGTTGGATAAGGGTTTTAAAAAACAAATCATATATAATGCTGTATAAAACTTCATTTGATGAAAATACGGAGTTTAAAACAGTAGATTTATCCCCCAGACTAGGAAGACCACGAAAATTTGAAAATATAATACTAGCACCCTTCTATCATCATGCCAGGCCCATTACATCCGAAAAATTCAATGATATGATGGATCTATTACCTTATATTCCTCCAATACATCACGACTATTTTTAAAAACTTCCTCATAATGATAAAAATTAAAAATGGCACACATTAATATAAAGTTGTAATTAAAGTAATTTAAATGGCATCACCTGAAGAAATATTGAAATAAAGCCTTTTTATTTTGTTTTTTTGACATATTTAATAAAAACTTCATAAAAATTGGTTTGATTCAATTGAAATCCCATATTTAATATTTCATAAATGTATGATTTTCACATTTTGTTGACTTTGAAAGTGGCGTAGTTGGCATTTGAGGTCAACTATAACAACTATAACAGTAGCAGTAGCACAAAGGGGATGAAGACCCAGGAATACTCATAGGTATTGCCTGAGTGTGAAAGGGGGATAGGAAAGATGAGAAGAGTTAAGGAAGGCGTGAGGTGAACAAAAAGTAAGATAGGATAGATGGTGAAGTAGGAAGACTCGTGAGCACTTGCATCGCATTTATTAACCAAACAAAAGATAATATACAAAATATATACAATGAATACATAAGTTACAAGTTAATAAATGATGACAAGGAAAAAACTAAGCAAGGCGTAATGGGTGCATTAATACAGTAATAAACATACAAGTAAAAGGCCCAATAACAGTAGGACGAACTAGTTAAAGGTAGGGTCCAGTGCGCCGGTAGCGCGGATGAATTTTTCTAGGGCTGCAAAAATATCCGGATCTTCCACGAGAGCTTGTGGTAGACAGGCATTTGAGGTCATCAAAAGTATAAATTTCTTTTAACTAATACTTTAAAAACGATCACATTGTAAACTTAAATCAATTTAATATTTAGAAAACATAAAATGTGCGTATTATCATATACCAATATTTTTCAAACCATTCAAATACAAACCCTTAAATATCTCCATATAATATGAAATTGACTTACACCACATTCAAAGAAAACGGCTCATATTATCATTTGTCTTGTGAGAGTGTAATAACTACGGATTTATTCATTTCCTGTGTCCACTTCATCCGTTGGTGTGGTTTTTCGAGCTTGATGATCAATTGCTGGATTGGCAGTGAAGAACTTTAGCTGGGTTAGTGTAAGTAAGGCGGTAAATGTATCTGCGATGCAGTAGCTATACTTGGTTGAGACTATACTGTGTTCTGGGACACCGTGAAAGATTTTTCGAACGCGAACCTTGTTAACCCGGTATTAAGCTGAAAACGTTTCACAACCACTTTTTCCTCCCCAAAAGCGGATATGCTTATATATCTAGTTTTTATAAATCAGCCGTACCTGACATGCGGAACAGACGTTTAGAAGATGCATCCTAGATCAGACGCTGTTTGTGGATCACTCTTTGATTCATTTCTTCCCATAAACCATATTGGCGTGGATAGCTCTATTGAAAGTTCATGATTCTGCCGATATCATACCTCAAAGTGTTCTTCAATAAAAGTATCCGCGAGAACACTTTCAGGTAACTCAATATACTCTTGAATACTTTGAGGTAGCACACTGCAAACTTCCATATGTCTGGTTACATTCTTAATATCATATTTTGACTACATTCATCTGATGTTTTTTTTTATACAGATTGTTTTTATTTTTCATTTTTGGTACATTTACTCGATTCGTAGATATTAAAGTTTTGGGAACAGATACAGATAATCAAGGTTGCATTAGGTTTTTGGAGACAAGTATTTGGTGCTACGACAAGTACATAAATACGTTTGTGTGGATGCCATTTATAATATATCACAGCTATACGGCTACAGATAAAGCGAAACATTTTCTTTGTTAGCAAAAAACCACCGTTTTGAACCTTTTTATGAATGATAAAAGTTCAAAATATCCAAATTTTGAACCATACACACCGCCAGACAACTTAAAGTACATTCGGACACATTGAGATACTGTACAGTATCAAAAGATGTGCGCCCAGACAGGCAAGGCAGCTGACGCATTGAAGTGTGACACCGGCATTACCCTATTGTTTATTGAAATTACTAAGCTCTCTCTCCACCAAATGGTGAATAGCAAGACACTTATTCTTATACAAATATTATATTTATAATATATATGTATATATTTTTTAATTTAATTTTTTTATTTACCAGAAATAATAATACGATAATTAAAATTAAACACGAGACCAACATAATATTAGATTATTCTGAAATTTTACATATAAAATAAGCCAAATAAAAAGTTTATTGACCATTATTTAAAAATAAAAAAAAGGTGAAAAAAACTGTTGAAATTCTTTTAATAAAAAAATTGAATTTATTAATTATTATTAATATTTTTAATCATTAAAATGAATAGTTAGTAATGTTTGGTTAAATATTTTAAGCATTTTTATTCGAAATTACTTTTGACCAGGAATATTTTTCTTGTTTATCACGGTCAGAGCATCGTTCCTCATCCTTTATCTAAGCTGGTCAACCCAATTGAGGGTCGAGCTTGCCCTAACGAGGCAAATTGAGGTTAGTCGTTCGATCCATCATTTGCGTATTTTGGGCTAAAAAATCACTCAATCAATTAATTTTTAATTATTTTTTCATGCCCCGAAAGTTTGAATTTCAAATGAGTTAAATTAAAAACCAAAATATCTCGTCTTTCTCATTTACCCATGCAACAAACATTAATGATTAATGATTTACTGCGAAGGCAAACATCATTCGTATGTTAATATTTTAAGATTTAAAACTAATAAATAGCGCAATTTCAAATGTAAATCTATTTATAAATACTTAAATAAACGCGTCAAAGCGGAATAATTTTCAGAAAAAAATGATTTTATATAAAATATTTTTTACGTGTTTATTTGACAAAGACGATTTGAACCAATAAATTCTCGAAAAATTCTAGAATAAACAATGAAAAAAAGTATTATGTTTGTGAAAATTTGACATTTTTATGTAACAAAAAAGGAAAAATAAGTTTACTTTTTCCGATATCGTTTCGCATATTTTACATCATTAAACATTTAGTATGATAATGTCTTCTCTTGAATCATATCTTACAGCATTAAATTAATAAGTTTAGACACTTATGATATGTGTTATATATTAAGAGTAAAAATAATTTTCTCTTGATATGTTTGATTTATTACCTCTTCGGAAATGAGATTATAGCTGTTAATAATAATATTATACGTGTTTATTTCCGGAATGAGGAAATACTTTTGTTTATATGCTACCATTCAAATTTGTATTAACTTTGAAGGAATTAGATAACTAGGTACACGAATTATCCATTGATCAACGGTTTATTACCAGTGACTTTAATGATTGTACAGGAATTGTAAATCTGTTAGAATCTGATGTTAACTCTGAGGTATTAAATGCACATTTAAATATAGAAAATCGCAATTCAGTAATTTAAAGAAGATATTAACTTATAAAGTTCTGCAAAATGTATATATATATATATATATATATATATATATATATTGATTGGTTGGTAGCCTAATAAAATATAGTTATAAATATTTAATATTTATTTATATACATTGTTAAAAGTAATGTTGATTAATGGAGAATTTATAAATTTAAATACAAAATTTAAAGAATCTGAGTCTATATATATATTTAAAAATTTAAATCGATTCCTTAGAATAAAACTCAATAATTTATATAGGGAAAAGGTTTATTTTTATATAATCTAGCCTATAAATAAAACATTTAAATGGTTAATATCAAAGAAATTAATTTGTATTATAAAATGATTAAACAGGAAGAAATTATATAAGAAAGTTTCTATAAGTATAACATAGAGTAAATCACTCTATGTTATATCTTACAATATAGGTTCGAAATACATTTTAATGAAGATTGATTCAAGGCAAAGAAATGGACAAAATTAAGTGCATCTCCTCCCATTCCTAGTTCTTAAATCAATGGTCGTTAATATAATTATATCTCCAACCAATCTTCTTTAAACTATATATTGATGATATCTTTCCTATGTGTATCGCAGCAGATAACAAATATCCATTCGATAATTTTCATTTATCTTAATAACGTTGTTAAATTGACTTTCAATTCACATTCCATTAAAATAAATATTATAAGATTTTTATATACCAATAATAAAGTTCGCCTATTTACTTTAGCAAATTTAATTAAAAAAATATTGTATATATCAATAAAAGTATACTAAATAAATATTTTTTTAATTAATAAAAGTTCAAATATGCTTTTTATATGAAGGATAAATTCTTATTTTAATCAATGAAGTAAAAAATCCAGTAACGAGTTACTTAACTTTTCCAGCAACATTTGAAACTGCGTGTGTGGAGCCATCTGTTATGATATTTTATTAAAATAAACTTTTTATATTTTTAATTATTATAAATTAGCCAAAAAACTTAATTTTAAGGGTAGGAATGAGTTTTATTAAAAAATTGTAAGTGCTAGTAACGAGTAAAATCGTCATTAAGTCCAACCCTACTCGAAACATGACACACGTCCCTCTTTATCTCCCCACCCCCTCGACCTTTAACCACCAAAATTTGAAAGAATCAATCTCCTTAATACACAAATCACCCTGAAAAACTTTAGAAATGCTCATCTGATCGCCATACTTTCCCTCTGTTAAATAATATATAACAGAACAGGGGGAAAAAATAATAATCAATGTTTTATTTATAATGATTTCGAATAAAAGAAATTTTAAAATATTTTTATACATATTTAAAAACCTTTTAATGCAGTCATTAATAAAGAAAAGAGATCATTTTAAAAAGTGTCAGCGAAGTATAGAAGAAATGATAATTTATATACCATAAAAAAACATGTTTCATAAGATTTTTATTTCTTTAAACAAACGTTAGATATATCGGTAAGGGTAAATAAAATTACTTTTAAAGATTTCTAGGTTTAAAAGAGTCGAAATTAATTTACCTGATGGTGAATCGACAATGTAAGAGTTGTAGTTCTTTAAAAAAATTTAGAAAAAAAAAGTAAAAAAGAGGAACCAGTAAATTACCATATGAATACAGAAAAACAAATATTTTTCTCTTGTTAAGTAATCTGTCTACAAAATTTTAAACTCAGTTATTATTAAAAATACAGAATAATTTACGAGTTTTTAATAAAAGAAATATGAAAATTATTAGAATATCTTTTTATTGAACACGATAAGAAAATATTTTTCTGTACGCATATTTTATAAAACATACAATAATCTGATTGTTTATTTACTCTTAACTTAGTTAAATTTTCATATAAAATTCAGTTGTATGATGCATTTTATACCTATCTTAATATAAATTTTGTGGAGTGGAGTAATGGAATAAGGCACTTTCCAAGGAGGATGCCTTTCAAGAGGACTTCCATGGTAAATTAATTCCTGTGCAGGTGTTATACACGTGAAGAAACCCGAAAAACTCAGCGTGGCCACCCCGTTGGTAACATATAGATTAATTTGATAAATTGTGTAATTAAAATATTAAATAGATGATAAAAAAGATGGAATCAATTAATTCAATTAAGTAACAGTTGGAAAACTTTTTAAGAAGAATTTAAACTTAATTATTATAACATTAGGGCAAAGATTAAAATAATTAAAAAGATTTAACTCAACTTTTTCAGTGAACAAAAAATTAAACAAGATTAAATACTCTGCCCATTACTTTGTATAATATATGCAAATGAAATGGTAAAAGGTTACGTAAAACACTTGAAAGAATATTCAGTCGTTAAAGTTCAAAAAATCTACAGCAAATAACTCTGATATACTCTACTTTAGATCTGATAATTACGATATTTATATTTGTTTTTGGGCTGCAATTTGAATAAAATGTAAATTTATAAATTCCAGCTGTCATTCGTCTGATGTCTGTCCTTGCTTAATCTCGAGAACAGTGTTAGATGAAAGACAAGATATGGAAAGATCAGAGGGAAGAGGTCCCGATTAATCTCGATTAACTATATACGAACTTCCGATGCAAACAAGAAGTCACGTTATTTTAATTTTGATTCAAAATTTTCCCCTGAAAGGAGTTAGAGAGATAACCGGCATAACTCCGTTGCTAACAGGAAAAGTATGATATACAGGGGCAAGGCATTACTAATTTGAGGTGGAGAGCATATATTTTAAATTAAATAAATTTAAAAAATATGATTAAAAATTGCACCCCGGCATTGTGACGATGTCACAATAAATAACTATAATTTTACTAAAATATATTATAGTTTAATGTTTTGGAAAGTGTATCTAAATTTTATAGCTCGTCAGTGGCGGATGAATAAAGCCGTTGAACATTGGTAGTGGATTCGGTCCCCGCTAGTGGGTTGGCCACGTGGAGTTTTTCACTTGTCTAATTTCTAAATAGGCGCCATCTTCCCCTGGAAGGTCCTCCCGGGAGGCATTCTTTCTTTGCTGATTGCTCGTATGTTGTGGGTATAATTATTACATCAATCCACTTCAAAATTTTATATGAATTCACGTAAAAATCAACTGAAAATATTGTAAAACATTACATGATATAGGCCTATGCAATTATGAACTTCAACTTCATCCATTTTTTTGCGAAAATTGATCATTGTCAACATTTAAAAAATGTCGCCTATCCCAATATTTTCTGTTGAGGATAATCTTCCTTGATGAAAAATGAAGTCGATTTATCTGCAATATTTATGATAGTTCATTAAAATTTTATTTAATTTTTGAAATTGGTTTATGTATTTTTTGTAAACATATTACCAAACAATAGTTATTTCTTTCAGTAAATAAATTGATTTTTCAGGCGTGGTATCAAACATATTTATTCTATATATCTGATCACAATTTCGTTCATTACAAACAGCCTTGACTTTCAGTAGGATCGATCGGCATAGGTGAGAGATAGGAATTGTCCCAGCAAAAAGCATCAAAATTCGTTTGCCTTTTATAACGTAAACTTTTGATTAATTCCTTAAAAAAATTTAATTCAACACGACTCCATCGATAACAAGTTATCACAGGATGACATTTATAAAATAAAGAAAACCTAAGATCTCTTCTTTCTGTTTCTAAGTTTTTCTGTTTATGTAATCACATAACTTTTACATTATTAGAAATATATTAATGAAAACAGGTTTTAAAGAAAAGAAAAAGTAAAATAAATCATTTTAAAATGGTTTCGTGAGATACGGCAACGCAATACGTGGATGTGCCAAGAGGTGTTTCCAGGACGAGTTTCTATGGGAACCTGGCCCCTATTTAGGGGTTCGACACGTAAAGACTGGCCCTATTTAGGTGTGACATACGTAAAAAAATCCGGAAACTCACGCGGCAAGCCCATGAATTTCCGGATGTTGTTTTTTTTTCTGTTGATCAGGCAGGAACCCGCGACTATCAATAGTCCGTAGTTTTATTCAGTCGATCACTGGTGAGCTACATTAAAACGTACCGATATACTGTATTAATAATATAAATACAGTATTTAATAACGTACAAGCCATTAAATTAATATAAGATCTTCAGAAGGAAAATTAATGAATTTAAATTCACGTACTGTACGTAGAACAATTAAAAGAATGGAGAAAATCCCATACTCTATATAGGAAATTCGTGATAGATTTTGTTCCGTCTTTCTCTATATTAAGAAAAGCAGAACAAAACGAAAGCAGTTTAGTATTTTGGATCTGGCGACGCTTAAGTCATGTAATATGTGTCAAATAACATTCATATGACCCAACACCAAGTGCTCTATGCACTTGAGAAGATTTATGTGATGATAAAATGGACTACATTCATCACAAGTACATTTAATTTAAAATTCCAACATTTTATATTGATCAAGGGAAAAAAATAATTTATTTATTATTTTTCAATATAAATCCAAATGTTATTTATAAATTATAAATTATCAATATCGATCTACTTAAGTATTCATAAGTTTTATAAACTTATTTTTAATAATTAAAGAAGAAACTATGACAAAATAAATATTAAATTTATAAAAATTTAATTATATATATTTTTTATTTACTTTTAAAGATAAAATAGCATTATGAAGATAACTTAATTTACATAGAATTTATTTAACATAATTAATAAAGAAAATTTATAAATTATAATCGATTTATATGAAATTTTTGTAAAATTAATACTAATTTTACTAAATAAAAGTTTATATAAATTAAAGGAAATTAAATAATGATTATTCTAATTACAGAACTTCTAGAGGATCCTTATTAACGATCATTAAACGCAATTTTAAGTTTTTAAATTAAATTAAATTTTATTTTAACACATTCTTAACATCTCTAATTTTGTTTTTCTCAGCCTAAAAATAATATTTTAAACCAATTATAAATGTATAAACTATACATTTATATAGCTATATTTAGAAATTATTTATACCTATATTTTATTAAAAGTTACAGCATCTTTAAATGAACATAACAATTATTATTTCTTTAATTAAAATTATTATTTTTAATAAAAAAATAATAATAATAATTGCAGAAACTGAATAATTGCAGAATAACTGAATAAAACATGCAGTTGATTTATTTTTTATTGAAAGAAATATTCTTTTAAAAATTAAATTATAAATAATTCAAAGTTACATAAGAAGTAAATAAAAATTTTATTATTTAAGAATAATATTTACAGAAATTCTAATTATTATTTTAAAAAATAACAACATGTGTTTTTATTTGTGTATAGTATAATAAAACAATTTAAGAATTATTTTATAAGGTATACTCAAGTTTTTATTGTTTGAAACTTAGTGAAACGATATATTGATAAGAAAGGAAAATCAAATGTATAGAAAATCCCCATTGATATCGCTAATATTTATTGTGGGATTGTAGGATTGATGGGATAAGTCAACGTAATACATGGGCGATCTGCCAAGGGGGATGCCTCACGGGAGGATTTTTTATGAGAAGCTGACCCCTATTTATGTGTTAGACACGTAAAGAAAACCCGGAAAACTCCACGTGACCACATAGGAAGCTGGCCCCTATTTAGGTGTTACACACGTGAACACTCGGGAAACTCCAGCCGGTTGATGAGGAGCGAACCCGCGAGCATTCAGTGGTTTTATCTACTCGACTACTGGTAGGAGGTATTTATTTACTTAAGCTTATTTAAGTATCGTGTGAAAATGTATTTTCTGAAATGTAAAATATTCATTTCCGCTTCGTGTACCTTTTGTTCAGCTCTCGAATGATGCTTTTCTCAGATAGTAAAGACTATGATTTATGAATATTCCACTTTACATAATTTTTAATTATAGTTTTCCATTAAAACTTGTTTATTACTTGATAACAAAAAGAAAGAAAAATATTTAAATTTTTTTCTATAATATAACTTCAAATTCATTGTTAAGTGTGATGATTTCTGTGAAAATTGACCAATAAAAGTCAATTTTCGTAGAGCTGGATCTGTGAGAAGAACTTGAAAAACAGTTATCGACCGTAACGTTCTAATATGAAGATAACTTCATCACGAATTTTTCACCAATATTCATGCAAATAAACAATACGAAATACTCTCTGAATAGGAAACAAATATAATTTTAAAAAATAATTCATCAAAATTCATTTCTCCGCTGTTCTCTACGATATAGAATATATTAATAATGAAATAACATTCCAATTTTTAAATTTATTTCTATTTTTCCTCTAAAATTGTATATAATTAGAAAAACATTTTGTCTGTCACATCCATCATCTTCATTTATGAAATCATCTCGTTGATATAATCGATATTTTCCTACGTGAACTAAAAAACTTAAGGAATGGTCTCATACTACTTCATCAGATACATCATTATAATTATTCTACTGATGACTTCCTCGTGATTTTTTTCCTTTAATAAACTCAGTAATTATGAATAAATTATTTTATACGCGGGTTTACTCATAGAACTTAATTACGACGCTCTCAATGAATACATTAGGAAATTATAATTTTACTTGTTAATAAAATTAGATTTTTAAAAATATTTTTATTAACTTCAATAAAAGAATCTTATTATATATTTAAGCAAAAAAACAAAAAAAACTTAGTTTAGATTATAAAATTTTCTAATTTATTTAATTCTTTACTTTAGAATTCGATAATCTTTTAGCATTTACGAGATTTAATCAAGTTGTTTTAATACTAGATTAGATTAAAACGTTAATATTATATAAACTTAATTGATCTATTTAATTATTTTCTATGATAATTAAATTTTTTTAAGTTTATGAGAAAAAATCTCACAAGGTATAAAAATAACTTAATAATCTCGTTAATTGTTATTCTCTATTAATTTTCTTTTAATTATTAAATTAAATTGAAGAATAATTGAATATATAGGATTATATATACTTTAATTTTCTTTAAATAACTTTGATTTTTTTTTCTTTTTATCACAGTAAAATAATTTTATTATCTAACATTAATTTAAATACCATTTATAGTTAATTGGAGTTAAAGGATTTTAGAGTGTAGTTGGATTAAGTTACTGCAGCTGTGTGATCTCATACTCCTCTGTAAGCATCTAATTGTATTGTACAATTTATAATGTCAAAATGTAGACTATTTTAAGCTTATTATTTAATCTATAAAGACAATATAAAAGTGGTTAATAACGTATTTAATTTAATTACATAATACAATAACCTTATCAATCTTCTATAATGTTTAATTCATATTTTATCTTTATTTTAGACAAATATATGAATTTATTCATTCCTATAACTTAAGTGATTGAAAGCAGTATATATATATATATATATATATATTAATAATTTATTATATTTTTTTGTTTAAATAATTTACCAATAGTTATATCAGAAAGACAAGTTCTTAAGTGCATTCGAAGTGTAGCTGTTCGTTTAAAATATTTTGATCTAGAAAGAGATAAATCAAAGCTTCTACATCGATTTTGTTTGGTTAACGTCCTATTTCCTGAATTATTAATTTTATTTAAAAGCTATATCTATAATGAAATTTAAAGCACCCGAAGTTGTTTATCTAAATTCTTCTTCAGTTTAGTAGTACTCTAAAGAAGCACCAAATAAATAGATTCTGTAGAAATGTATTGCTGCTAGAAGATTTCCGATCAGGGTTTTTATAACTTTATCTTTTTTTAGACACTTGTTTTTGTTGTAGGATCTCTTCAGACGAATCATTTTCCCGATAAGAATTAACAACTTGCAGAGAATCCCAAACATTAAGAATTTGCCCAAGGCAAATTGTTTCTTGTTAATTCCTCGTGGTCTTGGTATGTGAACTTGGTGGAAGCGATTATCGAATAAGATGTAAAGGCACAGGAGATTGGTGTTTTTGAATGTTGAAATTTTGGTCTATATTGTAAATTTTTAAGGAAAAATTATATTTTATTGTAGTGTAAAGTAAATTATATTGAAATGCTTTTGGGGGTGTTCGTGGTGGCTGTCGAAAGGAATAATTATTCTTTACGAAAACAATGATTTGTCTGAGGAGAAACCACAGCCGAAATGCGCAACCAAAGTGCTAAAAAGAAAGCTATGAAAACTTTGAAAATTTTTTGGCACTGATACACTTCTATAGAATCCATTTATTTAATGTTTCTTTAGAGTATTACTATACAATTTAATGTATCCTCTAGTGAATTGTCTTCTTAAGTTTGTTCAGATTATATTGCATTAACTTGAAGATTACGTAAGCTAATTGACTAAGAGTCTCAAGTTATTAGATTATTAAAAACGTAATAAACATTAAAAAAATAAAAACAAGAAAGAAAAAAGAAACTATACAGCTGTTGTAAATGACAAATTATGTAAGAACTGAAAAATTCCTATTTACTGTTTCATTATTTCACTTAACTAATTAATAATTTTTGAATATTAATATATTTCGTTTTTTAATGAATATGTTGGAGGATTTTTATACAGTTAAATGGCGCAAAGCATAGAAAAATATAACTGAAATTTTATGAGTCGGAAAACCTGTACAAAGCTGTGTACATTGCAACGTGACGTATAGGAAAAGATTTTTCCTCGCTGAATTCCGGCTTAAAATTCACATTTGACGTACAAATAAACAAAATTTAAAGTAAACAATGTCGAATTTACAGAAAAATAACTTGTTCAAACAACAAAAATTCACATTAAAGTCTCAATAAAGGGAATAAAGTTATAATCGCGTAATTAAAAAATAATAATAAAATAAAAAGAAAACTTAAAAGTTATTTACCAAAATAGAAAAATTCGATACTTAAGTAATTTAACACGTTAATAACTTTAATAATCAACAATTTTAATATTTATTAGTTTAATATGTATTCAGTCAATATAGTAAATAATTAATCTTATATATAAATGTATCTCACGTAGAGTCAAAGTAAGGAGTGAAATCTTCATACTTCTTTTAGACTTTAATAGCTAGCTTATGTTATAAATTGGTAAGATGTTTGGGTAATTTCAACGTCGGAGATACGTTGCAACGATTGTGCAGAACTTAATGATGTTAACGTAGCAGCAGGTAAGGTTCACATCGATTAGTTGGTAACAAGTCGCCTGGTTAATGCAATAGTGAACAAAGAAGCGACTAATAGCCCGGGGTACAATCAAACTTTACGGCTAGAACTAACCATTGATTAGATAGAAGGAATTACCGAAACTACGTCCCCGGATGTGGCACCAACGTTAAAATTAGGACTGCAGTTGTAGAAGGTAACGAATCGTAAATATGATGTCATCTGTAATAACATCATTCCTCCAAAATGTTTCCATAAGTTGTAACCTTTTCGATGATGTCTCGTGACGTAATTCAGTTAAATATATATATATATATATATATATATATATATATATATATATTCATTTTACTTTTTTCCTATCTTTTTCTCAGTTTTTTCACCATTCACTTTCTCTCTCTTATACCCATTATGATAATTAAAGAGATAGAATATAAAACTCTGGGTTATATAAGATATAGAAAAAGTCAGAATTAATTAATTACGGAATGGAAAACACACGACAAGAAGCTTATTCTAACGAGAAGAGAAAAAAAGTCTATCTTGTGACAAGGTGAAAAATGTATTTTTTCCTCCTTTTTTCAGCGCTTAAATCGGGTTAAAAAGTCGAAAGAACCTCGATGTAAGACAAGACAAATTCGCGTGCGACTGAAGATAAATAAAACAACCTGTGTAGAATTTCAAGAAAATGCATATAAATAGAGGAAATTTTCAAAATTCCGAAATAAATCAAATCTCTGAGATTTTTCTAAGCAGTTCCTTCCAATCTAAAAAAAAAGAAAAGAAAAAGAAAACTAAAATAAATCTAGACAAATTAAGATAAATTCCCTTTTCGAAAAGTTGAACGAAAGGCAAAAATAAATTGATGAAATAAATAAAACACAAGCTTTATTTATTTAAGGCTACTCTATCTACTAAAAGATGATAGTGGAATATTTTCATAATAAATACCCTAAGAAGGGAAAAAAATTTCTTGTGGATACAACTGGAAGCATCGTTTAGGATAAAGACGAATTCGAAATAATTTAGAACGAGTTTACACATATTTGATAATTATCCTTAATTTAATGATTTATTTATAAAATATTTCCATTAATTTCTATTTGCTTGATTGAATTTTCCTGCTGTTTATTAATTGAAATTTCCAGAGATAGGATATTGTTTGTTTAATGTTTATCTCCATTCATCCGTAATCAGCTCCAGAGCATTTATTAAAATCAACGAAAGATATACTGTATTTATTATTTATAAATTTACTAACTTCGTAATTATAATTGCTAAATCCATTTTAAAGTTAAAATACGTAGTTGAAAGCTATATAAATTCAGTAAATATAACTTGACCACTTATACCGATATTTTCTTACCGAAAATCCTTTTCTAGACGATCTTTCTTTCATTAAATATTTACTTTTATTTAAATAAATAAAACTTACCTCATTTTTGATTTATTTTGGAATTTATAACGTCCTAATCGCACGAAAAGATGCTCAAGTTTTTGTTTGTTTTTTAAAAATCATCTTTAAGAATTGTTATTTTAAAATTTTATTGAATTTGTAACACGTAAAATGCCCACCCATCCCCCAAAATATATTGAATTTCGAGAAAAATGAATAATTTAGATTTCATGCTTGTTTGAAAAGGATTTCGATGAGATTTTTAAGGATTTATAGAAGAATTTCTAGATTTAAACGTAATAACTAAATTGAATTAATCCAAATTGATGTAAAATTTTAAAAAATCTTTAAAAGTTTTCAGTTTTGAATATTTAAGTATTTTTTCTTGCTTCTGCGGCACAACTTTACTATCATTTACGAGATTTTATGTTTTATTTTCTTTAATTCTTATATAAAATTTAATAAATGTATGATCTTATAAAACCATTTTTGATTTTTTTCCATCGAAAAATAATCTTATTAAATATTAATTTTAATTTAATAAGTTTATAGAGTTTGATAGACAATTTTAATTTTAAACTTAATTCTTTATTCCATTAAAAGTTTCATTTTAAATGTCAAAATTTATTCGTGGTAAAGAAGATGAAAGAAAATAAAAATGTAGAAAAATATGTACTTTTATGAAATGTCGATATATTTGTAAAGGAAAGTATCTCTTCCACCAATTCCGACAACTATGACAAGCAGACAACTGTGTCACTTTGAGCTTCCTGCAAGAATGCTTTAACTTAACTGACGCCATTGCAGCCATTCTATCAGAAATTTTTTCACTCGACGATAACAAACAGTATATCACTTTTAAGTGAAAAAACGGGAGAAACTATATTAAATCATCCGAAAAATTTATCAATAATTTGATTTTATGAATTTCGATCTAAAGTATAACAACCGAAACCTATAATCGAAGAAAGTAAAAAACAATACATATCGATTTAAATATCACGGAAGATGCAAGATGCCCTATAATTACTGACAAACTTGTAAGCAATTTCTGAAACTTTGAAACTTTCTACCTGTTCTAACAGATAACAAGTTTAAGGTTGATTTTTTTTTCAAAAAAATCGAATTTTTCAAAGAAGAAGAAGAAAAAAAAGAAAGTGAAAGTAGTATAAGAACCCTTTCTTTTCGAGCGGAAAATTAACTTTTAGTAGAAACAAGTGAAAGTTTCATCACTAAGTAATATCGATAGAATTCTGTATTTCGCATCTTGCGCAATCTGTCGGAAATTGTGGTAGAGATGATCGGAAAACAATCCATCTTCAGCAGTCCGTTTCTGACCAGAAATTCCTTCAGGGTAAATTGTTTGCTGCCTACTGGTTCTTTACCTTCTTCGTCCCATCCATCATTTCGGCACGAAGCTCTGCTTCTTCTCAACCCGTCCATTATGGGTCGATCGTTTTAAAATCGTTTTCACTCCATTGACCAACTGCATGTGTCCGAGAACATTGTTCCTCTTTGTGGGAACAACCTGAAATTCACCAAACGCGACTGCACTTCTATATAACAAGCTTACACTTCCTGGTAAATTAATATCATTTTAACGCTTGATCTCTCTTGCGATTTCTATAAAAAAACAGATATAAAAAAGTTAGAAAATATGCTTGGCTTTGGAATTCTGTTTAAGTTATGCAACGATATAGGTATTATAATTTTCTATTAAACAAATAAAATTTATTTGGGATCATCGCGCTTGCGTGATTCATCGGTCGTGACCTGGTGTATGTGTTATAGTTGCTAGGCAACTATAACAGTACAAATCTGATAATGGAAAAGCAGTGTTGATAAAAAGTAAGGTGGCTTGACATTATTCTCCATTTCTCTACGATTTTTATACCTTGGGAATATTTTTACTTTACGATTTTTCCTTTGGTTGAGTTTTGAAGAAGAAAACATCTAAAGAAAGAAAATCTTTAACTCGCTCCTCATCAATTGATAACAATAAAGAATTGATGAAAGTGCGGCAATCATTAACCTTATCACTCCGATTTGAAAGATTTAATTAAAGAAAACATATATCTTAAGAGCGTATGGATGACATTCGTAACTTTTTAATCACCCAAGTTAATTAACTTGTCGTTGTCACTTGGGGTTAGAGTAATTATGATCGTGTCTTTAAATACATCATTATTGTCTCGGTTAACTCAATTTAAAAATGCATACAAATATTTTAAAATGATCTGCGTATATAAAATTAATTGAAATTTTTTAAATCCCTATAAATGTGTCTTCACTGCGCGACGAGAAGTCACGCAGTGAAAGCTGATTTATGGGGAAAATATATTCATAAATATAAAACGGATAAAGAAAATCATTATTAAGTGATTTATTTCCTTGTATAATATAGGAAATATAACCTTCTGTCTTATTGGTATCAGTTGACCTATACTTGGAGGTGCAATATTTGTTCATGTGCTCTGTATGTTGACTTAAACGTAAACCCGTGCCAATATTTCGAGATGTATGTTGACGTTCTGTGCCTACTGTATTGCTTCAGGCCGTGTTTATTCACGGAGAGATTCCCAGAAACGATTAACGGGAATACAATTTGACGTTAGTATTGCATTATAATGATGCACCAAATTGTTTCGGAATGATACACGTAAAATCGATCAGATCATTATAATTTTACAATTCAACAGAAAAGCGATCCTCTACAACATTATTTTTTGCCTATTCTTCAATTCTTTATATATATAAAAATATATAATTTATTCCTGCCAAGCGCTAACTATGTATATTTTATGCGAATTTAAAATTTTCTTGCAAGATACGAATATCGGTTTGTGAACAGTAGGAAATAATTGGATGTGTCCACTTTAGTATTCTGACGAATCAGCAGAAGTAAGTCATCGATCTGGTTTCTAGAAGTCAGAACGGACACACATTAGATGGCTGAGGATGTCGACTGTAGATGTTCAACGTACCACTAAACATCATGTTGTCGTCTTTATTGATCCAATGCATTCACCTTCACACGCGACTATCAAACGCATTCGTAAGTGTTACATAGGCAGACCGTTAAAGAAAATCATTAAGAAGTATTGCTATACATTAAAATTATACCAACCAATATAGATAAAACAGAGAAAAAAAAGCTTATTATCTATCCGAAAATATTAATTCGTTATCGTTCGCTATCTCCACAAAACTCCTAAGATTTTTTTCCTCAACTTGTCCATTAAGTAAAACAAGCAAATTCCACCAAAATTACCCAAGAGAAGGAAGTTGTATCAAGGGAAAAAATTCTTTAATTGAAATCGCCAAATTCATTTCCTTAGTTATTTAAATGACGTCATTGGTTCGAATGATGTGGTTAATGAGAAATCGATGCAGTAGCCATCATTAACTGTCTGTAGTCTGCCGATTTAATTTATCATTCAATTCCGACTTTTGTTAGGTAACCTATCTTACTCTTGCTCACCTTTTACCCAATGAAAACGGATAAATCTCTATCCAATCTACGTAAGCTGATAATTCCCAAATTGCAGGTTATCTATGCAATTAGTGCGATTTTTTCCCGATAAATTGCTGTTTGTGCATGTTCAAAAAGTATGTTTCGGCAAACTTTATATTTGGCGAAAATTATTATAGAAAAACTTTTAAATTTTGTAAAAAGAATTTGAGTTTTTGTTCTCTAAAAATTCAAAAATGTTGATCGGATATTCTAAAGACGTACAGAAGAATGAATCTTATCTAAAGTTGATGGTAAAGGTTTTCTACCACGTTATGTAAATTTTAAATCCGATCCTTCAGCTTTTTTCCAAAATGGTTGATGACGTTCTGACGGGTAAATCCTTTATAACGTCAAGTTATAACGCAAAAATTTTATAATTCATCACCTAAAGGAATCGTTAGAAGCAGGTCAGACATCACTTCCACAACTTAAACACCACACGTGACACGGAAATATCCGGAATTCCGGGACGCAGACACGTTGTGACCACGTGATTAATAGTGTTTCGGGTTAGATTTCAGTTAGAAGTGGAAGATCACAGCAAATGTTATTAATGGGATGTCAGAGTTATGCTGGTCTCCCGAAAGTTTTCATGATAAACGATTCTCGAATGGGGTCGGTTAGATTTTACAAACGTCATTTGCCACTTTTCATAATTTGCACTTTAATGATCCAATATGTCAATTTTTTAATTTAGAAATAATTTTTTTAAATAATAATTATTATTAAAAATAAATTTAAATATCTGTCGAAACTTCATATTTTTAAATCAAATATCTACGTTAAAATTTACATTTATCAAAATTTTATTTCAAATTTTCCTTAAATTTAATATTTATTTTTATATTAAAAAAGAAACTTCTTTAAGTAATTATCTAATCATTTAGGTTTCTGAAAGTGTAGAATTTTTTACGTTTTTCTCTAGAATTTTTCAAGTTTTTCACCAAAAAAATAATAAAATAAACAGTGAATAAATTCTTAGATTTTTTTATATAAATAAAAACTTTTAACGGATTTATTTATATCAATTTTTTAATAAAATCAATCAGAAATGTCTCAAAAAACACAAGACGGCACAAAGAAAATTCATTTTATTATTAAAATTTTAATTTCATTTTAATCTATGTGAGATAATAAAAATGATTATAGGTTATAAAAAATACTGCAAAGTAAATTTATTCTTGTTAAATGTATAAAATGCTCTTTTTCTGCTCTAACATAAGCCGGTTGAGAACGAACGACAAATAAAAGAAAAATAAAATAAAAGAGAGAGAGAGAGAGAGAGAGAGAGAGACGAAGCAACATTCACTGCAATCAAACGTGGGTTATATATTGATCAACGAGTTGCAACTCTCAATTTCCATTTTGTCTGTAAGAAGATGTTCTTCCACTCCTAATTCATCCATCACTAATTTGTTTAGTCTGTCTAACGTCTTTTTTCTTTACAGTTTTCTCAAGGATGAAAAGAAAACTGAAGGAAAAAATAACTGTTCTCTGGCACCACTAGCCCATTGTTTGCACCGAACAAACACATCTTCTTTGTGTTGCCATCAATAGATGTCACTAGATGTCACCAACAGCTGACTTTGCTTGAACATTTGTTCTTTAATTAAAAAAATATAATCATACTTTCTTCTAGTATCGGTTAAAAAATACGGATAATGACTAGCATAAAAACAAAAAAAGGTAGATATATATTTATACATACGTAAACACAATTTAAAAATCGATTTAAAATAATACTTTTCCTATCGGAATTTCAAAGTGAAACTCAAATATTGAACAATGTTATATTTTGTTAGTAATTATGGATAATTAACAGAGGAAAGGATTCCTCCCACGTATCGAAAACCGATTTGTCACCAGCACTCTGGCCACTCCTGCTAAACTCACTCAATTAGATGTCTGACTATCTTACTCTCCATCATTAATGTTGGTGTTGTATGGTTTCCAAGTTTCTTTCGATTGTTCAACACCCTTGAGCATTCTTGATTCATCAAATGATCCTGAAGGAGTAGATGGATTTCTCCAAATGATGGAGAGTATTGATTGTAGACATTCGTTCTTTGCAATTATCATTTCGTAATCTTATAGATTGTTATTCTTTTCTTAGCTCCTTTTTTTATATTAGTCTGCTCTCGAGTTTGATTGTTTTCTTTTCTTATTTCGTTTGCATTTTTTTCTCTCCATTTCTGAAAGCGCATTTTAAGATTTTTTTTTTTATTTTTACTTTTAAGATTATTTTGGTTAAAATGAGGTATCGTCTTCCAGCTGTAAAATGCTAAATAGTTTTGAAATTCCTCGTCTTTTAATGAAATTTACATTGCTTCATTCTTGCTCCGAAAGAAAGTATTCAACGTTTTGAGAATAGAAAAAAAATCTTTTTTAGCTTGCCTTACAGTTGATGCTTTTCAATTTTTCAAGTCGGGAGGATCTTCTTAAGAACAATTGAAGCTGGATGATAGTTCTTCTTGAAAGAATCTTCTGCATCTTTAAGATGCTGAATTTTGTTTATAGCCCAATGTTGAAGAGAAACAATTTTTAATTTTACTAAAGAAAATATAAGCTGAAAGACACATCTCTAGAGCAATCAGGAGGCGAACAGTATCAAAATAAATTTATAATTATATAAACATATTTTTAATATGAACATTTAAAGTGTTTACTCTTTAAGGTAAAGATTATAACGAGAAATAAAGAATGTTTTCAAGACGTGTCTTTGCTAGTTAAACGTTGACTTTACATCCAAACGATAAATGTAGATTCATGAAACCGAACCAGGGATTGAAAAATCAGTTGTCTGACATATTTTAAGTTAAGTAAATTGTATTATAGCTACATTTGGTTGACAATTAGTGTCAGCACTCGGTGTTTAGAACTTGTGGTTAGGGAAAGAGAAGAGGACAAGCATTTGATGGATGAGAGACTACACAAACAGATTAGTGGCCCAGGGACAATCTTATCTGTTGCAACTTTCGGCCCAAGACACTTTCTCTAATGATGGATGGTTGGATTGCTCTGCTCTCGCGTGATTTTGCGAGATTGAACGATAGTGACTGTAATAATAGAGGTGCATCGTTCGTTCCCACTTTGTTCGGATGCATCCTCGCGAGAGAGTAGAAAGAATGGAAAAACTAAACGGTTCTTTTATCTTTTTTTTCACCTTACAAACAAGTCGGTAGTTTCTTATTCGGTTGCAACAAATTATTCCTCCTTTTTCTTGACAAAAACTATTCTACTTATTTAAGAAAAAGCAAATACAAATCGTGATTTTCCAGTTTTACAATTGTTTTTTTCCCTTCCTCCCGCTTGTATAAGATTTAGCATTGCGAGAATTACAAGTGGTAGGATTTTATGAAAATTTATTGAGATTATTATAAAGTAATAGAGAATATATTAAAAAGAGCGACTTTCTTTGTCAATATCATTCACTTCTGAAGCATCTAGTGGAACAGGAAACATCAGCGGCAAAACGAAAGCAATTACTTCTTCCTAGAAGAGACTGGGAACACCAATTCGATGCAGTTCGTTGAACGTCGAGGATTGCCTCTGGCTAGTTCTATCTTATTGCCGCCTGTTACAGTATTGACAGAAAAAGCAGTAGAAATCTAACATTCAGCATGACATGTTTGGTCAGAGAACATCAACCGAGTTATTTTTGATTTGTGATATCGAATGTTTCTAGTATACTCTAAATAAACGAATAATAAACAAAAGATTTTTCGACACTACGGGATTAAACATGTTTATAGGAGAATTATGCATATACTTAACGCAATATTGTTTCTTTATAATCGCTTTTTTTATGAATTCTTTATTGTTTGAGACTACTAGAACCTTCTTAAATACCGAGTATCAGTTTTAATCCGAAGAGTTAGAAGAATAGCCTTTTTATACTGTCTGGAACGGAAACTTGTAAATAAATGCAAATCCTTCCTTTTCAGATGAAACTATTGTGTTTTTACTAAGGATTCTTGTTAAAGTTTACACTTCCAGTAAAGTTTTCTAGGAGGAAAAAAAATCTTTTATCCATTCTACTTAGAAATGGAAAGAGAATTATTATAAAAGTCCATCTTCTTTCTGAAAAAAAGTATTTCGCTAGGAATTCTAACTTAAATTCTTAAAATTATTATAATACATTCCTATATATATATATATATATATATATATATATTTTTTTTTTAAAGTAGAATTAATTTCAACTAGTTAATTAAGAATTAAATTCGACGACAGTCGAACAACTTGTAAGAATCTATTGTATAATCAATTGAGATAAGAAAATAGCTGAAAGAGTCTAATTCGAGAAAGATTTAAACGAATTAGCCTTTGGCAATCACTATTTCGATGTTGTTAGCTGAACAAAGAAAGACTTGGTAAACAAATTATTATTTAGTTGGCTTACTTCTATTTCATTAGTGAAAGGATGCAGAAGGAGACTGTATTGCCATACGAAGAGGAGAGTATTTTATCCGCGGGATAATGCATTTAACAAATTATTTATTTCCAGTTTATTTAGTAAGTTATAATTAAAGATAATTCAAACACCAGATCAAGTTGTAGTTTCTACAACAATCACCATAAATGCATGCAATTTTTTTGTTTTGTTTTGTTTTTACCATTCGAAAAAATTTCTTTTATGTGTGTTAGAATTTTATTTAATACCCTTAAAACGCTCTAAACAATTAAATTCGAAAATTTAAATACTTATTCAGGACATAAATCGCTCGTTCTCGGTGAATTTTATCGAAAGTATCCCTTAAGGTTAATTTGTTACGAAGATTTTTTATTTTTACTTCCATCTTTAAAATTGCCTGAAGTCTATAACTTCATTAAACTTAGCGCAAAATTTTTAATTAAATTAATTATAATTAATATGTAAATAAAATTAATATTTGATTTCTATTATTTTTTTTCTTTTTTTTTTCTTTTCGATTTATTTTTCTTATTTCTTTTTAGATTTTTATATAAGATACATTATCCTTATTTTATATAAAAATATATATTTTTGAGGATAAAATATCGGTTATAAATGTTAATTTTAATCCAAGAACAGAAGTTTTTCAAGAAGAAAAGCTTAAAAAGAATGCAAATCCTCTCTTCTAGTTAGTTTTCGACGAGGATGATAAAAGGAAAGAAACTTTTCTACTTTAAATACATTTGCTACTCTAATATTATCATATTGATTTCGTCTCTATTTTTAGTTACTGGTTTCAGAATTCCATTTTTTGACATTTATCTGGGAAATCATAAAACCCCACAGAATTAGGAAGACGAAAGAGGACATATTCCTTACTGGATCACATTCACAAATGCTAAAACTGATACCTAAACCTGAAAGAAATAATAATAATATTATTATTATTTTCACTGTTTATAAAATAATCTTATTAAAAATTCATGTAAAATTGTTTTGAATCTCGTTTAAACTGTAACGTTTTTATGAGATATAAATCGTATTGTAAGTTCTCATAGGGTCATTCGATATTAAAGGATAAATCCTTTGTTGAGGGTTTTCTTTAAAGCGGCACTCAAAACTGGTAATAAAAACACTGTTTTGTAATTAATTACTAATTTTAATTAACAACACATTGACACTTTTCATCTTCTCGTAGCGGCCAGGCAGCTGCTTTATTCAAGTAAAATGAGCTGCTTAAAAACACTGTGGTCCTCTTAGGATCGGTTTTATCACACCATGAAACTCATTTTACGACACAAATTTATGCTAGAAATGAAACAATAGTAAGAGCTTTTAAAGAACCGTTCTAGAAGACTTTAACTGCCTGTTTACCCACACTGTGACGTTGTCCCTGGCAATTTCCACATCTTTTATTTCGAATGGTGATCGAAGATAGCAGAAATTGCTTTTATTATTTTAAAAAATAACCGTTTTAACTACCCTATATAATTTTTTAAAAATTGTTTAATATGATATAATACATCAGGGATTTTTCTCCCTTCCTTTGTCGAGATTCATCTTCGGTATCTTTTCATCACAATTTAAAATTGAAAATGCTATTTATAATGCTTAATAAAAAAAAATCTGTTTTATTCTTGATATTAATGACTCAGAATGTTGAAAATTAATTATTTTTATATATAAAAAGTAATTTAATCTTTTAAAATAATAAGGAAGTGATCTTTTAAAATATTTTTTCCCCATTTTATTAATATAAAAATAATTCATAAAATACATAAATTTTATAAAATTTCACTTATTTATGAACTTAATAAAATAAAAGTCTAACACTAAAGTCCATAATTTAACATATTAGAGCCTAAAAGGAAGAAACTTTGTCCTTTAGACGATATTAACTTTCCGAAAAATTGCATTTATTAGAAATCTCAACCTATAGGTAAGCATCAATGTATATATAGAACATATATATATATATATATATATTTTATTACATACAATATGTATTTTTCAATAAAAACACAAATAGATTGAATTTTAAAAATTGAAAAGAAATAAGAAATTTCTTGGCATTTTTTTTCCTATTCTTAGTGAATAGAATGTGCCAAAGGACACAACATCCACACAAGTCGGCTCATGCCATCGACCCATCCCAGAGACCGTTTAAGTCAATAAGTTTGAGGGCAAAGCTGTTGCGGAGAAGCGAAGTCATGATGGATGGCAGTGTGACTCCCATATGTCTGTTCCCGGACAGAGCACGCGAGATCACGTGTGACTGTATTTCTACAGTAGGAAGTTGATGCAGAAGGTTACACTCCTTCTCTTGCAATTTTCTCCACCCTCCTGATGAACATTATTATTTGTGTCATCAGATATAATGATGTTCTTTTTTGGTGATGTAGATAATTGAGTTTATCTTTTTTTGTTGTTGTTTTTTTTCCTCCTTCTTGTGTACCTGATTTCGTTCTGCAACATCGATAAATAAATATAATGTTATATCATCATCTTTACACGCACATTCTTCTAGAAGTGACAATGTTTTTTTAGTAAATCTCGTGGATTATTTTTATATAAATTGAATGAAAATGTTTATACGCTAATCTTTAAAACAGAACTTTAATATTATTTTAAGAAATGAGAGCAATTAAATAATTTGAATGGCGTTTAAAATATTGTTTAATTTATTCGTGTGTATTTTGTGGATTATTCTATAAATTTATTCAAATAATTAAGCTTATATTATATTAATTTATAGGTGTTTATTTAAGATGTATGAAGCTGTACGGGTATAATATTTATTTACACGCATCAGATGTAGTTAACTTGCATACAAACGTCACTTCAATCCAAGAGAATAAAGATATTCGTAGAAAAATAGTAAAATAAAAAAGAAAATTGTTAAATTTAAAGCATTTGCGAAGAGAATTTGCATCAATATATATATATATATATATATTTTTAAGGAAAATAAAAATTTATAATTTATTCAAAAATATGTAAACCGTAAACTTCAGCTATGCTCACTTCTCGGAGTAAAAATAATATAAATGTTTCATGTTTCTGGACTCTATCAGATATTTTCAATAAATATTTAAAGATTTATTTTCCTATCTATATAAAAGTGTTAGAGTGATATAAAAGATGCCACACTAGATGTTTTAAGAAGGGAAATATAAATAAAATATTATATAAAATATTAAATTAATCAATTTTTGATTTATCTTTTTAGAAATTGAAATAAAAATATGCTCGTGTTAAAAATTTAATTTTAATATTGAAAGTAGTGAGAAAAATAAAATTTTATTTATTTAATATATTTTCCCTTCCCTTCTTATACTTTCAAAATAATGTATCAGGTTAAAATGAAGATTTTCATCTTATATTGTAAATTTATTTATATTTTTAATATTTCTTAGTTGAATACATGTAAATAAATTACAAATACTATAATAAATTTTAAAAAAAGAATAAAATACGTTTCCGTAGGTCTTTTTTTATTTTTTTATTTTAAAAGTAGCTTTCTTTGAATACATTTTCAAATGTTTGTGTTTATTAAAATAAAAATTTTAAAGATATTTTCTCTGATATTTTCCACACAAAAGATAGAAAATAAAATTACTTATAAACAGAATTCTGTATGTTTAGAAAATTCACGAGTTATAAGAACTTCTTCCATAAGTAATTATAATCCTGTTAAACTTATCTAGTTAAACAAATTATTTATTTTGAAAACAATTTATTAAACAGCTTTTGATAATACAAATACATCTTTAGTACTTTTCTTATTTATTAATTAATTAGTTAGTTTGTAATTATTTTTGACGCAAGTGCCCTATTAATGTAAACGTTAGTGATAATGTAAATAAATAAATATATAACAAATAAATATAAGAACAAGACTTGAAAATACAAATTAATGATGAAGATATAAATACGTGCATACACTGTACGAGTGCTTAAGGCCTTTACCGTCGATCTATAAAGGGAATCAGTAATTGTAAAACTGATATAGTGTGCTGATCACCAGGCAATTTTCACAGATGTAAATGGTCTTCAGAGGAATAAATAATTATAAACTCTCAAACGTAGAAATCACTTTCCGAAAAACTTCTTAAAGGTTACGTCCTTCTTCCAAGATAGTTTTTACACCTATTGATACTTTTATAGTGTTGTTTCCTATCGTTACAGTATACACGATGTTCGCTTTAACGTTTTTTACGCCTGGATAAATGTTAAATCGAACACTTTGTATAATGTAGAGATCTTTTCAGTATTGTACAAGTATATGCAGACGAGCATTAGTTTTATTGCGATGTTTATAGTAAAACAAATTAACTGATTTAAGAAAAAGATGTGTCAGTTCTATAGAAATACGTAAATCTTTCTATCGTAAAAACTAGATGTAAATCGAAAACGCCATCTTGACAAATCACACGATGCCGATAATTTTATTAAAAAGCTAACATTACGCTTCTGATCATTGGTAAAGTACTGGTACAACGCTTTACACTCACACTACTGCGAATACTGATTGTACTTTCACGATTGCACGAGCAATACACACATACTCGTGCAATGCTAGAAAGGTCTCTTGTGCTCCTGGATAAACGTTAAAGTGAACACCCTATTATAGTAATATAGATTAGTGCAGAACACAGATAATTTCCTCGGATCTTTAGAGAAGAGAAAGGAAATAGTTATAAATTCCCAAATGAGAATAGCTGTTAGAAAGAAGGTTTATAAGAGGTTATCTTCTTCCAAGATCATTTTTATATCTAAATTAGTTCCTTTAAAATTCTTTTTTAAATATTATTTTACGTATTTATTAGTTGAATGAATATGTTGAAAGAGCAAAAAAATATAAAAAAATGTTATAAATGTTAAAAATCTTATACTCAACAATGTTTTTTTTTATAAATCTGTAGATTTTCAAAAGTTTTTGAGCGAAAAATGTATTGACGTACTGCCAAACTTTATATCAAGTAAAAATTTGACAGGAGAAACATTAATATAAAGATATTATTGAATTTTGTTCAATATTTTAAAGAAATGAAGGTTTGGAAGAATATTATAAATAACTTTTTTAAAAATATACATTAAATAATAAATAATCAATAAAAATATTTCTTAAAAAATATTTTTTATTTTATTACATGAAGCACGATACAAGTGAAGCTCGTACGATTATAATATTAATGAAGACTGCTTAATATTTAAATACTGTGACTTTCGCAACTTCTTTTTATAATGTTAATAAAATTTTATCATTGGCTCAATAAATAAACATCATGTAAATCTTTTTAAAGGCGTTTATTAAATAATAAATATTAACTTAAAAGAATTTTAAGTTAACTCATGTATATTTAAGCAAGCAAAGTAAAATAAACGGTAAACTTTACGTACAGATTTAAGATCAAAGATAAAAATATTAATAAAGACTAAGAAAAATTTTTAAACATGTAAACATTATTAACCAATTTTAAAACCATTTTTCCTTATAATATATTGTTTAAAAGTGTTAAACTTTACAAGTTATAGATCACTAGCTGCTAATAGATAGAAGTTGTAGCTAATTCTGTGGTTATTTGCACTGTGTCACCCTCACTTAATCTGGCCACCAAGTTTTCCTGTCACCTCCCTTTTAATTGCCTGCCCATACACTAGGGGTTAGGTAATTCAATAATCCTTAACCAAGGTGCACACTCACGTGCATTTCCTGCTTATCCAATATCGAAGCGGTAAAAATATTTTTCGTGAGTCCAGTACACTTTTAGGGATTTTCTTTAAGTATTTCTCACCTTTTTTTTAAATTTAGAAACATATGGATTAAGTAGTTGTTGAATTTTCTTTATAAGTTTACACAGAATCCAATGGATTACATTAGTTTACATTACGTTTTTTATGTATTATCTATTATTTATTTATATAAATTTTCGTTGTATTTATATACATATTTTTATGTAATAAATAAATAAAATTATAAATAAAAATTGTTGAATATACAGCATTTTGTAGAGGATTAAGATAGAGTGAAAAGGTATACATTACTTAAAAATATAAATAAAAAATTTCCTTTCAAACTTTATATAATTTAAAAATATTATAGTATGAAGAAAAATAAATAAATTATTATAAATTTAATTTTAATTATCAAACGAAATTAAAATTATTATAGCTGTATTTAATTAAAAAAGCGTATTGTATTTAATGCCTTATTAAACGGTAAAAATACTTTAATATGTTTAAAAATATTTTTAAAAATTATTTTATTATTAAAATAGAACGAAATTTCGATAATAAAATTAAAGTAACGAAATTAAATAACACGAGTTTGATGTAATTTAATCTTTTGTTAATTTTATTTATTTATGTAGAAAATTAATCACTTGGTAGTTTTATGGTATTTTAAATGTAAGTTTAATCCTATTGGATTAAAAATTGATTATTTATTTAAATTATATAATTCTAATCTTTCGCTAATTGATAAGATTTTAATATTCGTTAAAATTAATCAATAAATCAAGCAGTTTTTAAAAATTATTCTACTTTCCGATGACAAAACATTTTTCTTTCCCTTCAATTTAATTTAAAAAATAATTAAATTTAAATAACTTAAATCGTTTCAAATTCAAAATAAATGCATTCTTTCCTTATTACTTTATGAAGAATAAATATGAATAAATATACAATTTACAAATACGCGTTCAATTTTATTGGAAATGATTTTTTTTTCTTTTTTGTACATTTGACAACCTTAGTCAAGGAAAAAACGTGGAAAAACGACCACGGTTGCCTTATATATTACAATAACTATCACAAAAATAGTTACCAGGACACAAATAATTGATACTTCTACACTTGTCCATGTCTTATCTATGATCATTATTCTTCATATCTATCACAATGTGTCATTTAGGGTATCCCAATTAATTAATATTTTTAAGAATTTCACAGAAAATTAGAGATGGGAAAGAGGTTAAACAACTTTTTTTTTCCTTCTTTCAAAATTCGACAATTTTACTGTCTTTTTTTTCTTTGAAGAACCATTCTACAAGAGTACAGTATGAACTGGCACCGATACAATCTAATAAAAATCCATAAATAAATGAATGTGTTTACTGATTGAAAGATAAAGTTATTGAATTATAGAGGAATTTAAATTCTCCGGACCTAAAACTTCACCTTTCCGAGCTACAAAGGTATTAAATATTGAATTGGGCCATGATCCACGCTTAATCATGAAATTTAGATGTTTTAATGTCACAGTTCCGTAACGGGAGTAAGTTTCAATGGAAGCTGTCCGGATGGAAGAACTGTTGTTTCTTCTTCACCATTAGTTTTCTGATATTGAGGTTCTTTTCTTCCACCGTTCCATTTGTTCTTTAGAAGTCCAGCTACTCTATCCCTGCATCTTATTGCTAGCATGACTAGGCAAGCTCCAGCCACAGCAGCAGCCGCTACAATGCCGATCAATAGTCTTCTTCGAGCTTCGACATCATAACAACCGAGTCCGTCAACTGTAACTTCTGTTAAAATTTTTCCTCTTACTTCCTCCGGTGCTAGACATAAAATTCTTGAAGAATCTGCTTTGAAGCGATCGGTGAAGTTTTTCGTATGGAGGAGGTTCCAAAGCCACAAAAGACTGCAGTTGCATGTTAATGGATTGTCTCGTACATCAAAGTATTCTAGTTCGTCCCAGGCTAATAATCTGGAATCGAACGTCCTGAAGGCGTTTCCACGAAAGCTTAAATGTCGAAGATTTGGCAATCCGTCGAAAGCTCCGTGATCTATAATTTTAAGATTTTTGTTATGATTAAATATGGCCCTTTCTAAGTTCACGTTGTCTGCAAAGGCTTGAGTCTCAATTCTTTCGAATAATTGAGCTCCGTTGGCTTCAATCTTTCTTAAATATCTAAGTCCTCTAAAACTGAAAGGTTTCAAGATTTTGAACGGATTTTGTCCAAAATGGAGCTCTTCCAATCTCACAGCTTCTGACAAGCAATCTGTGGGTATATCGCTAAGTTCATTGTCGTGAAGTCTTAAGACAAGTAGAGAATTCAGCCACTTTAATGCTCCTTTGTCCAGTGCCCTGATACCACAACCGTCTAAAATCAATTCCTCCAAGTTGTTAAGCGAAATAAACGAAGTTTCCGGAAGAGTTCTGAAGGAATTAAGTCCTAGATCTAATTTAAGCAAACTTTCAAGTTTGTAGAAAGATTGAGTGGGCACCACACCTAACTTATTATCACGTAGAAGTAACGTTTTAAGGTTTTTTAATCCGTGGAAAGCATGATCGGTAATTCGGGAGATCCTATTTTGTGATAAATCCAATTTTTCAAGTCTGGATAAAGGAGCAAAAACACCAGATGGAATCTCTTCTAAGAAATTTTCATTCAGATGTAAGACTTCGAGAGATAAAAGTCCGCGAAATGTTTCATTTTGTAAAGAAGAAATCATATTTCTATGTAATAGAAGAACTTTTAAATGTCTCTGCAATTCAAAATTGTTTCTTCCGAGTGTCACAAGTTGGTTATGAGACATGTCGAGATAATCTAGTTTACGATATACGGCAAACGAAGCCATAATTCCTTTGATATGATTGTTACTTAAATGGAGTTCGCGAAGTTCAGGATTTAGAGTTATTGGAACCACATCTAAACTGGAGGAATCACAGATCACTCGAAGATTGTCGTCATCACATTTACATCGAAGAGGACAAAGAGCTGTGACATCTCTCCAAAACGTGCTTATATGTAGAATGAAGATAAAGGCCGAAGGAGTCTTCTCAGAGAAATGCATAGTTGAGTCAATTCTTCGTTATTTTGATATCTTATTCAATCTGAAATTAATAATAATAAATTTAATTTATTATTTAATCTTTTAAAAACTTTCACAATTAAATTTTCAATTAATCACGAATAAAACTTTATCATTTCACATACCGCATATTAAACTGCATAGAGTTTGTGAATAAAAAATTATAAATGAAATTTAAATTCAATGTTTAATTGGAAAATTCATTATTAAATTAATAATAATAATAATAAAATTTAAAATTAATATTTTAAAAATTAAGCTATTATATCAAGGTTTACTTACAAAAAAGTTTTTGAATTATTTTAAAATTCATGATTTTTTTATCTCGTAATAAAAAGATGCAAACACTAGTTTTAGGGAAAAGAAATCCTTATATCTAGAGAAAGATTCTGTAATTTCGTTCTCTTGTCACTAACGTGGAATTTAGACTCCTGAGAGAGGATCCCAGACTACGTCTATATTGCCATACAATAGGCTAGATTGCCCAGAGGGACAGAAGAATAGCTCCTAGTCTTTCGACAAAGATGTTGCATTTGGACAAAGATATCGGCACCAGGATAAAAATGGAGCTTATCCAATGGAAAAACACTCCAGAAAACTAATAACAATTACATATAAGCAATGTCTTTAATAATTTATAAGGAACATGAAACAAAAGAAAGATTCGAGAAAAGAAGGAAAGCATAAAACCATACAGAAAGAGGGAAGATGAAACGGAAAATGAGGAAAAACCAGTAAAAGGATGAAAAAATCTTTAGTAATACATTTTAAAGTTTTAAAAACCCTTCCCTGTTATGACTTTAGTTAATGTTAGCCTGGACCAATCCCATAAAATTCCCTTAAGGCTGTACAGATCGAGTAGCAAAAAATTGGCACAAGTTCCTCAGTTTTTACTGATTTTCGAAAGAATTTCGTTTGTAAAAACCAATCCAAGTATTTTATTTTTATTTTATTTTTTTCAAAATAGTTTCTGAAAATTCTCTTTATTTACAGAAGTTCAGAAATTCGATCACTTTCTTTAAGATATATTTTTAAAAATACTATTTATCTGAGATGATTCAATATATACGATTGGTTCTAATATTGGATATATCTATATTTAGTGTACAAGGTGAATTATTTAGTTTTCTTATAAATGGCAAAAGTACTTCCTTTTATTTTTACACGAAAATATTTTTCCTAAATCCAAAATTTTTATCTGATTATATAACGTAGACATGTCACAGTTTTAAAAAATATTCTTCCAGAATTTTTACATACGCCAAATATCAAGATTGAATGCGTACATTTGGGAAATTCTGTTGAAAAAGTTTTTAAAAAAACAACAAAAAATTTTGTATTTTACTAAAAAAAAATACCATTTCATTCAAAAATAATAATTACTTTATTTAGTAATAATGTTCTTCTGTGAATTAAATTATACATTTTTCTCTGTAATTTTTTTTGTATAAAATTACATCATTTTTTTAAATATTTCGATTAATATTTTTTGTGGAATTATAGAAAAGCTTTTAGTTATTTTTAGGGGTCAGGACAGTTATTTTTATTCTCGAGTTACTTTTTTTTCCTTCCTTAAAGTCGGTCAGATTGGATAACAAACTAGCAAAGACCTCTTCCGTTGCAGCGACAGAAGACATCATTAGCGAAAATCGATGCAGAAGGGTCAGGTGACGAGGACCAAAGTCAGAACAATGAGAAAGTTGAGACGTGATGCGTCCATTTACCCGAAATCTCTAAATTCTCTCGATGAAATGTGTTCTCTCTTTGGAGACACTCAATGAACCGGTGTACTACCGAACATTCTTCAAAGTTTATCCATTAGATTATAAGTAAGGGGCCCCTGAGCAGAAATATTAACCTCTTCTTTCTTCTTTTCATCTGATAAGTCAAGGAAACTTCGCACAAATTTTTTTTTTCTTCTTTTCTCTGTTTTGTTATCTCTTTAAGTAATTTCGTCTGGTTAATCTCGATTAATCGTGAATTGAGAACTGTTGGATTTAGTAGTAACAGTTCCAATTAATCGGGATTTGTCAAAAGAAAGAGTCTTCAACGCTAATTTGTGTTTAAAGATCTTCGGGGGTTTTTCCTTTTAAGTCCATTTAGGTTGGCTACAGTCTGATGAAATGACTTTATATCCCTTTTGTGGAATTGAACAAAGAATCCCTTTTACACGAAAAGGTGATGAAGCTGCCTAAAGGAATGATTAAAATGGATTTAATCCTTGATAAAGCAACTTCACAGATTGGCTCCCTATTACTTTTTTATAATACATGTACAAATCTCTTATGAAAGTTTGCATTTTTAATTTTAACTTTCATACTTACTTTCCACTGATTATAAAGCAAAGTTTTATTTTATATTTAATTATTTTAATATTATATTTTTTTCATTTTTATTACAGAAATTTCTAAATTTAAATATATACATTTTTTTTTTTTTAGAATTAAATGTTAATAAATTCCTAAAATTCATTATTTATTAGAATAAAATAATTATATTTCTGATTTAAAAAGTATTTATTTTTATAAATTATATCTAGGATTAGAAGCAGTTTTCTCTTGATCTAGATATTTTAATCATGTAAAATAATAGAATCGTAGATTTTTTCCACCATAAAATATTAATTTTAATAAATTGTTTTTATAAAGTAAACATAAAATAATTTATTTTTAATTTAAAAATGACTTTTTAAATAAATTATAATTAAATAAATTTATATTTCGACTCAATAAATTTTAATTTTATAGAATTTTCTCTCTTATATCTCGACTCGGACGAGGGGTTTCTCGTGTAATTATTAAACATTTATCTGTCTTTTATATTAAATTTTAATTTAATATAATTTAAAAAATGATTTTATAAATTTTTAAATTAATTTAATTTTATAACTTTGTTTTTATTCCTATAAAATTATATTTTTAATTTTATTTTTTTACATTTTATCCTCATCATTATATTATGAAATAATAATAAATAAGATTTAAAAAATTTTAAATTTAAATTACTTATTTAAGCAATAATATGGCTTATAAAATTATTTCTTAATCTTTATAAGTAGCTTAATTAGTTAGACATATTAACAAAATTCTCTTTAATAAAAAATTCAAAAAATATTCCAATATAAAAGTTTTAATTAGAAAAAAAAAACAAAATATTATTTATAAAAATCTATTAATTATTTTTCGATTTAGAGAAGAAAAAATAATTTTTTAGCATCTCTTTTAACAGTTAATTTATATTTATTACCTTTCAATAAAATTATATAAAAAAGATTAATTTAATAAATTTTTCTTAATATTTAAATTTCAAAAAATATTTTAAAAGAGGGAAAAAATATTAGAAAAAAAATATAATAAATTTAACATCCTTTAGAAGATTTATGAAGAAATTAAATCCTAAAATCTTTCAGTGACTTAATTGATTTTAGAAAATCATTATGCTTCTCTCTTTAATCTTCTTTAAAATGAAATATCACTAACTAAAATTAGGATTTAAGACGAGAAAATTTCTATTATAAAGAACTTCTAAAGTCAAAAACGCATTATTCTTTTCTTTTCTGGTGTTTTTTTATATTTGTAAGTAGGCATCATTCGTTACAATTTATTCAAAGGAAATTGTATGTAAGACAGATAAACATGATTTTAATTCAACTAAAACTTAGTTAAATTTTTACATATTTATACAACGTACACTTCTCATTAGTTAAAATGAAATTTTCTACTTTTAATAAGTACCAAAGTATGACTCGCTATTCATTAAAGAAGATTTTAACGGATAGACAAATGATGTTAAGAAAAAATAAAGAAGGAAATCATTGTCATGCATTGTTAAATCTTCTCACATGATATTGCATGATATGAACTTTCTCATTTCTAGAATTCTCCCTTCAGGATAGCCAACTTAATTTAAAGATGTTTCTTCTTATTATTTCACGGTGTAATTTTTTCTTTTCTTTTGACTCAAAGGCTGCAATCTGCAGTAATTGGATCAAACACAACTTCGTCCCTTTAATTGCGCTCCTATAACCATTCCCAGAGGCTTAAATTTAAAAAAAAATTGTACAAAAATATATATTTTCTTCTACTTTATTTAGTTTTTGTTCATTCGGGAAAACTACTTTTTCTTTTTTCCACTTTTTCTTTTTCTTTTTTTAGTGTATAGATAGAAGATATGGCATTAGACAAGTGTAGACAGTGGAAAATTATTTTTCCAATGTCGTGTTCATACTTTGGTTTTCGTTTTACGAACATCTACGGAAAGCAAAGAGAATTTTTATCACTCTTTACAACTTCTCATCCGACAAGCGAAGCGATTTTCTCTTACGAATCAATGGTCCATCTCTATGTCTGGGTCCATTGAGTACAAGCAAAGCATCCTTTCTCCACTAGCTTCTAGTCTATTAGGCGCTAAGTTACTGACTGTGTACATCACCTCCCACTTCTGTACTAAGTTTGAATTTATCCAAGCGTTAAGTTTGTGATAATGGGTTTAAACTTAAGTAGATCGAGTTATAACATTTTAGGAGATGAAGATAGAAAATTTCTTGCAATTTTTTCTCTCTGTTGAAAAATTACTTATTTTTAAAGAAATGAATAAGATAACATAAACAAAAATCTATATGAAAAAATTAAATCTTAATAAAAAATATTTTTTTAGAAGAAAAAGAGAGAAGCTTCCAAGAAAATAATGATGTTACTAAATGAAATTTAATGTTATAAAATGAAAGTTTGTAGTGATTTTGATCATTTCCAATCTGAAAATTTCAGAAGGTTGTAATTTAAATGATTCAATTTAATTCAAATTAAATTTGTTTAATTGAAAATTTAGTCGATTCGTCTCGAATGAAACTTTAAAAGATGATTTTCATCAAATGCTAAAGATAAATAATGTTTAATTGGAAATTAAAAGAAAATTTTCTCTTCATATTTTAGAAAGTACATTTAATTTCATTTATTTAAATAATAAATAATATAAATGTCTAAATCAACATTTACTTTATTTATTCTAGTTTCAGTTGCATTTTAGAATAAGATTCTGATCAAATACTAATGATTGTTGCATTAAATTAGTCATTTATCTCCGTTTTTTTCAATAAATTTAATTTAATTTTTGAGTTAGATCATAAAGAAATAACAAAAATTCTTAATTAATTGATGAGAATCGCATTACAGGATTGAATATTATTATATGAAAGGAATCATCCAAGTTTAATGACGATGAATTTCTATAATTTGAACTGGAGTAATCATATAAATTTGAAGGAAGTATCTTTGAATTTTTTACTTTAAATTTAATGATTCGAAATAGGAATCAATTAAAGGTGATATAAAATTTAAATTAAAAAAAAGCCGAATTGAATCGATTTATCAAAGGATCATTCATTTCGATTAACACCTTAAACGATCTTCAATTTAAATTTAAAAGGTGATATTTTTCTCTACTTCAAATTACCTTATATTTAGTCTTTATTAAGTCAAATTTAAACGATTTTTAGGCAAATTTGGGCCAATTTCTCCTTTCAAATTCTCGTTAGATAATTTTTAATCCGTAGCTCTTCATTTAATTAAGAATTTTGCACTTTTTTTTATATTTTATCCTTAAAATATATTAAAAAAAGTAAACTTAATTTATTAAAAAAAAATGAAAAATTTACCAATTTAATAAATACTTCGATGATAAGCGTGACAGTTTTATTCAACATTTTATTTATTGAAAAAAATTTTTTTTCTGTATTCAAACTTAATAAAGATTGAAAAGCGGAAGTTTTATTACATTCTGAAAGATCTAAACAGAAAAGAAAGATTGAACACCATTCTGAGTAAGACGATTTTGTTCAAAACGAATTGAAGTTTAGTTTATTGATATATAAACATTTATTTATTTATATAATATATATGCATATAAAAGTCTTATTGTCAATATTGAAATTATCGTTTATTTTTTATATGTTTATTCTTTACATATTAAAAATGCAAAACATCTAAAAAAATACACGATTATTTAATATTTCTTAATAAAAGTTCTGATTTACAATATAGACAAACCTCTGAACGACGAACACTGACCGGGCCGTCGTTCGAAAGTTATTTTGTATGCATTTTTTATGAATAAAAAGGTTCTTGGCCGTTGTATACAGGTGAACGTTATTGGAAGTTCAATAACGTATTTTATTAAGAGAAAATTATTTATTATTATTATTAAAATTGAAATAATTACCATTTTTAAATATTTAACAAAAAAAGGGTGAAAATTATTTAAAATTTTTGTTATTTATTTATTTTTCTTATCTTTAAAAAATTTATTAAATAATACATTTGTTTTGTCGAGAGAATTGAAATTATTGTTTTTTATGTATTTATTTTTCTTATATATTAAAAAAATGAATGAAGATTATTTAATCTTTTTTTTATTATAAATATCCGTTTGTTAAATAACATATTTTACTCTTTTCTCAACAAAAAATTCTATTTTATTATTAAAAAAATATATAAACATAAATAAAACAATACAGTTTTGTTGGAGAATTGAAATTATCATTTTTTACGTACTTAAATCAAAGGAAAAAAAGAGCATAAAATGAGAAGAGATTATTTAAAATTTTTTGGTATTTTACTATAAAAATTCTGATTATTAAATAATATATTTACTGATATAAAATATATAAGTATAATATATTTACTTATTTTCCTTAAGAGAATTGAAATTATTATACTTATATATTTACTCTTTACATATTAAAAAAAGGCAGAAAAATACACCAAAATACTTAAGAATATTTCTAATAAAAATCTAATAATTAAATAATTAAATAATAAATAATAATTAAAGGTAAAAATACGATTTTTAAAAATTAAAACGTACATAAATATATAGTTTATGTAACAGAAAAATCCATCGTCATAATACCAGACTACAATTTTTAATCATTATTAAATTTAAATAAAAATTTTGAATTAAAATCACATGACTTCCGGTCCAAACCGAAAGTTCGTATATAGTTAATAGGGGCCTCTGAGCCCTAATCTTTTCATATCTGGTCTCGATTCACATCTATCTAACTCTATTATTGAGGTTAACAAAGGACAGACGGACAGACAAGCAGACGGGCGTGTTTGAAAATTGCAGCCTAATTAAAATGATAATTTTTATATATTTAAAACAAGAGAAAAAAAGTTTATATAGGTTTATATATATATATTTAATATTATGATTATTAAATAATACATTTTACATTTTTCTTAACAGAAAAGCATTGTTTTATTATTATTATTATTATTAAAATATATGTAAACGTAGATGAAACAATATAGCTATATTGCAAGCAATATCATAATGATAAACTCAAGTTATATATTTATAATTGTTATATGTTATACATAATAATGATACTTTGTTGCAATTATTGTTATAGATATCAATCAGCATTTTGACAACATAATCATCATTATTACCCCTATAATAATAACAATCACGGTTATTGACTATTTGTAAACAACATAATCATCATCATCAAATAATTAATTTAATTGCGTTTCCTTAATATTATTTAAGTCATTACGTAACAGTTTTTTTTCTGTATATTTTTATTGAGTTAATAATAATAGTCATGAAGTTTCGTTACACCTCTGCATGATTTATTTTTCTTTTATTTACTTGATTAAAAATGAAAATTTTAATTCTACATAATTTAAAGTAATTAAAAATGTCTTTTATGCATACAGGAATATATGAGTTATTTTGTAAATAAAATATTTCATAATGTTTTAATTAAAATTCGCAAAAATTAATATTAATTTTTACAAATTAATTAATTTAATTATCTACAGATGGCGCTATGCAAATATTTTGCTGGGTTTTTTTTAAATTTAAATATGTAAATTTTTATTAATAATAAATAAAAATTTTAAAGATTTATATGCGATTTTTTCTCTTTTTAAATTAATTTTAAAGTTAAAAATGCATATAGATATTTTTCTTTTGTAATATTGGCCTTACACGAGGTGAACTAGAAACTGTATTTGTAAGGGGTTATAATAAACACGAGAGTGACAGAAAATCCCTTTAAACAAGGTCTACAGAGAAACTGATGATAGACTGCAGTAAACCTATGCCCAATTACGTACATATAGGGCCTAATGACACGTACAACTCGACTGTACTGTTCAAAGTGGTCTGATAGAATGCTTAATTGGTTTGTTTCCTATCCACAGCTTAAGTCTAATTGCACTAACAATGTAATATTTGGGCATAAAGAGTGCCTTTTATCTCTTCGTTTTCGATATGATAAACGAGTTAAGCATCTTATACAGGAAACCATAACTTTCCTTAAAAATACCCCACTAAAGTGATAAAATTTGCTATTTTTTTCCTGAATTTTCAACTGTGTTACATACATCATAAATTAAATTAAGTTTACGATATGAAAGTTAATTGCTTTAAATATGCCTTAACAAAAATATTAAATTTTGTAAATTAAGATTTGAATATTTAAATCGATGTTATAATCGCTAATTAAGTCAAATTGTAGAAAATTAAGGATTAATGGAAATTAAGTTTTGATTATTATTTGTTTTCATTTCTGCGAATTTAAATGCTGTAATTAGATTTTTATTAAGTTTGATTTTAATTATTTTTCTTCCATTTTTGAAAAATAAAACTGAATTTTCCATTTATAGAGAGCCGTAAAGGCGATTTCCGTCTCTTAAATTCGAGTATTCGATACCTTCGGTTAACCTTTAAACATAAATTTTGATAAATCTGTCGTGTTTATTTCCGTATATAATGCATTAGTAATAAAAATATATAGAATATAAACGTGTCAAAATAACAATTAAGCAGAAATTTCCACGTTCTGATACACAAGATATTAGTAATAAAATGTAATTTGGTAAACTGGAACACGTGTTTTGCTAAGAATATATCGTTTAAATGTCATAAAACATCTGATAAAGTTTTATTTTCCGGCAATTAGTCGACATTAAACTTACGAAAAGAACAACTATTACTTTAGTAGAGTTTCTTAGTGCTTAATTATTCCACTTAATTAGCACGTTAATTGGATTCATTTAAATGCTAAACTACGGCGTTAATTATATGCGAACGGACCTAAAATTCCCTTAAATCGGATCTTTACTAAATATTTCAAATCACATATAATACGTTAAAACGACAAATGAATTCCGAGTAATAACTAGTAACTCATTAATTACGTTACAAATCACATAGAAGGAATTTTTAAACCCTGTAATGCACATATCACTTAATTCTGCACTGTACAAATAGTATATATAAAGTTGGTTTGACACGATAATTCTACTTTATGAGGGGACTAAACGAGAGACACTTCATCGTTCTCAACCTTATCTTATATTAATAAATTATCGTGAATTTATACGTTGGAAATTCTCGATTTTTAAAATAAAAATTCCTTCGTAAATATTACTAAAATAGAATATTCTTCTACTAATGAAAGAACGATGATTCCACACGAGAAACAATGCTATTAGAGGATAACAAAAAGATTTTATGGCTAAATAATATCTAGGTCAAACGTGCTGAGCTTGTATAGTTATATCCAAAACATCATAAATCTACAAGAAAGATAGTGAGGAAATTCCATCATCGATATATCTTTGCTTTAAGGAAATACTAAGAAATAGAATGGAATATAGGAAGAGTTCGAGTCGATTCGAAAATCTCAAATGTAAAGAATTCCATTCTGTGGCTTGATGTAAAAATTGAAGAATAATAATATTGAAACCTCGCTGTTCATCTACCGTATAAAAATTTAAAACCGAATATATTTATATTTTTCGATCTTGCCATATTTTTCTAACTTATCCTATAACCCTCTCTATCTTTACCTTCTTGGTTATTTCTTTCCATCCCTATCATCTCTACTATTTTTATACTTTTATTCCCATCTTTATCTAACTGAGCAGGAAGAGATATTACACCTTTTCCTTATGTATTTTGACCTTCGGTTCATATCTCATCATTAACTATTATTTTTTTTAGACGGCAATAGAAAAGAAAGAATGCAGAAGAAACACTTTTTCCCTTCCTTAGCTCCATCAATTCTTTCCTTTATTTTTTTTTTCTCAGAATTTCTCTAGAAAGGAGCGAACAGTATGTGGAAATGAAGAAATTACATCTGTTCTCATTATGAGAAAGTTCCATCAATCTGTTTTCTTCGGTTCTGTATCTCTTTTTTTATATGTATTTTCTTCTTTTTTACTGAGTTTTACCTCTTTAAACTGATTCTAAAACAGATTCGAAGCTAAAGCTATTCTGTTTTAATCAAATAAATAGCATTCTGTAAATGCTATTTAAGGTTACATATACAAACACACATTTAATATGATGAGGTTATTTGTATGCACCGGACTAGCAAAGACATTTATGTGATATTTACATAACACATACAACTTTATCGTAATTATACGAGTGGGACATGATTCTATACAACAATTAAAGAGCTTTAATTATAAACTGTAACATGTGTACGTATAATACAATTTTACAGCTTCACATGGATAAGCAGAGAATGTATTATAACATAGTAAAGTAATATAATTGATAATGTAGAGTGGATAAAGGATAAATTTATTAATATTATTCTAAGGAAAATACCCTGTAAAATTTTTTTTAATTATAAAGATCTTTCGCACAAATATATGCAAGTTGGAGAATATTTTCTTCTTTGTTTCTTCTTTTCCAATTTAAATATCTACATCTCTCTCTCTGTTCTTTTTTTTATTTCCTCTTCTTTAAATTTCTTCTATCTTGAAAGGAAATTTTCTATTATTTTCGTGGAATTTGTAATGATTTTAATGAAAAATTCGTTTCCAATTTTATCTTTAAATTAAAATAATTTTATTATTTAACTGCTAATTAATCCAAACTATTGATAATTAATTCAAATTTTGAAATACCAAAAAAATCGAGGGATTTTTTTCGGATAATCGAAAAGCCTTTTTTTTCTCTTTTTCTTTTAATATCCAGGGATTTTTTAAAGATGAGTTTAATTCCCTATTGCATCGTTGTCATGGATACAACGGGGAAATTTCAGGAATTTCTTTATAGTCGCTTGACTTATATAAGTATAAAAATAAAGAAGTTAAAGTGATTTCAAGAAAATTAAGTTGTTCATCATTACTATTTTTAGATTTTGAAGAATTTTTTGTAGTAATAATAATTACCAAATTTATTTATTTATTTTTTAATATTGAATTACTCAGGATCAATAAAATCTCCTTAAATTTTTTCTTTATCAACAGAATTTTCTTTCTATTTTTTACATCAATTTTTTTATAAAAGAAACTAAACAATTTGAAAGAAGAAGAAAAAAAATTATTTCTGATTTATTACATTTTTAAAAATCATCTCCTAAGCAAAATTTTAAATATTTTATATTAAAAAATATATAAATTTTTAATTAATTTAAATTTTCAAGCTTTTCTGTAGAAAACTTTAAGGATTTTATTACAAATATTGTAAAAAATATTATAAAGAACTACACCAGATTTAGACTTCTTAAGTTCTACGTTATAATATAAAAGAGGACTTTTTAATAATAAATTTAAGAGCCAGTTCTTAATATTTATAAAATTTTTCCTTCAAAATTCTCGTATTCTTCCACTAATTTATTAAAATAACTATAATAATAATTACTGTTTACTGTAAAACTTTAATAATCTCTATATGATTTTAAGGATAATAGGATAAATTATTATTCGAGGAATTCCTGAATTAAGAAAATATTGAAATATTTATACAATATTTCAATATTTAATTATAAAATAAAGCATAAATCTTTACCGATTGCAAAATTAATCACTGAAATTTGCAAATTAAATTGTGTAAAATAATGTATAATGATTAGTAATATATTCTATAATAATTTTAATTAATCCATAAAACTTAATAAGAGTAATCAATTAAAATTTTTGTAGGATGAAGAACTTTTTAAGCGAAGATTCTATATTTTAACACACATTAACATTACTTAATAATTAAAAATTCAAGTAAATTTAAAGGTTTTTATCATTAAAATATTCGAACTCATTGTTAGGAGAGATGATTTCTATATTTAAGAAATTTTTATTGAAATTTTTAACGATTAAATTTGAAAATTTCAGGATTAAATAAGCAATTTTGACTCTAAAGGAAAAACCTTTAATACAAAACTTAAACAAAGAAATAAATCTTACATTGAAGAAAACAAGTAAAAAAGCTTACAAGAGCCAAAGAACTTATAATGCGATTAATAAAACGAGACGGAGGGGAGGGAAGATTTTTTAATATATTCGAGATTTAAAATACGAAATTATGTAATAAAGGCATTTAGTTTTTTTCTCGAGGAGTTTATATGATTTATTTTAATAACGTATAAAACTTGGGTCTTATCTGACTGCAACGTTGTTTAAGTTGCCTGCTATCGACCTAAATAGTGTCCCTATTGGATAGCATTAATGTTTTGCAATCTGGACAAACCAATACCGCAGGCTTTGCACCGTCAGCTATCGAGAATCTATGTCTAACGCCATTTGCGAGGCCTATTCCTATAACGTTTACACAAGGATCGTATCCACTACTTATCCCAGGCTACCTCTTTTACGTCCACACCATCTGCTGTATTTCCTATAGACTTAGTGTGTTTAGATGTTTTACGATCAGTTCCAACAATTTGGTTGCTTTTCCCACAAAAGCCAATTATTTCTTTTGGGCATCACGCGTTGTCCCACTTCTCTTCATCTCCATTCATAAAAATACAAAAAACAAAAAAAAAAATTGCACTTTATTTATTTTATTTAACAGTTTGAATATTTTTAGAACGTTTTCTTTCTTTTTTATGCATATAAAAATAGTTTTAAAACGTTATTTTTGCTTTAGGATTTTGCGTTTTAACGTATTCCTTGTAAAAACTTGAAGGAATTTGAAGAAATTTTAGGAATCTCTTCACGATTTTACGTGGAAAAAATCTTGAAATTGTACATTTTTTTTTGGGTAATAATTTTTAGAAAATTCTCCTTAGTAGCAATTTCTTAAAAAAATCCTCTTTAAATTTTTTTAACATTTAACATTATAATATTGTATAGTAAATATATTATAATCCTTAAATAGAAGGTTTTTATTTTTGTATATTTTACGTTTTAAAATATGGGAATTTAAAATCCTATAATATTTTCTATGCTTTCTCATGCATTGTTTCCTTAGAAAGCATTTTTAAAAAATCGTTACGGCGAATTTTTCTTTTAGAATACATAATATCAAGTCAGAAACGAAGTTATAAATCTTTTAAAAATATATAAAAAGCATTAAATTTTTTTGTATATAAACTGTTTATATATATATATATAAAACCCGCATTCCTTATATTCGATGCATCGCCTATTATCAGATAAGTAGTGACGAAAGAATTTGTTTTTATTATAATGAACTAAAACGAAAAATGTGTAGGGCACAAAAATTAAATTTAAGACAAAGAACTTTATATAATTTAATACAACAACAACTTTTTTTTTGGTATTATAAGACGGGGAATTACTTTAAAAACTCGAAGTTCTTTGAGAAGAAGAAGGGAAAAAAACTTGAAAATGAAAGAGCAACAAGCTATGAAAATACTAAAAACAATTCAGTTTATAAGGGGAAAAAACAACTAATATCTAAATTTAAGTGAAGTTTTTTTTTCTATGTTTTTCATATTAAGTAGATTGGAATTCTACCAAAATACTGAATCACGAAATTGCATTTTTTTTGCTGTTTGTTAGGTATCCAAACACCCCAAGTAATATCATTAATGCCGTATTTGATATATCTAATGGAAGCTTCTTATAATTGGTACCATAAATCATTATTTCTCCAATCATGTCGATTCTAACAATATACAAAAGTAAACAGTAATACTATCTTTCACAATTGTTAAATTTCTTTATTTAAGTTTACGTATTTTAATTAAAATCTACGAACCTTCTCACGGACGTACTCTGAAGAATTTTATAAACTTTTCCAAGCAATATACTGTTTATTAAAAATGGAAAAGAGTAGAAAATGAACTCATAAATTGTATAGAAGAGTAAAGAGAAAAATAATAATTTCAACTAAGAAAAAAAATATATATATATATTTTTAATTTGAACCGAAACTTCAATTTTTTTCTTATGAGTAAAAATTTCATTTCTAGAAAAATTTAAAATTTCGTAATAAAATTTATAAAGTTTTTTTATTTATTATTTGAATTTTTTTGTTTAGTGAAATTTCTTTTTTGTTAATTATGAATCTTATGCACTCTCGCGGAGTTTCATATTTATAATTATTAGCATCAATCATCTGGAGAAAATTTCCTTCGTGTCTTTCATATAAAATTATTCATGTTTTAAGATTCATTTTGTTATAAATCGGAAGAAAAACGGTGTTTTCTGAATCTATTTTTTCAGATCTACTTCAATTTTCGTTCATTTTTCCGGTGACAATTTTTTTCCTTGATATTTTCGCATATTATTTCCCATTTTCTACAAATTTGCTTTTTAAAAATATTTCCTCTAGACGATTTCTTTTACAAGGAAGTTTTCAATATCGTGCTTCAGAGAATCTTGTTTTCTCTTAATTTCTCCTGCAGAATATCTCTATTTTTCCTTGACTGGAACATCTCTCAAGTTATCCACTTTAGGACATGGCATAGACTATATATAAGTTATATATATATTTTATTCATCCCTTCTGATTTTATCTCGGAAGCATCTTTCAAACTTTCTTTATTAATAAATCTTAAACTTCTACAGAAAAATCTTTTAAAATCTATCGTCTGAAGCATCTTTTCTACATTATTCCTTTAAAACATTCTCTTTTTGTTTTTCTGTTTTAATTTATCCTCAAGAGTATCTTTCAAAACTGTCTTCGGCATATCTAAACCGCTTTCTCAAGAGCATCTTTAGTATCGACGACTTAAAAGTAACAGGAAAAAAGAAGAGGAAGAAGAGGAAGAAGAAGAAGAAGCAGAGAGAGAGAGAGAGAGCTTTTATAATTATTATACAATAACTTCCAGACATTAAAAAAGTCGCATTTTATAAGTTATCTCTTAGTTTTCTCTCAAGAAAAACCTAAAGTTGTCTTCTTGGAACAAAAGTCGTTTTCGGAGTGTCAAACTCAATGATTTATGGAGGTGTCTCCCTACAGACATTATAAACGTTAACTGGATAAATGTACAAAAGGAAAACAAAAACCCTGAAGTTGAAAATTTCTTATTTTATTACAGAAAATAACAAATCGACTAATATAATAACATGAAATTTTTAAGGGTGCATCAAACAGAACAGGGAGGATGTGTCGCGCGCTTATATACAATGATAAAGCTAGGAAGATGGTGGATGGAAAGGCGAGTTCCATTCACTAATTAGCGAGCTGTCTTGATCGTACTTACTTGTTAAGCTTAGCACTTCAGAAGTGGAAAATTAACGCTCTATTGATCGTAGAAACACGAAACCTCGACACCACGGAAACCAATTTCCGGATTTTCCAAGTTTCCATCGACAATCTGATTTTCCGTCGATGGAGTCTATGGCTATTATTTCCTTCACCAAATAGAAATCGGGAATTCTACTTTTGTATTTTTCACTCCATTAAGTACGACTTGCTGCTTTGCACTTATTTCTCCTACTTATTGCAGGTTTTTTCCCCTCCTATAACTTTTTTTTAATCAAAGGAAAATCTATCAAATACATTTTATATATAGAAATTAATTAAAATAAAGTGTGTTTTTTGATCTATAAAATTTACATTTTGATGAAATTTTATCTATCTTGTTTCTTTATAATCGTTTTATATCAATTTCGATTTAGAACAGGGATTAATAGTCCTTTATTCCGATAAGATTGGATGGTTTTTGGATAATAAAACAACATTTAAATGAATAAGAAAATGAGAAAATGATTGAAAAATTTGAAAAATCTTTGCTCTTCAATCAATAATATTAAGAGAAGGTAAAACAATCAATGATCAATAAGAAAGAATTGAATTGTAACCGTACGAAAATTGCTTAAATCAATTGATTTTTCGTTTTAAATTTAAAAAATAAATGTTAAAACTAAGCAATTTTTTATGAGGAAGATAAACGAAGAATTAGAAATGGAAAAAAAAATCGAAAAATTGGATAGAAACGATCCAATTAACATGAGTGGTCTATAACTAAGGAACGTTATAAGATCCTAAATGCTTTTAACACTGTCGTTAATCTGATTGGTTGGAAGAACACAGTAACTGTTCTATCTCTATCAACCAATCAGATTAAGGAAAAACTGTCTTTGCGTATTAGAACATATCTAAATACTTTCGTGATAGGTCGTCCTCTTCTAACTGCTGAAGAAATTGGTAATTTTTTTGGTATATCATTAAATTTTACTAGACTTAAATGAACAAGAAATTCATTAAAATGAAAATGAGTGGAAAAATAATCGAACTTTTCATATAAATTTACTCAAAAATTGTATAATTATCTATAAAAACCCTTTTATATGAATGTAAATTAAGATTCAACGAACATTTCTAGACAACTGCATCGAGATTCGATGGATTTTTTATTTATTTATTAATGCGTTCAAATTAATTTTTCCATTATAAACTTATCATTTGACTAATTTAAAATGAAAGATTAAAGTAAAAATTCCATGAAAATAATTTAATTTGTTAGAAAATTTTAAAAAATAAATGAACAAATATAAATAAAAATAAACAGGAGAATGAAAATGAAAATATTTTTATATTATTCTAATAGAAATATAAAGAGAAATGATGTAAAAATGTGAAATGATAAATTATCTAAAGAATTTCTCTCATTACAAATTGAGTTTAATAAATTATTCAATTTAAATTTTAATTATTTAAATAATAAAAAAAATAAATAAATAAAATATTTCACTGAAAATTCTTAAATTTTTAAGAATATTTTTGAATTTTAAGTGGTAGTGAAGCGTAAATTCTAGGCATTTCTTGGATTTTTACCAACAATACCTACACGTTTGAGGACGTTTTTAATCGATTATTTATGTATAAGGATAGATCTACATGCTGATAATGGATGAATGTACTGTACAGTAAGTTGTGTGTAGTTTATATATAAACACCTATAGGCGTTTTTTTAATAGTAGAGATACATTCAATCATCTTGGACGTCGAAGTTAAAACTAATGTTATAGTCAGCAATTGAATTTTAAGAAAGATAATATATATTTTTTATTTTATTGTTGTTACCATCTGTCAGTCTATATTGTATATAAAATCAAATAGACTATACTAAATTCGATTTTGTGGTACTTTGTTTAAACTCTTGGATATACTCGAGGGAATATTACATTTTATTGTTGACTTCTTGACGTCATTTTATTGGAAAAAGTTTAGCAAAATGGAAAAAATGGTTTAAAGAGAAAATAAACAATTAAATATAAAGACAATAACAAAAATATAATAATAATAATGCTTTAAGTTAGTTCAAATATCATTCTTCTGTAGTTATTAAAAATTCTTTAAGCAAGAGTTAAGAAAATTATATGAAATTTTTCGTTGAGTATGCAAGTTTTTAAGGAGGAATGCGCTTGTGGAAGTAAAGACGGGGACATTGATAATTTTATCAATTAAATAAATTGATTATTTGAAAGGTGAATTGGAAAAATAACTTTCAATTTGAAAAATTTATCTAGAAAATATCCATTTATATTAAAATTGTAAAGAAGAAAACAGTAATAGAAGAGAGAAACATCAGGTATGTGAACAATTTTTTGAAGTAAATTCATGGAAGAAATAGTAAGTTAAATTGCTGTGATTTCAAGTCATTTCTCAAGTGTGCCACTCTTTATCCTAAGTCTACTTTATTTCTCCTTATCTGAAAATAAGGACTGATTTGTCTAGCAAAGTGCGATTCCATTGATCCTACGTCACCCGATAGCAATTACTGGAAATATTATCATGGGACTTATTCAAAGAGCTTTTAAAATTCTTCACGTTTCACTCCGTTAGCGTAATCTGAGCTATGGTCTCATGGGTGAGATAGGAAGGTAACGAGTTGAACGTGACGTGACGTCTCGTGACAGATCAAGCAACTCTTTTCCGATTCCGTGACACTAAGATATTGTTTGCAATAGATTGTAGTTTTGAAAGCACTGTCAGAAGATATCAAAAAAAATGAAAAAGAGTGAAATATGTCAGAATGCGTTTTCTAAAGAAAAAAATTGAAAGCTAAATCGTCAGTTCGCTTGGGCAAGAATCACCAGTTTTTCCACCCCTTACAGGAAGTCACGTGATCGTGAATAAAAAAAAGGAACGTTCGGTAGAAAGCCACCTCCATTTACAGTGGACGTTGCGATTGTCATTGGGCGACACATCTCTAGCCTCCGGTTGCTATAGCAACCGGAGGCTGGAGATAAACCCACTCACAGTCGGTGAAATTGACCAGAATTTGGTATTTCGTGAAGAGAATGTAAAACCTGTAAAATTTAAACAGTCCCTAGACATATTTATCCCTTATCAGTGTAGATAGATGTATAAATACATGTATAACTTTTATTCTTTGTAGTTATATATATATGTATAACTGAATATCATCAGCTATTATTTGAATACTGCAACCATACTCGAGTCGCTTCACAATATATTAAATGCGGAAAAAGATAAAAAAAAAGGAAAAAAAGTAGAAAAATGATATTCAGATGAATAAGGAATTCTATTTGTTAGGCATGTCGAATCGAAAATTTGAAAAGATTAGTTTTTTTTTTTTTTTTTTGGTTATGTACAATAATATATAGAAAAATATAGTTTGGAGTCGGGTAAAGCTGACTTCTATAAAGGAAAACGTACATTAATTAAAGGTAAATGTATTTTGTGTGGAAAAATATGAAGAGAAAAGAATTTTTGTAAATTAAAAATAAATAGAAAGGGAAAAAAATTATATGAAAGAAAAGCTTTAAGTAGATTAAACAGTATAAAAACATATAGGATATTATTTTTGCGGAACGATTGTGGGATAAGAGAGATCTTGAGATTTACAAGATTTTAAAAGTTATAATCTAAAAAAAAGAAGAAAAACAAAAAAATCTGTAAATTCTTCGTCTGTTTTTGTCTGAAGTTTAAAAATAACAAGCCATAAAGAATACAAGAAAAATAATTATTTTTATTGTTGAACGAAGGATAATTATAAATAAAATAACATTAAGTTAAAAAATAATTTTGCTTTAATGCTAATTAGCATTGAACTATTCGATTATTAACTACGCTTAACGCTTCTTTTGTCGTTTCTGGATGAATTTTTAATGATTTGAAGTGTTTTAGATGTCTAAAAGATGATGATCGCCTTAAGGAAAGACAAAAATATTTTCTGATTGAAAATTGCTTTACGGCTATAAAGAAAAAGAAATTACAAGACAAAAGTATGTAATAAAAATGCACATGTTTAAGAAGTACGGTTAGTTTATCTTGTTAGCATTTTTCTAACTATTCTTTACGAATTCTACGTTCCAAATAATTTTTTTTATAGAAAAGTAGAGAGAGAATGAAGCAGATGCTGATAATGCACTCAAAACCATTCTATAAATCGAATAGTTTCAGTAAATTCACCTCGAGTCGAATACAGTATGAAAATTAAGACAGATGCGAATTCTTTAAGAGTATTTGTTGGAGGGTTAACTCTCTTCCACTATGGTCCATTCGAAGGTGTTATACTCCACTTCATGCGTTTAATATTAATGGAAATATATTATTTCTATGGTATTAATGTTATCCATGCTTTTACCGTGACATTAACTATTTATATTATAAGATTTATAACGCTTTAAAGGTTAAAAAAGTTAAAATATAAAGTAAAAAACGCAAAAGAAATTCAAGATATTAATATTAAACTTACACAATTTTAATGCGGAACGTTATACTCCTATGAAAATATATTAAAACATATTTTTATGGCATGTCATTCATCATTTTCCAAATATATATAAACGATATCATGTCTATATATAAAAATTTAATTATTATACAAATATAAAATCATTTTATCATCATTATTGTCAAAAAATAATAATATATAACTTATACAAATATATATAATATATATATATATACTTAACATAACTATCAAGCTAGAAACATTAATCTTTTTTATTTATTATTATTTTTTTCGTTTGTCGTTTCTCCTTGAAAGGATTTCCACGGTAAATCGAGTTTCCAACATTGACATACAGTAAGATAATGTAAAGCCAATACCGTAATGTGGATGGTGCATATCATTTTGTACACTTCTAATCGATAAATACAATACGAATTTGGAGAGAATAAAAAGAAAATAAAGTAGCTTTTGATGTTAAAGATTCAATTCGTGGGTAAAAATTGTCTTTCGAGTAAGGAGAAATTATTTAACATTCGATTTGTTATTTGATATTTGCCTTTTTCTTTACTCTTAAGCATTTAATGATCGCCTTTCTGATCTCTCGACTCTTGCCATATAACGTGTGATGAAAGAGAAGATGTGGAAACAAAAGACAGTCCAGCTTTCAAGAAATGAAGAGGGGGGAGTGAAAAATGGAACATAAAATCTCCAACAGCATTTTCTATCCAACAAATAGCTTCACTACGTCAGCGCCTATCGTATAGGCCGTTCTTGCAGGTTTTTTTCGTTAATAAATTACTTAAATATATTTATAAATTCTTCATCGTGATAAAAATATTAATTGTAATTTTTAATGATAATAAACTTTATTAAAACTTAATTAAATTAAAGAAAAATATTGATGATTTTTTTAAAGCGTCGAATTAATTTGTTTTAAGTGAAATTCGAATTCTTTTTGTTCTTATAGATCAATAAAATATGTTACTTTGCTACAGAGACTATGTAAATTTAGTATGAAGTTATGATAAAATATTAAAAATTTTTCCGGATTTTCAATTCATATAATGCGTATGCAGTAAAACATGCATAAAACGGAAAAATAATTCCGGTTTACACAGGTTTTACTTAATATTAAGATAAAATTTAATATTTTACTTATAAATAATGATTTATTAAATATATTTTATTAATTTTAAGGCATTTATGATTCATAAATTGTTTTTTTAATAGATTTTTAAACATCTTATAAGAAACTAAAACATTTAAAGCATAAACGAGTTTTCAAATTAATTTTTAAAAAATTAAATTAAAAATTAAATTATTTTAAAAATATATAAACTTTTATAAACTATAAAAATCAAAATGTTTATTTTTTTAACGATAAAATCCACAAAAACGACCTTATTAAATTTAAATTTTATTCGTTTTTAGTGTTTAAAAATCATTAAAAATAAGTTTAAAAAAATTATAATTTAAATAATATTTTTATTATTTATATTTAAAAATCATAATTTTGGTTATTATAATAAATAATTTTAATACTTATTTACATTTTTATCTAAAAATTTACGATATAATATAAAATTATACATAAAAATTAAGCCAGAAGTGCTTGTTATTCGTGCAATAACTAAGAAAATTTTATGATAAGAAATAACAAAAAATATATATATATATATATATATATTTATCATTTATTTTTATATATTTTTTAAGCAAAAAGAATTTCTTTCTTTCAATTGAGAAAAAGACAAAATTGAAATTAGTGACCCAGTTGAAGAATTGAAGATGATAATCAAATTATCTTTGTAGGATATGATAGACACAGGATGATTGACAAAGGATATGAGGATAACACAACGTATAAAAAGATAAAAATCAATGGAAATTTAATTATAGAATTTTTCTTTTTCTGAAAATAGAATTTTATTTGTAACTAGTCAAATAAAGTCACTTTATTTTTTGGAGTGAATAGAGATAATAACAGCAGCAGCAGCAGCAGGAAAAGACGAAGAAGATGAAAAATTCTCAATACATTTACACGAATAAAAATATATTTAAAAAATAGAAACTGAAGTAAATTTTAATTTAAACAATACTTAAAACAGTTTTCTAACTAAATTTATAAGAATAATTAAACTTTTCTAAAAATGGCAAGGAATGATGCCAAAATGAGCTCATTTAAATTAGTTAAAATCTGTTTATCATATAAATTTGAGCCAAAATTAGTGATAATTTCAGCGAAAGTTTTAATTTACTCAAGACGTGATTTGAATAAACAATTAAATGCAAAGTAGAAGATAAAGCAGCATGATAACACTTAAAATTTAAGTTTAATTTCGTTTAAAAATCACGAAAATAAAATATAGATTTAAAATAATAATCAGAATTGAGCGATAGGTTAGGATAATAATCCGGTAAGTATTAAATAAAACTCTTGGGATTGTAGTTATAGAGAGGAAACCCCAAAAGAGGAATGCTACAAGGAATAAGCAATGTTAGATTCTCTCGATTTCTTTGCTTCGTTGCTTATTGTGGCCAGTTTGAAGAGCGGATAGAGAACCATAAGCAAAGAATTATTATTCCCAATTACACTTTAATGGTAGGCTTAATTAAAATTGTACTAGATGATAATTCATTTACACTTCATTAAATGTTAAATATATTCTAATAGTTTTATTTAAATGTTAGAGAAGTTTGTGTTAAGTAAGTTTCGGCAGAACTCAGAAATGTATTAAAAAGGACATCTTCGTGTCGCTCTCAAAAGAAAAGCAATCAATTGAATGTACTTAGATTTCAACAGCATGCTTTAAAAGCAGTATTTTGAATATAAATTCCAACATTGATAGTTTATTACTCGTGTCGCGTGTCATATAGTTGGTAATTTTAATGAGGCACACTGTTATTACCACCTTTATACAGTTTATCGTCTATGCATTCTCTGTCACTATGGATACGATTAACATCTGAAATTGTTTTACCACGGTTTAGTTAGATTTTTATTAAACTTAAATGCGGTAGACATATCAGAGAAAAAAAAAACAGTTATATCTAAAGCGAAAACCAAACGGAACAGCATGCAAAGATCTAAAATTAAATAAGAAATCAACGAAACGAGATAATTTTTCTCAAATTTCACTTTCTCAAAACTGAATTTTATAAGAAAATATCCACTCGGATAACTTTAAAATTTACGAATATTTTTTTATTTTATTTCTTATAAAAATAAAATCTAGAAACTCTTAAGCAATTACTTGAAAACTTATCCAAGAAATCGATTTTTGAATAAAATTATTAAAAAAATCTGTAAATTTATCATATATAAAATATAATTTAGTTTGCTTAAAGCTTATTAAATTGTATAAAAGTTTACAGTAATCCAATTTAAATTTAAACATCTATTATAATGCATATTTATATCAATTTTCTTTAAGGAAAATTATCGCGCTTCTGTAATGTTTGCTACTGTTTGCAACAATACGAAGATTGATTAAATATTAAATTTGCAAACAAATAGCCGAATGCAAAACAAAAATTTTATAAAATCGTCAAATGTATCAAGTTTAATTTTAAGTCGAATGTGACCCAGAGGAAGAGATCTTCAGAGATGAAGCAAGAAGAGTTGATGCCTTCGTCAGTTCAATATATTCCAATTTATTGCGGAAAGCTAATCTAGATGGCAAGAGTACTCAACAAAATTAAAAGCAGCCATTGCTTTTCAGTCATAGCGTTAACCCACGGGAACTTCCTGCATCCAAATGTGTTGATTATATCCATGTTGAAGAGTAAATTCTCAATTTTTTAGTAACCCCTAGCACTAGCAGTTCCTATTTAACACCTTCATTGTATTTTAGGAAATTTGTTTGGAAGTTTAAGGTGACATGTTCCTTAATCTACGAGCTGACACAAATTTCCACAAATTGCCATCTAATTTTATCTTCTTAACGGGTATTCTTAAATCGTTTAGATAGTATAAAAGAACTTTTTCAACCGTTCTACCCCTGAAAATTCGATTTTTCAACATAGAATAAGTGTATATTACTTTATCAATACGTTGATTTTATGGTAACACGATACATTTCGTATTATATTTTGTTTATTTAACAGATTTTTTTATGCACGTAAAGTCTAGAAAACGAAAATTGTTTAAGAAATTCCAAGAAAAATTGTACAATTACGCATTGAAATTTGCTTAATAGTAGTATTTTTTTATTTATTACAAATTGTTTAAAACAACGAAAATTTTAGTAAAAGATATTCAAGACCATCTCTAGAGAAATATTCTAGAGAAATTTATTGTTGAAATACATTAAAATGATGTTTTTCTATAGCGAAACTTCATTACAACATTATACTACTCTACAGCAAGACAAGAAAAATATTTTCTAGTAAATTTATAAAAAAAAACTTTTCGTAAAAATTTCTTCCAATATAGAAAATTTAACATTTTATTCTACGTGATATACTCAGATATTGAAGAATTGACAGTAAAAATATTCAACAAACAATATCAGAAAGAGTAACCCAAATCGAATTTCTGATATCCGATATAAATGTAGAAGATAATGAAGGAAATGTCTGGATGTTAATATGAAAAGATTGTGAATCTAAATGAAATCTTTTCTTAGAGGATTTGAAATGCTTCTGATATATTTTTTTCACTTTTACAAAGTCTCTATACTAATATCGTAATGTACCTTAATCGGATATACTTATAGACTGTCCGATGTTTTACAGAAGCCAATTGCAACTGTCACTAAAATATATCTAATCTCGGAGGAAAGTACAAACCGACTTTTATATATTTCTTGCCCTGAAGTACCTTGGCTAATGGTATGATTTGGTCACATTTTTGGTTGGAAATACTCTGTACAGAGGATTTACTACTAATATCATAAGTAACTTACTTCCCCGTCAAAGTAGGGATTGAATAAGATAAAAGTATATATTGTGTACAGCGCGAAGAAGGAGAAAGGGGAAAAAATATCATATTAGTTATGATTAATTTATTCATGAAAGTTTTAAGAAAATATAATTTTTTTACTGCATCTTAATGTCTTTAAATCACTAGAACCGAAGGAAACTAAGAAAAGTAATCTGCTAACTTGTATAAAGATTAAGAAAAACTAACATAAATTATTAAAAATTCAAGTTGTAATCCTCTAACATTAAAATTAATTTGGCGACAGAGAAAAATAATTTAGTAATTAAAAGATGAAGATAATTTTACATTAACAGATTCCTTGATATATATATATATTAAAAATAATTTATCCAAGTTAATTATTTTACACGTTGATGATGAAATGTATTTTACGAGTCGTATAATAAAATATTATTTATTTATTTAATTTCTTCTTAAAAGTCTTATATATAGAAATTAAAACATTTAATTTATTTAATTATTTTTCTTTAAAAAAATAATTTTATGAATTTAATAAAATATTTATTCTGTTGAATTTTTGAAATACAAAGTAAAAATTTCTGAAAAATTTATCTAAATATTGACAAGATAATGAAAAGTTTCAGTTGAAAAAATAATAAAAAGAATTTTAATTTAATTAGTTTATCTTCTTCTGTCCGGCTGAAGAAATGTGAAATTCATTTGTTCTGATTTATTTTTTCTTCTTTTTTCTTGTTATTAAGGTAGCATAAACAATGTCGTATTAATATATATCAATTTTGTTGCTGTAACAGTAATTATTTTTCTTATTATCGCTTAAATACATTATTTATTAATTTAATTAATTTACGACAATGATACTGTACGAAATTAAAATAATATATATATTTCTTATTAAATATTTTCATGATGCTAATATATATTTTATATATATAAATGTATGATCAGAGTAAATTGAAAAAGCTTTTTGACAACATTATAAATGATTTTACAGCAAACAATTTTATTTTTACTGCTATGTTAGCCGATTTTGTTTCTATAATAATATATAGAGTGGCCTAAAAATCGTGATATCGGTTGAAGATTAGGGTCGTTTAAAGGATTTAAAATGTTTCAAAAAGTTGTGTAATTTGTAATAGAATAGAGAGAATTTTACTTTAAACTAAAAAGTATTTAACTGACTAACATAAAAACTATCTACTAAATCCTACTAAAACTGATTCTAGAAGAATCTATTGTGTACAAGTTTCTATAATGTTTTAAATTAAAATTAACATTTTTTTCTCTGTAAAAACAGATCAAATTTCATATATTACAGTGCTAAAAACATAATAAAATTATACGTTAACAGGTTACAACTAGGAGTATAATTAGTGGCATCTTTCTTATATAAGATGCTTCATTTAAAGAAGAGCTAGATTAATATATAATTATTTTTCAAACCAAAATTATTTTCCATTAAAAGAAAGAAATTTAAATTTATATATTCGTGTAGAATATTGAATATTTTGTTTTATATACTGGTATATACATACAAAAGAATATTTTTAAAGCTTTCATGGAAGATGCCTGAACAAAAGAAAGTTTGTTTTGCATATTCTTCTAATTATTAGTCGATATAGTAAAAATAAAAGTATCTTTTGCTAGAAGCTATATTTAATCCTGAATACACGCAACTAATTAAAAGAAAAATGACTTTAAACTTATTTAAATAAGACTGATAGAATTTTAGTAAACAAAATGATAATTAATTCTTTGTTAGATTTGTACATTTAATGTCCTTTATTATTATCAACTGAAAAACAGAATTTTTCTTTTACATCTTGTTTTTCTTTATTTTCAAGTATTTGTATAAAAGTATTTTGCATATTTCTGTATATTTAAGATTGTTAATATTGTAAAAGAGAAACTAATCATCAATGGATAATTTGCTTGGAGTAATGAGTCATTCTGAAGAGTCGATGTTGAGGAGTTCGGATAATTGGATGAATTATCAAGTTAGAGTGGTATATTGTTCAATTGATTAATAGAAGAGGGATGAGGATGCTGTAGTGATGCTAAATTTGGAAGTTTTTCGAGTTAGAAGAATGCTAAAGCTTATGAAGTGGAGTAGAAGCTATAATTTAATTTCGAATGAATGACGGTTTAGCTTATTTATTTTCTATCATTAATCTTACATCTCGTATCGGTTTCTATTTATTCATTTCGAATTAAATGATAAAAATTCTAATCGTAATTTTGTTTTTCTTTTTCTTTTCGAAATTTATTCAATGTAATACAGAAATAATGTCTTAATTCTAAAGCAATAACACGTGGAACGTCGGAAATAAGAGAAAATCTGGAAGCAATTCAGCATAGTAAATATCTCGATAATATAAGGTTAGTAGCTATTTTTGTCTCTGTATGGTATCGTATGGCAGAAAGACTGACAAGTAATGACGTGTAAAAAAATAATCGGAAACGTAACTCGAACCCATAGCTTGATGATGTCAACGCTTGGTAATATAGGTAGCTATTGAAGATAACTAGAACGATTGAATATGGAAATTATTCCAGTGAGGATAATCGGAAGAGATGGACACATAAAATATTCAGAAGAGAGCAATTGATAGAGATGGTCACAAGTCAGATAATATTAAATTATCCTTCAGTGAGGATAATTGAATATGAAGAATTTTTATGATTGTTTTATTGGATGAATCTTTAATCAAACTGTAGCTTTTTTTTCTAAATAATATTAATGCTTTTATCTGATGATTTAAATATCTAAAAAAATTATTTTTATAAAATTTAAATAATGTAATACATATAACAATTTTTTTAAATCTCATTAAATCGGACATGTAGAGTTATTAATGATTCTGAAAGAGCTTATTGAATTCCATCAGAAACAGAAAATTACATCTGGATATTTCCATGAAAATTTCATTCTTTTGAAAATATTTCTTTGAAATTTTAATGTAAAAAATAATAATAATTTTGATTTTTTTAAGGAAAAACATTCAAATCTAGTAAAAAGTTATTAAAAGTAATAGTTTCTTTTAATCATCTTTCTGACTTGATATGTAATTTTTTCCTATTTTACTTTATTATTTTTTTCTTTATAAGTCAGAAAATACTTTGGAAAAATCAAGAATTACTTTTGATGAATGAGTGGAATTATAATAGTTTCCTACACATGTTATAAAAAAAAGGAGGATGAAAAATAAAACTCTTTAATTACCTAACTTTCGTATGTCACAGAAACGAGAAGTCGAGTGACAGCTAAAGTAGAGAATAATCGATATACTTTAATCACAAACAAAATTTAAAACAAAGTAAAGCCAGAGTAGACAATGATATATGTAAAAATTTGGTTCATTTTAATGATCAATCTCTCTCATTCTAACGCGCTGCTCGATCTTCGGATGGATTTTATTGATCCATAAAAAATAAATTAGACTTTACAAAAATATTATTGTAAAATAAAAGAGAATGTAGATAGTCTTTTAAAAATATATTTATATACAGTATAAAAAATAGATATGTATTAATATATAGATTATTTTTGAAGATGATAGTAAATATTTGAAGATGCGATGTGCGTGTCTGTATGTGTGATCCTAGGATTTTTATATTAAAAAAACTTTTTTCCCCTCTTTATTTTTTAAATTGCTGGAGATAGACGATTTATAAAGCGTATGTGTAAAGAAATGCGTTACTGGGATGTAATTTAGTTTCTGTGTAGAGATTGAAGTTTTATCAATAGAAGTAGAAATGTAGGATTTTCTATTCCTAGCTGGTTCTCTGCTTGTGATATATGGTGTGTATTGATTGGCACTGAAACTAACTTTCTGGATAAGAAAAATGGTTATTACATAAATCATATCACGGTTAGATCCATTGTCTAAATTTATATTGATTCATTATACAGTTTTTTATTCTTATATATCATATTTATGTATTATATAAAGTTTTGTTTCGAGATAATTAACTTAATAACTACATCCTAAAAGATCTTACTGTCTCATTTTTTTTTCTAATTTAATTGTATTTAAAGATGAAATTTCAAGATATGAAATGTGGAAAAATTAATTTAATTTAATCTTTTCCTTATCTTTGATTGTTTGAAAATAAAATTTGTTAATTAATTCTGGAAGAAAAATATGTAATTTTTTAAAAAATTGAATGTTTTTAATGATTACTATCTATATAAACCTTGTTAATATAATAGATAATGATCTCTTAATTGTTATGTTTGTGAAAATGAAAAATAATTAAAAAACTGTAAAGATATATTTTTTAAAGTGTTTTTTATAATATATTTTAATTTTATCTTTTAGATAATCAATCAAATAATCACCAGTTGTATATATTTAAGTGTAACGAGATGTAAATATACAATAAATTCTCTATAAAAAATGAAATTAATAATTTATTTTTCTTACTTTTCTCCTAAGAAATTAAGTGAAATGTATTTACATTTAATTTTTAACATTAATTTATTTAATTAGAATTATAAAATTTAATCATTTTAATTGATGATGATAAAAAAATTGTAATTTATCTTTTTTTAATGCTTATATAAGCGTTAACGAGATTTAATTATTATTTTAAATATTGTAACAGTTTTTGTGTGTGAATATGAAGATACTTTCATTAATTTGAAACAATATATTTACGTTAATGTAATTTTCAATATAAAAATAATCAGAATTATTTTTTTTCATAATTTATTTGTATACGTTCGAAGAAATAAAGAAAATAAAAATCCATAAAATTAAATTAGTAAATAGAAAGTATTGACAGAGTATTCTTGATACTTTTTAACTAAATATGAACAAAATCTTCAAATAGGATTAACACAGGAAGGAAGGGAAGGGGAAAAAAAAGGCTTTAGTCCATGTTAATGAGATTGAAGTTATCCATGAGAGGGTAAGAAAATAATTAATTAAAACTGATAAAACTGGAATAAAATCAGCTTTTAATTAAGGAAAAATCCTTTAATATAAATAATTAAAAAAAAACTTACCAGTCACGAAAAAAATATAATTATCCAAGAGAGTAATTATGAAAAAAACTGTATTTATAAAGGTACTGTACCTTTTGACGTTAGCTATGTTTTTATATTCTGTTTCTTTTTTATGATATTATTTTATTTATAAATAGCAATGCTGAAAATTGGAAATGTTTGACATCTGAGCAGTTAAAGAGAACCTATACATGTCACAGACAACGACGTATTTCTTATACTAAGCTGAGAAAGTTGACATTGAATGAGGAAAAATGTTATGTGAATTGAAGCTGGGAATAAACACTCATATCTCACACATACTAATTCTAAATTATTACCCCAAATAACAAGCGAAACAGCAAATTGTGTTTGTGTTATCAACTTTATCTGAAGAATAAAAAGAAGATAAGCATTTATATCTTATCGCTAGATTAAAAAAATTTTTCTTGAAGCATTTATTAATACTCGGTTTTAATTTTTTAATGCCTTTTATTAAAAGATAACATTCTAAATAACGCCCAATTTTTAAAATTTAATTATATATATTTTTGCGAAATTATCAAATATGTTTGAAAAATCTCTGTTTTTATTAATAATGCAATAGTTTTTTAATATATAATTTCATTTTTTTTATTAAATATTGAAGGAGTTAAGAGATCCGCATCTTGCTGTTTCTCTTCAATTTATCCATAAAAAATTATATTATTACATTAAAGTATTTATTCCCCTGAGAAAAGAAATTTAACTCTTTTTATAATTTTCCATTTTTACATTACTGTAGCAACACATTGACAAAATTTCGAAGAAAAATAATCAAATTTTCGAAAAATTTGAATAAAATTAAAGAATGGGTTATTAACACTTTACGAAGAAAAAAATGTTTTTTATTATATTGTAAGAATTTTACATTAATGTATAATAAACTATTAAATTTATTTGTGATAAAAATATTCTTTCAAAATATGTTTTTGCCTTCAGGTGATGAGCGCATAGAAAAATATAAATGTGTAATTCCTGCGAGTGCTTTCGTATCAGTTTACTCCATCATAATTCATTCTGAAAATGCATTTGTAGATAAAAATACTTTAGGAAAATCATACCTATGCAATTCTGTGTTTAATGATCGTGTAATTAATCAGGGAAACGATAAAAATTTTATTTGATGTAACAATTATCAAATATTAAATTCGTTGAAATGTATAAATGAGACCATTTAATGGCTTAAAAATCTAGAAATATTTTGTAATAATTGTCTACAATAATTTATGCCCTAGATGCAATTGTAGATAAAAATATTTTCTAAATTATATCTAGGCAATTGTATATAATTTTATCAGGAAGATGAGATATACTTTTTATGATATGATTTTTAAATACTTTAAATGTATAAATGGAAGTTTTAATGATTGATAAATGTAAAGAATATCTTCAATTATTCTTGTTAATTCTCTAAAATAATGTTTATTTAGTATTTTACTAGAAATATTCTTTAAAAAATAGCTTAAAAAACTTACGATTTTTAGATGAGTAAGTTTGTTTGGAAGAGATGAAGATTGTTAAAACGAATATATTGTTTTTACAAATATTTAAAAAAATTAATAATATGATAGCTTAAACCATTTTAAAATGATAAATTTATGAAATATCTTGAATTACAGCAATAATTCTTTAAACACGAAGAGAAAAATCTTTAAAGATGTGCAATTCTAGATTTAATAAATTTCATAATTTTATGAGTGAGTGCGAAGATAATAAAGTAATAATCTTAATTACAGCAATTATAATAAAATATTAAGCAAATTTTATGCTTAAATATACCATTCATTTATTAAAATATATTTCTTACGCTTGATGATAATTTTATAAAAATTTATTGAAGAAAATCGGAAATAATTTTTAAGATTTTTTTTTTACTCGTTAAAAATATTTATTTGCAGATTTCTTTCACTTGAATATCTTACATTGATTGAGCCAAAATTTCTTTTTTTCATTCAATACATTGAAAGATTCTTATAAAGAAGCACAGTGCAAAGCTTCATAAAATATGAATGTAGTTTATTCAGGGCTTTGGCTCTAAGAAAACTTGAAAGCCTTTTGCTACTAAACTTCTAAAAATGTATAATAATAAATAAATTTAAACACTTGAAAAACTGCTAAATGTTAGGACATGAAGTAATTTTCTAATCAGACAATTAATTAAATAATTATTCTTATAACTCAGATTAATTTATTATTACACACATTATCTGATCAATTATAAATTACATTTACTGAAAGAAAATGTTAAAAAAAACACAGCTTCAATGGCAAAATTGATTGATACAATGATAATATTTTACTAGAAAAATAAATTATTGAAAATATTTACAGTAAAAATTTAAATATCGTGCCATTAATTATTCGAAACAAAGTAAAAAATATAACTGTTTCTGTGTTATATATTAAGTGGTTATCGGTGAAAGATTAGGGAAAAAAGCATATCTGTGGAATTTTAAATTTAACAATCCTATAATTTCATCAAGAAATCGAGTAGATGATAAATTAAAAAGCTTCTTGCAGCAACAATTATAAAATATTAAACGATTTAAATGTATAAATGAAGGACTTAATGGTTGAAAGATCTAGAGAATAACTTCAGTTGACTAGTAAAGTAATTAATGTGTAGTAAAATGTGTTAAAGAGAAGCGAGCTTCCTTTTTCTTTCTTTATTCTACTTCTGCTTCAGAGATTCATTAAGAAAGATTTAAGAAGAAAAGGAGAATTCACTACATTTGTCAATTAACTCCAAAATCCTTTGAAGTGGAATAAGATGCTGGAAAATACATAGAAAGAAAATGTGATTTTTTCAGAAAAAAAAAATTAAAATATAATAATTTTTTTTCGATTCTTCCTCTCTAATATCTGGAGGATTTACAGAGGATATAAAACGTAGCAATTTTCATGTCTTAGTTGTATGATATATAAACGATATATCTCTCTCTCTTCTATGTGATATACAAGCTATATAAACACTTCTTGTATGTCGATTTGATGTATAAGTTACATTTTTTGAAGTTATATACGCGCTCTTGATGTTCTATTTTAAACTGATAAACTATGCACTTATATGATATATTAACTGAAGTATGTTTACAACTTTTATAAGTTTCCCCCTATTTTTTTTTCTTAAGGAAATTTATATCATAACGTCATTTGTTAGACTTTAAGAGTGAAGCAGCGAAATTTTTTCTAAATAAAATTGTGAAAATATTATTATTGAATCTACAGATTTATCTTTTATTTGGTACTTTAGCATATATATATATATATATATATATTTTTTTCTGAAGTTTGTAGCTAAATTATGATAATTTGATATGCAAATATTTATTTATTTAAGCCTTTTTCTGAAAGAAAAAAAAATCATTTTAACGATTTTTCTTGATATGTGACATAAACTTTCGTGTAGTTTTATAGGAGAATCGAGGAAATAAATAACTCAAAATATCATCATTAAAATTTTTATAAATAAATAAAATGTAAATATGAATACGAATCACAAAAAATTCTTTATTTTTTACTTTTATTATTTATTCTTAAAAATTTGAAAAAAATTATTTTTATAGAAATATTTATATAAAATTTATAATATTTCTTATTTATATTTTACTGTATATCTAAACTTTTCTGTATAAATAAAATTATAGAATTTTATATTTTTTATTCGTTAAAATTTGAAACGTAGAAAGCAATTTTTAGCCAGGAAAAAATAAATTTCGCCTCTCTAAAAATTAAAATTTAAAATATTGAACATAATTTTTAAATTTTTCAGTATATCCTTCACGGAAATCCTTAATAAGTTTCTTAATTATAATTTTTAAAGTTTAAGTAATAATTTTTATTGCAATATATTTTAAAAGAGAGGCGTAAAAATCACTCCATTAGAAAAACTTAATTGATAAAAGAATGAATTAATTTTTAAAAAATTACCGAAACAATCAAGCAACTTTCGAAATTTTTAATATTGTCACAGGTAAAGATAACTGTAAGATCGATTAAAATTTTATAACCTCATTTCATTTTTTGAATAAAAAAGAAAAATAATAATAAAATAAAATAAAAATGCAATTTACTTTGCCAGCTTAATTAACTGCTGCTACCACAAAAATCTTTAAAAGTCATAAAAAAACTGTATTTACATAAACGTAAAAATGATAAAAATAAATCGAAGAATAAAATTTTATCATAATTAAATTATTTTAAACATAAATAAATCATAAAAAGTACATCACGTTAGCGGAATCTATTCGCAATGTTCATTAGAAAGTAATCGAAGTTTATATTAAATTATAAGCTATTAAGTTAAATATGATTGTTTAATTCTTTTACATGGAGATTATGTGCACTTTATTTACATTATAATTCAGAAATTTACGGTATAACACGCAATGAAAAAATGGCACTTTCCCTAACATTAATAAGATCCAACACAATAATCCTTTCTTAAACAATTTACTCTTCAGAAAAGATTATAATGACATTAAAAGTCAACTTTATTTATCACCGGGTCATAATTTTATTAGTGTAAAAGTAAAGAATAATCCCATAGAAATATCCCATTAAGTGTTTTTTTTAAATTAAAAAATAATTCTAAAAAAATTATATATTAATAACATGAAATATTCAGTTCACACGAAGATGGAAAAATTTTTGTTTCGTCTAATTTTAGGATTTATGGATGCAAATATATATACATATATATATGCTCTTAAATAAAGTTAATTTATAAAACATGAATCTTTTCACAATTAAGTTAATTTGCTCATTAAAGCGTTAATCCCTTCGTCTATGAGTCAATCCTCCTTATCTACTTAAAATATTTGTTTTATATCTACAGGGAACAGCAAGTACAGTATTAATTGTGTAATAAGACTACTCTGATTCGGTTAGTAATTATAAAACTCTAATTACTTCACGTTGAACCGATAATCGTACTTTGATTGGGTGTCTAATGGAAATACTGTTATCTTTAGTTACAGTTTTGACAAGATATTATCCACCATATCTACAAAGAATCCCCCAAAACCCATATTTCTTCACACTTTGACGACGTCCTCCTAAACAGTTTGTCGTTAACTTTGATTAGTTCACTTAAAATATTCTATAAATTGTAAAGAAAATTGAGAAGATTATCATGAAATGAAGTTATTGATTAGTGATTTATAAATTACATTTTTAAATTTATATATGTTGTAGGTTACCTTATCAAAAGATGCCTTTAAATATTTTATAATTAAGTCGACTCCTTTAGTATATCGACGTTTAACCGCTTATAATTGATGACAGAATAACTTTTGATGGTTTAAATGATGATTTATGCTTAAAAATTATGTAAAACTTCCAGTTATAAGCAATTATTAAGTAGCTGCAACTAATTGACTAATATTATAATAACAACCAAGGCTTACTTTATTATTTGAGGAATTTATTGTGCGTATATATTAATATTTTTCTTATATAAAATTTATATAAGAAATTAAATTTTAATTGTAATTCTTTAAGTAAAATTACTAGTTGTAAACTAAAATAAATATATATATACATTATAAAGACTTCTGCTGTAGGCAATTTAATAAATAAACTACATAATTTTTAATTATATTGATACTTAATACAATTGTACATAATACAATAAAATATAAATTAAATTACTATTATATATTTAACATTAAGATAATAAATGATAATGAAATCTGAATAAATATTTAATATGGCTTGCTATTGTTATTTTTCTGTTGAATTATAAGATATTGTATATATATATATATATATATATATATATATAATATAATTTAATTAATAAATAAATAAATTTAATGTTAAAAATCCCAAAAAATTAAATTATTATTTTAGATAAAAGATAAATTTTTAATATATATAAATAATTACCATTGATTAAATATTTAATTTTATAGGGAAATCGTATTAATTTACATTTATATAAAATGTAAGGTTTACGTAACGTCTGTTATAATGTAATTTTCGTTTTTATTAATTAATTTCTCTTTTTAATAATAAAAAATAATTTAATATAAATTTATTTAAACTTTTTTATTATAATGAAATCTTTTAATTGATATTAAAATATTTTAATACACGTTTGCTTATATTTAAATATAAAAGACTTTTGCTCTTATAGCAGTTTTTTTATATTGATTTTAATAAAAATTTTATAAAATAAAAAATAAATTAAGCCAATTTCCTAGCGTATTCAAAACATTGAATTCATTCATTTATTATTTTTTTTAATAATAATTTTTTTACACTCTAAATAATGTCATTTATTTAAGATTATTGAAAAATATAATTATACAATTTATATAGTATCATCAATATTTATTTACAAAAATATTTAAGATAAAGTCAGTATTAAATAACTTAATTAAATTTATATATTTAAAAAATAATTTTGAATGTTATAAACATTTAAAAATAATAAATTAAATAGAAAAGCAATTTATTTACATGTATAATATTATTATTAAACATTAGGAGTAGAGCTTACTCAAAGATATAGGCTGAAGAAAGGACGAAGGGGAATGAGGATGATAATACGTTAAATAAATTTGTATTAATTATCATTAAATCGTAATCTAAAAATATCAAAACTTTGCCCGGGGTAATTTTTAACAATTCTTTTAACATAATGACCGATTTAAAGTTAATTTTAAGTATTTTCCACCGAGGCATCGCTTATCATCTTTTCACTCCAAGCGTAAGTGGATGGAAACTAACTACTCGAAACTTGGTTTTCTTTCTTTGAAGCACGCAAAATGTGTTCAAAAGAATGTATATATATATAAAAAAATCAAAGTGAATATAAGAAACTCTTGCACGCTACGTGGATATCATTTATGAATTTGTATGATCGAAATAACAGTTGTATCGATTATTGCTACTTTTCGTGATCTGCTAGGACATATAACGTTTCCTTCCACATAATATTTGCTTAAATGAATGTTTTGTTTAATTATTAAAGCAATTTTTAACAAAAATTAACAATTTAATTTGTATTATTGTTATTTAAATGTATAAAATTTCATTAAAGTTTACCTTGCGTTAAATTAACTAAACGCTATTTCATCCTAAAGTAAAAATTAAATATTGAATAAAATGTATAACGTTTTAAAAATTTAATTTATACTGTATTTTTAATTTTTAAATTTAGTTAAACACACACACACACACACACTCTCTCTGATAATTAATTTTTAATAACGTTTTGAAAAGTTTTAGTTTAGAAGTTAATTAAAATTATTTTTCTGTTGCTGTGCAAGCGTTTACAATTTATCTCAATGGCATAATTCTTCTAAAGAATAAATTGCTTAAGCCAACCAAACTGTTGAATATTTCTGAAGATGTTATTAGTATAAAATATTTAATCTTCCTTTAACTAAAATTTAAAAAAAATTAATTACTTAATTAGTTTCTTAATATCCAACTTAAGAGGGGGATTTCTCCTATAAATTATGGATAATAAGTTAGTAGAAGTAGCAATATACGTAAGGAATAGCAATTTTTTGATATTTTTCTAAGCTAAAATAGCTTGCTTCATCATACAACATGAGTCAAGTTCGTTTTGCATCAACAAGATCGGGAGGAAGTTGAAGTCTATTGGATATATCTAGTGTGAGTCACAGGGTCTAATTTAATAGTATTAAGTTTAGATAGACTAATCGATCAATCCCTAGTTGATTTGACATAAAAATGCGACAAATGAGAACATTTAACTTTTTAAATTAATAAGAAGTTATTGATTAAAAAAATGATTAAAAAACCACACAATTTTCCTCCCATATATCATTTAAGAGACATTAACTTCAAAGTTTAAGAGCTGATTTTAAATTTAAACCGTGCTAAGTGATCATAAATGAATAATTCTTTAATAAATTCAATTAATTCGGGATTCCTCTTGGAATCATTATAAATAATGGTGATAAGTGCTTATCAACTATTTGATTTTACAATTCATTTTTAGAAAAATTAGGATATAAAATTTATAGATGATGGATTTAAATTTAATTTAACAGTTAATGTAGTTAATATGTAAAAAATTATTAAATGTCTTTTATATATAATTATAAAGAAAAATTACTATTTTAAGATAGAACTTATGAATTATTGAATTATATATTAACACATTTGCACTGCAATTTTGATCATACTTTCTTCGATAAATCTACAATGCAAACATTAATTCTTAGTATATAAAATTTAAATTTCTTCAAGAAATATTTTCTTGTTTAACATATGGAAAAGAAGGATTAAATATAAAAATTTCCGAGAATTTTTTGAAGTAAAAATTGTTTCGGTTTTCAAGATTTTTACTTTATACTTTTTCTTTTCTATCTTTTCAAAGCTACCGAAATAACGAAAAAAGTTTCTTGAGAAGAAAAACACAAGAAAAATCTACTTAATTTAATAAGATTTTCTTTAAAAAATATGAGAAAATATTACTAAAAAGTGATGCTTTTAAAATTCAATTCTTTTTAGAAATCGTGTTTTTTAAGAGATGCTTTAATGACATAGATTCATTTAATGTAACATCAATAAAATTTTGATTAAAGTTCACTTAATCGCGAAATTTTAGTGAGCAGAAAAAGGTCATTTTTAATTATTATAAGCCTAATTTAAAGAAGAGATAAAAGACATAACCGATTTTCTTCATTGTCACTCGAAGCAAAAATAAAATATTGACAAAATAAGTATAAAACAATGCCTTTAGCATAGAATAGATATGATATAATGCATATCGATCCAACTAATTTCTTAAATGATAATTTTTCAGCTCAAAACGTGTAATTTTTTTTTACTTTTATCCTCTCGATAATTGCTTTCTTAACATTTGTAACCTTATTTTAAATAGATTATAGAGGTGTGTATATCTAGATTTGAGGGATTTTTGTAGATAAACTGATAAATAAATAAAAATTCAAATCTTCTGTTGTGGGATGAGGACAAAAGGATAAGGAATAATATTCCTTTTGTGTTCTTATCACCAGATTAGAGGGTTGGATAAAGCATTAACAAATATTCCATCTTTTTCACCCCCGTGCATGTTTCATGAATAATACAATCTGGCCCGCTCTGCAGTTAGCTTAACATCAATCTCCTGGTCACCGGGACCAGATCTTTGGTGTTTGTGCACACACCAACTTGGCTTTGTCATTCTCAACCTATCACTCCTTGTCACAATGCTTCTTATTACAACAGCAACGATAAGAGGAGGCTCACGTTTTGATTTTCTCATTAGAAATGGCACGACGAATTTTCGTTATATAAAGTAGAGAAAAATCCATTATGTTCGAAAGATCATTAAAGGAAAATTCATTTATTAAAAATAGTAAAATATTTAAACCCTTATCGGATTTACAGTATAATTTCTAACATAAATCACAGCAATGTCATAAGCAGGACTTTAGAGTAATGGAATGCTTACAGGTTTCAAAACTCGGCTAAATGATACCTAATGTTGGATACAGATGTTGCATCAATTCCCTTTTCGGATCACGTGACTAGCATGTGATAAATGACACGTCATGGACCGGCCACCGAGGTCGTTCCCCCACCTACCACCCGGGTTACACTTTCCAACCAGGTAACAGATGTTTCTCTAACCTCAAATGATGCTCATATACCGATTCTGTCTTCAAGTTTAAAAGACGCTCTATATTGCTTTTTCTTTCACTACTTTTATTTATTAAAGTTTCGTTTCAGCTTTAGTTTATCCTTAAACTTGTTCCCCCCCTTTTTTTTTGTTAAAAACGTAATGGATTTTTTCTGAGGAAATTACAAACATGACTTGAAATTTAAAGAAAGGAAATGTTTTTTTAAACTTCTTTTAATTATTATCCGGTAAAGTTGATCAACAAAATCGTAAAATCGTTAATGAATAAAAACATAAGAATAAATGTAATTAGCATACATTTTTAATAATTAATTTTCTTATATATAAATGAAAAATAAAGTGAAAAATATATTATATTTTAGCGAACGAGTTACTTAATTTAAAATATTTAATAATAATAAAGTATTATATAATATTGAATATTTATGAATTTATAACCAAATATTTAAAATAGCTTTAAGGAATGTCTTGAAGTTCACCGACATTCATATCTAATGTTTAAAACTTCATCAAAGTTTTACAATAATATTTTTAAATTTATAAAACTTTATTATCATAAAATTAATAAATGAATATTTTGTAGAATTCTAGTAAATATGCTCTAGAGTAAATAGGAATAAAATAACTTATATTAGAATTTCTTCATGTAATAAGTTAATTATCAATTATAAAATCATAAAATTTACTAATAAATGTTACGTTGTTTGATATATTAATATTTAAATGTACAAATAATTTAATTTAATTAATAATTTAAGTGATTTATAACAGCATATCAGTGACAGAAAAGATAATTTTATCAGTAAAAGTATATAATTTATAATGTTATTAATTTGAAACCGAATTTATTTAAATTATTAAATGTACTCAAAACTTAATGTACAGTACGTTATTGAAAACTAGGTATGTTAAAAATAAACAAAATAATTATTAAATATTAAGCATTCTTCTTGCGTGGTTTCTCTTCCATCAGTGTAAATTAATATAAATGAACTGATAAACATCCACGTTAAATATTTAGGCATGTAAGCAATATTATATTTGCTCTTTCAAGATTTAATCTTATCAATATTCTGTTGGAGAACACAAGAAATTAATAAATTCTTAAGCATTATGCTTAAGTATTTATTAATTTCTTATAAAAATAACTTTAAGATTTTTCAGAGACGTGAAACTGATGAAAGAAACGAACAACAAAAAGTTTGGAGAGAAATTTAAAATAAAAAGTAAATTCTCTGTGACGTTGGACATTTTAAAGAGTACTACGAGTCGTCTCTATAGTATTACAAAGTCTTTACAATATTACAAAGGACATTAAAGATCATCCTGATAATATATGTATACATTGAACTTCCCACGAAGGCATAATTCTCATTTATCCAGCAACATAGACTCGTAATATTAACAATATTATTATCAAGATAATCGTTAATATTATGAGCTTATATGTAGCTAGATAAATAAGAATTATGTCTCTATATGAAGTTTAATATATTATTGAGGTAATTTATATATTATAAGGATAATCGATAAACAGCATTAATAGTATTACAAAGCAGGATATTCGTTATACATCCTAGGGTATATAACAATATCCTGCTTTGTAATTTGTTATTCGTTATATATTCTAGGATACATACGAGTAGAATTAAATATATTATATATTTTAATTCAAAAAATTAAATAATTATCAAAAGCACGTTTAAATGCCTCATTCAAAATATATTGTCAGCATGTTTCTCATATAACAGATTGAGAAAGAATCAATTAGTTATTTAAATAAATTGTTTTTATTTAAAAATTAACAATTATAAACATTATAGGGATTCAAATAAATACTTTTAATACGAAAATAATATAAGAAAATGTACTCATTTAAATGTCATATTGTATTTTAATAATTAAAACTTAAAAATTAAGATAACAGTTACGAGCTTACGAGCAATCAAGAATTAATAATAATTACATAAAATATTAAACCATGAATACAGTAACGTTGAATTAATCTTAAATAATGGTAATTTTTGGTTATTTGCATATAAAATAATTAAAATTTTATAATTTATATATGAATAATTTACTATTGACTTAGAATGAAATAGCTTTAGTGATGAGTGCAAAACCTTTAATTATTTTTAATTAATATTACTAGGTAAAATATAAAATATCTTAATAAATAATTAAAATTATCAAAGAATATTTTATTTGGAAATAGTTTCTCTTGCAGTTAATTCAGTCTTTAAAACTTCAATTAAGAAAAATAAAAGCCTCTTCTGATTAGGAAAAACAGCATTTAAAAACGGTCGTTAACTTGTAATAGAACTCATTTAGCAAATCAAAATTCAGTAATAAAAAAATATTCAATCTACTTTACAAATATTAAAATTAATATTTTAATTAACTAATGATGTCAGTAATTTATCCAGATTAAAACTCATCATAAGTTATTGTAACGTCCTACACAAATGGGACAATAAACAAATCCAGTTAAAGCAAATATAAAAAAATCACAAACACACAAACCATAATTACGATAAGTCTCATCAGCGGGGTCCTCTCTAATTAATTAAGTACGTCAGATGCAGACAAACACATCATCACTCACATCACGAAGAGAAGAGACACAGTTAACAGACATGATGCTACAATGTCATGAAAATATTTCCACAAACAAAGGATTATTATAAAGAGAGATAGAGAGCATGTTTATTAATGTACGTTTCTAGTAAAAATAATCGTTTTCCATTAATGTTATTAAGCAATAATTAACGATTAGTTATAAAAATTGGAAAATTTTAAATGTGAAGAATTCATTAGGAACTAACAGCGGATATCAAGAGTAAATTCAATTTCAGGAAATGAATTTTCCTTTATTTTTATATATTTTACAAAATTAAAGTAATTTTAAAATATATTAAGAGGTAAAACAGCAAAAATATTTTATACAAAATTAATTTTTAATGTAATTATATATTATTTATATTTAAAAAATAAACTATTAAAAATACGTAAAGGAAAGGAAAAGGAGGAAGGAAAAGAAGAAAATTTTTAATAAAAGTCTTTATATATAAAATTTTTAAATGAATATATTATTTTTAAAATATTAAAATTTCAAGACAATTCATAAATAAATTACAAACTTTCATCTTCCTTATTGATATTTACAAAGAGAGGGATAATTAAATAAAACTAAACTAAATTCTTTTTTGTTTTTTTAAATTTAAAAATTATTTTAAAAGTTAAATAAGAAAAAATAACATTGTTGAGTTTATTATAAAAATTAAGGTAAGTAAAATAAATCCGTAAATTGTTTTAAGTTATAAGAATAACATTTTAAATGGAATAATCAGATTATTTAATTAAAATCAAGAGAATTTTTTAAATGATTAATGAATTGTTTGTAATAAAATTTAAAGCAATGTTTATTTATAAATATCACTGAGTAAAAATTAGAAAGGAAAAGTGGAAAGAATTAGAAATAATCCCAATGGAATAAAAGCACATTTGTCTTTTTTTTCCTAATTTTTTTTTTTTTAGAAAAAGGCGATTTGTATAAAAAATTTCCCATATAAAAAAGACTTTTTTGTTACTTTATATAGGCAATCTCATTTGCATGATCATTTATTTACATCACTTCCAATGTAATTCAAAACTGCTGAGATACACAAAATTTTCTAATATCCACACTTAGCTAATAGTTGTCACATTAATTCAAAGAAAACAAAATTTTTTCCCCCTTCTTTTCTGTTGTAAACTTATATTTTATGTAAGATTAGAATAGATACGTTTGACAAGAGTTAGATATTATTAAAATTAACGTGCATAATTAATTGTAACAATTTTTGCTTAATTTGTTATAATTAAGAATTAGAATATTTAAAGATAGTGTATCGAATTTACATTTGGCATGTATTCAGATATACAATAAGTTTGTTAGTTATATTAATCTTTTCTTCTTCAGTAATTTTACTTATATTTAATGAGGTTAATAACCTTTAAATGATAATATAAGACGGTTTTAAATATTAAGAATAGACTTAAAATTGTTTTCATGTCAGAGAATTTAAACCTTTTTCTTTATTAATTTTTTATTGGTATTTTATTGCAGTTATTTGAAGTTAATGTATAAATTTATCAACTGTAAAATTTTTATTTTTTATTTATTTCTTGATAAAAATAGTTTTCTTTTCTAAAGAAATATAAACATCACTTTAACACAATGGAGGAGCAAAGACTCAGGTGCCAGTAAAAGTTTTATATACAGTCTCAATCTGTTGTTGTGATAAATTCCTGAAAGTTTTAACATGGATTTATCGATTTTAAAGAAAGTTCAAAAGGCTAAAAGCCCAAGAAAACTTATGTTTGTTAATTCTATGTTGGATGAAAGGAACGAAGGAAATTTATCCTTTTATTTCTTACATCCGAGAAACGTCTTATTTTGAAAATCATAAATAATTCTATTTTGTATTAACTTTAGATTAATATTTAAAAAAATAGTGATTTTTAGTGATTCTAAACTGATTTCTGGCGTTATAAATAATCATTTAAAGATTTTGTACGTATCTAAATGTAATATGAACCGATCATCATTTCTCAATTTAAATCAAATATAATGTTTATTAGCGGGTTAGGAACTAGAAATTGAGGTAGTAAAATCAATAAAAATCGAGAGAGAAAGGCTGAAAAACCATTTCCACGACCTCCAGAACAAAAGTTAATAGTTGCATTTTATTTAAACTAGTTATAAAATTTAAAAGCATTCTTTTAGTGAAGTCTGTAACTGCTTTTTTAATGGCTGATAAATATTATACAAATATAAAAGTAAGAAAGTAAACAACCTTGTCATCATTTTCTACTAAATGCACTTCTCAACTATAAAAATGAAAAGATGTTTCTTTATTATTGTTTGGGATTTTGAGAATCTGTGGCGATTCCCACAAAGAAAGATGCAACAAGACTTTCATTTTCTTTCACAAAGATGTTACATTTAACAACATCAACAAAGTTATGAAAGTAAATTTATATTTATTATTACAGTTTTACTAAATAATCTTATTTACGAAATAATTTTCACCTAACTTACTTTAAAATTTCTTTCCAAATGATTGAAATGATGTTATTGGCAATATCCATCTTCCAGAATGAGCACATTTTTCTGATATGACAAAAAATTTTTCTTCATTGGTTACATTTTCAGTTATCAAATAGTTCAATCTAAAAAAATGGAAAATAAATTAAATATCTATTTAGCAAAATTAAAAATTTAAATATAACATTCGTAACAATAGATAAAACAACAATTTTAAAATGTATTTTATTTGCATAAATTATATTACATCGCAAGTTAGCGATTATTTTTAATAAAATAATCAAAGTTTGAAAAGAAAATTTTACTAATTAGTGTCTTTAAAGTATTATAATTATCAACAAACTTAGAATTCTCATTAGTATTTTTATTAATTATTCAAAAATTCATAATTTAAGAAAGGAAAGAATTTAACTGAAAAATTATTTTATTTCAATCTCAGTGTGAAAATTTTAATGAGAAGTTTATGTTGTTATTTTATCAGATTTCATTTACTTGTTTGCACGTATAATATAAAAAGCAGTTGGCATTATCTCAAAACAAGCCAGAGAGGATTAGAATGCAGTAAAGTTTTAATTATCCCTTTTCCTTGTACGGACTGTATTCACAAGAAAAAATGAAAAAAAAAATTCTTTACTGAGTATAATTGATTTCTGTTGACTGAAGCACAGAGAAGGGATAAGTTGGGAGTTAATTAGGGTTTTCAGTGTACTTCACCATTGCCAAACTATCTGATAAGCTACACATTAAGTTAAGAATATAAAGAAAGTTTACGGGAGATAAAGCAGTGGGTTTTTTATAAGTTAACGAAATTTTTTTACAAAAAAATTAAATGTCAACTTACATAATTATCGTCATCCGTTGACACTATGATGATTTTAAAAGTGTAATAGATCACGTGATCAGTAGCAGGATCTGCACAGCTCGATCGAATAATGAGCAACAAACATTTCGTGAAGTTGCTGAACTTGCACTGAAATGATTTAACCCCACACTGGGAAAATTGTCTTGCGATTCTGCCGTCGACAAGCTCGCTACTGCCGCAGACCGTGACCGAGCGAGGCCCACCAACCATGGTATCGACCAATCTTTAGCAAAGGGGAGGAAGGTATGCCGAAATCTGTCGTTCGGCTATTAACGGTTATTCTGAGCGGATAAACTGCGATAAATGATCATTTGGCCAATCCAAATAAAAGCGAAAATCATTTTAATTAAAAAAACATTAATTATCAACTTTTAATTTTTAATTAAGGGAAAAAATTCTCTTTTGTTTACTTTATTGATTTTAATTTTCAATTATAAAAATAACCACCAAACATAACGAGAATAAACAATTTTTAAAAAGAGCTATTTTTAATCTTTCGCCTGTAAATGCATCTTTTCCTTATTATTACTTGTCGTGCAGAGAAGTCTCCATACAGTAAGCGCTAAAGTTTAGAAGTAATTTTTATTTTTTAATTTCAAAAGTTCGTTTTATAATAATATTGAAAGCAAAGGCCCTGGATTAAAATTAAAACTAAATTAAAAAACATACTAATTTAAATATTTAAAAAATCTAATTTAATTTCTAGAACAGGATCAAGCCAATGCTAATGTCATTCTAAGTTATAATCTGTTGCTGTGTCTTCTGCTAATTTCATTTCCATATTCTTACTTCTAATTAAACATTGTAACAGCAATTATACTTTGCTTGTTTTATACCAAATTACAATCGAAAATTACGTGGCTTTCTTAAGATTTTTCATTACTAGTTAAATGTGTTCTTTGCATTATTCATTACAAAATGTCCGATTTAAATAATACTGCCATTTTCCACTTGCTTAATTTGTCCAGTTTTAATACAGTCTGGTATATTAAATTATAAATTATATATATCATTGTATAAAATAAATCTCAGAACAATAAATTTTACTGTAGAAAACAATTTAAAATATTATCTACTGTATTTAATTAACATTTTCCTTCTGTTTGAAATCTAAATATATAGATATATCTCGTTTGCATTGATAAAAAAATAAATTATATTGATCAGATTTTTGCATCTCTTTAACTTATGTTTAGATTTAAAAATACATTTCTCCTTATAATAATAACAAATATTTAATCTAACAGTAACAATCATATTAAAAATTAGCATTTTTTAAAATGTACATGTATATGCATATATATTTATTCCGTTTTTACTTCGTCTCAAGTTTTCTAATCTACATAACACTCCAACCGCTTCATCTGTTGTCATGGAAACTTATGATGAAAATCATGTAAAGTAAATGATAAGTTTTCTTTCCTCACTTCGATGCAATTATGAGAGGATGGTAGTCGAGTTTTCTTTGGTAGCAGCAAAGTTTTCTTGTAATAAAGATCATTAATCTGAAGGACCATCGGAAGAGATGCGCCTCTCCCAATGGCATATTACTTTGTACAGGTGACGTGATAGGTACAGTGACGTAAAAATGAACGCCGAAACGATAGCGTAATCAGAAAAGTACGTTTAGAAAAACGGAAAAAATGCGTTTTTATGGCAAGAAATGTCACTTTTATGATGACTAATACATTTTTTGCTTAGACAAGAAGTGATAAAAATGGTTTATGGTTTTGATTAATAAAGAATATTTTTCCTGATTGAAAATTAAATAATGTCTCCTCATATAATATTAAAATACATAACATAATAATAAATATTTTTGCTAGACGAACTAAAGGATAGTTACAATATAGAGAGAGGACCAATTTGTGTTATTTTTTGATGACGTAAAGTATTGTAGGGCTCTCTATAATGTGACGTCGAAGTGTTTTTTTATCTTTGAAAGGTATCATTTCGCATTCTGTGACGTAATGGCGATCTTTTCTCTCAATGACGACGCGATGGTAAGGAAGAAGTGACGTTAAGAGTAATGGAGATCTTATATGATATAACAGGAAATGAAAACCCTTATGACACAATATATACTTTTTATATATATATTTTTTTATCAGTAGTGATGTAATAAGATTGAAAACGTCCAGTGACAAAAATAGGTTGTATAGTTTAATTATAGGATTTTTTTTACCTTAAAAGAAAATGTTTTTTTACCCCCTTTTCTGCTCCATGATCTTGTTCTTGAAGCTTCAAAACAAAATAGGAAACGTAATTTCGTGGGTACTTAACGAGATGTTCGGAGAAAATAGAGTGAGTGAACACTGAGTAAATATCTTGAGGGAGGAAAACTCATTTATTAATGGCGGAATGCCTTAAAGAATAAAACAATCTGAAAATTGATAATTTTGCATGCATATGCAGAATTTATAAGAATTAAAGCACGCCATCTGTTATGAAACTTTGTAACTTCGTTCCTGATCTTCTCTAACTCGATTGAAACGAATTGTATAAGGGCAACTTTTTTCGTTATAAAAAAATTGTAAACTGCTCTTTCGAGAAGGGAAAAAAATTAAAAAAATAATAATAAAGGATAGAAGTCGTATAAAAGGAAACATTAAGGGAAGTAACCGCTGAGCTGTCTTAATTTCCTGTCTTGCTGACTTCTCAGAAGTCTTCCTTTTTTATTATTTAATAATCAACCAGCAATTTCCTTTCATCACCGGCATCTAGTTATTGGCAATTGAACCAAGAGTAGTTAATCATTTTTGAGAAATTAAATACTCAATTTGTCTTATTTTTTTAATCTAGATGATAACTTATAAAATTTCAAGATTTCAAAATAAAATTTTTCAATTTATTTTCTATTTATATATATATATATATATATATTATTAGTCAATTTAATTAATATATTTATAATAGAAAATTCCTTTATTTCGAATCTATAAATTAAATAAAAATAAATTAATTTTTTTTTCTTGTTAGATGGAGTTTAATTATTTTGAGAATTATATCGTTACTCTCCAACCTTTATATATAATAAATACTGTGACATTATCAAGTAATGTAAGCCGAGACGTCTCGGAAATCGCGAACTACAGGTTGGGAAATGAAAATTGACAAGATTTCTAATTATATTTTTGTAAAATTTGCGATGAGTTATTATAATTTTATGTCTTTTGATGTTTAGGTTATTACGTAAAGTTGCTTACTTGATAAAATAATGAAGGGTTATAATTAAACTTATCGGGATCATTTCAATTAACCACAAAGTGATAGTTAATGCGACAATTTAATCCATAGAACGTTTCTTTTTCTGTATAAACTGACATAATGACTTCCGCTTTGATTTCCATTAATGTATGAATAGGAGAAAGATCAGTATTATCGGTGACGTAACGACCAGTATCGTTTTGATCTGGCCTGACATGATGGCAACTGCTATCTCGCTTGATGAAAACATAATCGCGGAGGAAACGGGGTTGTTCCTACTGATCAGAGGTAGTGAACATCGGTGATTCGACCGGATGACGTAATGAAAGCGTGATAATATAGGGATGATGATGTTGGAAGTGACGTAATAGTGTATTATCATTTTGTTTCCAATAACTAATTGTCAAAACGATGCTGGAACCATTCAATCTTAGATGAATAGGATAAAATTACCAGTAATCTTCACAAATTTATGAATGAAAACTGTTTGTTTTAAGCTCTCTTGACACTTTTAACAGCATCGAATAATTAAAATTGCTATTCTGTAGCAAAGCAGCAAAGTCTAGAATTAACCTGTGATGTAATAATTAAAGTTATATTATCTGTGAAATGGAAAGTTTCTCAATTCTTTATCACTCTTTAAACATAAATGAATGGAAAATGGTTATCATTAAAAATCTTTAATTAATTATTACAGCAACTGATGAAAGAATTAAAACTTAATAATTATTCTCTAAATTACGCTCTAGCATATAAAAATGTTAAGTCACTCGATTAACTATACAATATTAAATAAATTTAATGCAAATGTTGATGATTTCCTATGAATTTAAGAGTTTCTTTTTTTTTTGTTCTTTTCTTAAACAGAATTTAAAATTAATATTTTAAAGTTTTGATAATGCTGTTTTAGATACAAGAGGATTTTACCTTCTAGTAAATTAATGATTTATTGATTATATAGCATTATAGAAAATCTTAATGAATGAGTAATGCATGAATTATGAATTAAACATTATTCAGCTATATAATTAATGCCCATTCACTAATATATATCTGTATGCAAAGCTAAACTTGTCTAATCTTTAATATTATGCTGTTAAATTAACATTACATAGCCTTAAAATAGGAGCAAGAGTTTAAAATAACGTTTTGAGAGAAAAAACCTCATCCAGATGTTCCTCAGCCACTAGTTACCATAGAAAAATACAGATTAATTTAAAAAATGAACATCGAGGAGAAATATAATGCATTAATTTTATTTTAAGTTGAAACAACATTAATTTGTTATTTTCGTGTTTGTTATTTTCAAAAATAAATAAAGTAAGTAATTACTTCTTTAAAAATTCAAAGAAAATATAAAGAGAAAAGTATGCTTAAAATGCGGTAATAAAGAATTCTTTAAAGTAATAATAATTACTTTTAAAATCCAATATAAAGTTTTGTAAATTTGATTAGATCAAAAATTAAAAAAAAAGTTATTTATCTTGGTAATATTTTAATTATTTGCAGTCGTCTTGTTTCAGATTGAAAAAGATAGAAATAAGATGTTTCTTGTAGTTTTTATGGCTCTTTTAAAGCTTTAGATAGCGGCACTTTGGCTATCTTTTCAGTTTTTGAGAGATTACTTAGATATTCGCTTTTAGGAGATCTAAAAATAATAATATCAAAGCGTTAAATATATTCTAAGAGATCATTGAATGAAATCTAAGAGATCCATTCAATAATTATGAGAGATATAATTGAATTATTCTATCAAATGAAATTTTTATCACTTTTAGAAGGAGAAGATAACAGATTCCAGAGGGATTTTAAGTCATATTTAAAATTTTAGCTTATAATTGATCTGATATCATATTGTGACATCTTAATAGAGCTTAAGAACGTATTCTTTCCTTCGGGTTATCATCTCGAAAATCAAGTCAATTGAAAACTATCTACTATTGTCCTGTAAGAACCTAATTATTTCTATATGACCAGTTTAGAAATACTAAAAGACCCGAGGCTTTAATAAAGAGATCTTGAATAAATTCTAAAATATCAAATGAATAAATTAAAGCTTTGTACTAAAAATTACATTTATATCAAGTTTTGTAGTTAATTTAAATACATATATATTTTCCACAAAAGAATTTTTTTATAAAACAAAATTATACATTTACTTTCCTGGGTTCAGTTGACTCGCAAGTTATAACTTAATGATACAGTCATACGTCCATAAGGTTAGAATATTATCTTAGGAACGATATTACTAAACAACAAAAGAGTCGAATCTGTTTGGATGTTGTATTCTCTGCTGCTCCCATTTTCATTATACTTGGCATCTGTATATAACAGGTAGCCATTGTAGTCTACCCAGATAGAATACTTTATCCAGGGTTTATACACATTTTGAATTATGTATACAGTATCTGTAATAAATAAGCCAGACAATAAGGTCTACCTTTGATGATTCCATATTAAAATTTCTTTTATATATTTATATAAATTCTTATTATTTATTAAAACGTAATTATGAATAAAAAATGATGATAATATTATTTATTAAATTAAAAACTCGATTAATTTTTCTAGAAAAGTAGAATTTTTATTTCAAAATTTTAAAATTAATAATAAAAACTTAAAAATAGTTTTTTTTTCCTAATTTATAAAGTTTTAAGGAAACGATTTTACAAAAGTTATTTTTTTAAAAATGTTATAACGAGGGAAAATGTAATTAAAATCTAAAAATTTAAAAAAATAAATTTCATTTTTAAAATGAAAATTAAAATATTTATTTTTATATTTAATTAATATATATATTTTTTCTTTTTAGGAATAAAAAATTTCAGTTTTTCGTAAAAAGTTTTCTAGAATTTTTAATGTTTTTATGCAAATTTTATTAAAATATTGTCTTAAAAATTTAAAAAAACTATAGGCTTATTTAATATTAATAACAATATTTTATTGTTTGTATTTTATTTATAATTTAATATTCTTTATCAATTTTACTGTAATTTAGTCGTTTTTTTCCTCGCTAATCATTTTACCACATCACTCTGTGATGCTGTTTATAATTATTTTTATAATTATAAATACGATCATACTAACGTGTTTCAAATTGATAATTCTAACCAAAAAAAAAAAATTAAATAAATAAATAAATAACACTAAAATACAATTATCGTGTTTTGTTTAGTAATAAATACTGAATCTGGAAATTCTCAATCATATCTCATGAATTTAAATTATAAGTTATTTTCATTAATTATTTAGCTTCATCTTAAAAAACAAATGATTTTCTTAAGTTAATTTTATAGATTACTATATAATATTCTGATCTCATCATATATATATATATATATATATATATATATATATATATTATTCGATATTTTTAATTATTTTACTTATTAATACTACTACGATAGAGTAAGAATAATAGTAGTGGTATTAATAATTAAAGGAATTAAAAATGACAAAATTTGAATAAAATAATTATTGACAACACAAATTTTATAGAGGTAATAGGAGTTTTGATTTAGGGGAATCCCCTAATATATTAGAGAAAAAACTTGGGGGCCTTAGTGGTTACTACTATTATAAATGAATATTATTTTTTATAAGAGAAAATAAACTTTTAAGATTGATTTTTATTAATAATCTACGTATCTCGTTTGAAAACAATGGCGAAAGGGCACACTAATAAGGAAAATGGTGCGCTCTACTCCGGGCTCCACGCAAGCTCTCGAAGGCCCTAATTGTTGCCACTACTACTACTATACTGCTATTTTTATTCACACTTATTTCTTTAAGATATATTAAAAAATTTCTTCGAAGACAGGGAAATTTTTTATAAATAAATTCCTATTCTATAATAAAAAAAATCAGAGAATATTCTAACCATTCTGTCTCATTTTATCAAACTATAAAGAAGCAAATTACTTTAAAAAAATTAGTAATGTAAGAATAAACAAATCTATAATATGAAAAGAAAATAAATTACCCATTTAGAAGTACAAAACAAACAAAATTTTATATATACTTTTTTGCATTTTAGAGAAAGATCTAACTTGTTTCTAGTCCGAGCTGGTGTTTTAATGAGCAAATTTATTTTCTGTCAATTTAAACAGATATATTTAGTTTATCTGAAGATAATAAATTTATTTGTCATTATATGTGTTCAATGATAATGCATTTTGGTTATATATTCAAAGCAGTGATAGTTCAAACCTATCTCCCAACTGACTTAGTAATGAAGATGTGTTAAGATTAATTAGCCACTTAAAGCAAGCAGCGTCACAACTCGATACTTTATCTACTCCTGATTCTATAATTATTTTCCTCGACTTTTAAATAGGATTTTCTTATCCATGACCTAATCACTTGCCTCTGAAAACCTGCTCTTTTGTCAAACTTTATTGCTAATGTTCTATTCTAGTCACGAAAATGTCAAATACTTGATAAGCCATTTTAATTCATCTTTCATTAAATTCCCTTTTTATTAGGTTAAATAATCACACTAATTATCATTTTTTTCCATTAAAAAATATTTCTAAACTCTTATTAAATTTCGTTATATAAATCTAATTAATTATTTTAATTAATTTGTAAAAGTTTAAATATTATTTTAATCTTTATTATTATGCATTAAATATTAATATATTTTATTCGAAATTTATTTTAATTTTTACTTATTTAAATACAGTAATAAATTTTAAATTTAAAATAAGTTTTTCTTTATTTTTAAATGAATTTTAAATTATTTTTTAAAACATTTTTAAAAATTTTTATTCGATTTCTTATTTTTAAATAAATGATTCAGTATAAAAGTAATAAAATTACAATAAAATGCGTTTAAAACTTTCATGCTTTTTATTTTTTAATTTAATTTATGCAAAATATTATATTTTATAATCTTAAGAATAAAAAGAAAATTGTTAAAAATTATTCACAAATATTTTAATATTAAATATTCATATTTTATTCGATATTTCGTAGCAAAAATATAATTTTATACCATAAAAATAACAATAAATAAATTAAATTTATTCACTGTATTTTTCTTTTAATTTTCTAAAATCTTCGATTATAAAAACAGATTTTTAATATTTTTATATTTAAATTTTCATCTCTTATTACTTTAAACACACAAAAAAATATTTAAAATCGATTTTTCATCACTTCTAAACATAAATATTTAATTAAGAAAAGTTTAGTTTGCTACATATTAATTGCGCTCGGTTGTTTTAAAAACAATAAATTGCATAAAATTAATTTTGAGATAAAAAAATAAATAAAAACTTGGATACAAGAACATATAAAAGGAGAAGATAATATATTCAACTAATACAAATATTAACAGATCGTAAATATAGAAAATCTAGCAGGGAAAAAAAGCATTATCTCTTTAGAATTCTATCTTTTTACTAGCCGAAAGGAATCGCAATCTGCAAATTCTATTAAAGAACATGAGCTAAATCAACATGTTAACAATAATCTATTCCTCTTTTCTACAAATATGTGTATATTAATGGGATTTTTTAAAGCAAATAACGCTCCTTTAAATATAAACATCATCCCTTTAATATATGGGATAAATATATAATTGTGTTGTGAGAGGCCTTTTTTCTATATAAATTTGTAGATTAAATATAATTATCTTACAGCAAAAATTTAATTATATAAACTACATTTAAAAACATGTTTAATTTCTCTAAAACTTTCAGCATTAATTCTATAGGAGTGCATACTTTATATATATTTTCATTTTAAGTTTGCTTGATGGTGCAAAATGATCCCATATTATCCCATCGTGAGTTATGTTTATATTTAGTCAATTCGTTAGATAATTCATTAAAATTTATGAAATTATTTATAATAATTTCGTATGAATCTGACTCTTAATTTTTATGTTTAAGAACAATAATTTTATAAATTAATTGAGGATAAAACTCTAGTAAAATGATAAGTATAAGGCAGAAGACATTGAGTTTATAATTACTATGAACATAGAGAGTGTAAGTAAGAACTAATTGTCTGAAAAACAGATTTCTAGTTCAATAGAAGGATGTTCTTACATTCTTAGATTTTGTCTACTTGATTTTAGATGTCGATTGACCTATAAACTGAATCTTTCTTCAGTGCGATTGAATATAAAAAATGCTATAAAAAGTTAAAACTTTTACAATTTTATGGTTCCTAAATATATTTATTAGTTTTTTACTATTAAAACTCTTATAAAATATTAATAAAGCTTTAATATATAACCTGAGGATCTTGTGTATCCTGAGGATGATCTTCTAAAGTCGGAAGTACTAGAAATTAAAATATATTTTGCTAGTTTAAAAAATGATATATTTATCATAAGATATTTAACTAGTTAAGAGATTTTTGTTGATATATATTCATAATTGATATATAACGTAAATATGAGTTTTACAAATAAAATTCTTTATAAATATATCAAAATCCTTCAAAATTACTTGCTTAACATTACATTATTATAAAGATTTATTTGTCTAGTAATTTTTTATAATAAAATAAGAATATATACAATTTAATTTGTAACTTTTTAAATTTAATTAAACACTTATAAATGTTTTTATTTTATATAACTTAATTAAGTTATATAAAATGAAATAAAATTTAATTAGACTATAATATAAATACAAGGTCTAAAGTATAAAATAATTTGTAAATTTTATATAACAACTGAAGGATAAGAATTTAACAATAACGAATTAAATAATCAATACGTTTAATAGAAAATAAGAGTGATTATAATGTAGCACAAAGCATTAATATACTGAAAACATTTTTAAATAAAAAAATAATAGTTAAGTTAGCTTAATAAGTCAAAATAAGGCAAAATATTCTTATATAATGCATTAAAAATAAAAAGAGAAAAGCTTTTGTAACGTTTAACGAGTCATACGGGAAAAGCTCTTTTACAGGGGCCACAGTGATTTATGTTTGAATCATTATATTATTGTTTACTACTCATTTAATATTATTGTTACATAGGACCAAGAATTATTTTATTTTAGCCATTAAAATTTAAAACTAACATAAATATACATATATGTATGTCCTCATTATTTATATTAAAAATTAAAAAATGCAATCATATTAATTAGTTTAAAGATAGCATAGAAAAATTACGAATAATTAATTTTTGTTTATTTAAACATGAAAACATTATAAAATATAAATTTAAACTTATTAATATTTAAGTTTGTAAATTACATTAGTAAAACCAACATAATTAAATAAAATCTTTTTCTTAATTTAATTAGTAGAAATGGAGATGCAACATGAAGTTTTTTTTTATTTTGTTTAATTTATTTATATATTTTTTTTCTTTAAAAATTATATCTATTATAATTATTCTTGAGAAAAATCGAATAAAAATAAAAATTCATTTTAGAATTAAGTAATTAACGATGTAAATTGTTATATAATTATCTTGAATTTTGTTGTAAATATTTTGTAATTAATTAATGGTAAGAGTAATTAAAATAATTTGCAAGTTGTGGAGAGATTCTGAACATATAGCTACACTTCCTATTATAGAATCTTTCGATAAATAGGCATTATAAAGAATTATCCTTAACCTTTTCTTTATTTTTTAATATAATAAAGAAAATTAATTAGCATATTATTAATAGAAACAGATTAAACATCAGAAAAATAATTTTATCACCTAATATTTAAGCTTACATTCTGTATATATGGATTTACTTTAAATTTTTTAAATTTTAATAAACGATAACGACTTTAATTACAAAATATGAAATATTTTATTTATGAATTAATTTTAAAAATTTAAAATATAGAAATTTTCCATTTTAAAAGTATGCATAAATATTCACACAAAATCTATTTAAAAAAATACATTTCTAACATCGAAAAGTCAGAAATTTTTATATTTATGTATATAAAAAACCGCAAATAGAACCAATCTTAAATAAATTTTAACACATTTTTTTTTCTTTAAAGACATAAATTTCAACTGTTTTCTAGCATGTTTTAGCGTGAAATTTATTAAAATTATATTGTTATTTTTAACAGCTTGTTCAGAAATTACTGTTTAAGTTAGAATTGAACAGACAGAATTTCATCTTAAGCAATAAGAAAACATCTCGAAGGATAGAAATGATATCAATAACATCTATTTATTAAGAGTGTTCTCTTCAGATATAGAAAAACTAACAAGTAGAAAAGAAATGATACAAGAATCCTGCAATTCTCTACAAAAAATCTTACATTTTATCCAGAAAATACATTAATTTAATTAATTAAATAAATAAATGTATATATGTCTGTGTGTGTGTGTACGCAGAAGAGATTTTAAAGAACTATTTTCGTATAAAGTGAAGATTTAACCTTTTGAAAGACGAAAAGCGGAAAAAAATTCAAGCTATAATTTCAACAAAGTATTTGTACCAAACTGTTATTGTTGTATTATGAGTAAGTTGCGATGAGAGAGGAAGGCAGCAGCGGAATTTTCATGCTTCACTGCCAAGATAAATTGTTTCTCTGTGGAGTCACTGTGGCGATACTTCTTGTAAAGTTCAATACTCTAGAAACCGAGGTAGCGGTTAGAGAATTCTACTTTTGCCTCCAATCTGGTAACACTCTCACGAATAAATGCTTAAAAAAATTTTCCCCCCTTCTTATTTTTAGCTTTTTCGGATTTATAATAAAGAGTTAAAAGTAAAGAGTGCAGACAATCCACAGTGGTACTCCATTAAGGCTCTCAGAGGAGCGTGTGGAACTCGGTTGCTTCTATGCCTGCAGGCAACAAAAGACCAAATGGCTTTGTGTCAGTGAGCGGTCCCAGCGGTAGTGCTGATAACATCATCCACTAGAGGCTCCTTGCTAATAACGAAGTTTGTCTTTGTTCTCATTAACGAGTGAATTTGTTCTATGCACCTGATACATACTTCCTTACACATTTTGTCTTTTATGCGGTTTGGTAACACTATTTTTAATGAGTTGATGCAGGTTTTGTTAACTACCCGACCATTTAACTATTCCACTTCCATGTTTTTTGGCTATTATTTTCACTCCAGTGACTATTATGCGCTCAGAATGACCAAAAAATATGTTGCTAATTTAAAAAATCTATATAAATCACATAGATTTGATAGGCTCTAAATCATAAAATATAGCTTTGACATCGGCCAAAAAACCTTGATATATATCTATGAATAAATAAATTTCAATTTAAGAAATCATAAAAATGTTTTCAGTTTAATTTTTTTTTTCTTTTTTAATTTAAGTTAAGAAAAAAGAGAGAAGAGGAGAGGATGGAGAGTGGAAGATTCTTAAAAATTTATTTTACAAAAACACAATTTATTTTATTACTTTATTTTATATTTAATAAATATTAAAATTTAAAAAATATATTTGTTATAATTTTTTATTATTATTAAAAATAACTGAACTTTATTATTACGTCACTGTTTAACTCGGAGTTAAATTTAAAGAAATAAAGATTTTATCGACCAAAAAAATATTATATATAAGTATTTTTCTATGAGTAGAAATAAACCTTCTTCTAGAAATATTTGTAATTCTATAGTGGTGTTCTGTCGATCGTACAAAAACAAAATTCGGTCTTTTTTCCCTCCCTCTTCTTTTTTTTTTTATTCTTTATTTTTCCCCTACGTTTTCCTGCTCTTTCACCCAAGGCGCCTAGGGCGATTTACAAAATCGTGGATGGCTTTTGTAAAATTCTAAGTGATTTTTGCGGTCCATAAGTAAATTTCCCGAAAAAATTATAACAATAATTTTCATTTAAATTAAATTCTTTTTTAAAATTTTAATAAATTAGGAGGAAGAGGAAAAAAATAATAAAAACAGAATCAATTCTTACGAGTGCTATTTAATATGTTAATCCTGTAGTAGCGTTAATGTAATGATTTCTTAATTAGTTTATTTAAATTTATATAAATGGCCTCTTATTACGTTTAAAGGGGATTACAAAAAGGCCAATAATCCAACCATAACCTATAAGTATCGTTAAATGTTATTACAGTAACAATTTAGCAAAATTGCTACTTTACTAGTATTTGGGATTAAAAACGATTTACTTCTTCTTCTTCTTCTTCTTATTTTGTTTTTTAATAAAATAAATTTTAAAATTAAATAAATTTCTCTTCTAAAATTATTATTATTATTTAAAATTTAACCATCAATAAAAATAATTCTTTTACTGATTGTCGTTTAAAGGGGATTAATGTTAGAAAATATCAGACAATAGTTTTGTGTTTGCACATTGATCTTTTGTTGCTACGAAAATGCAATCAAATAAGACAAGAATAATAGTTAATGGTTGTAAAAGTTGTTAAACATGATAAAAGCTGTTGAAACAAGTCATGTGAGATTTAAAACTCGGTATCGACTATGCTTACAACAATTTAAAATTCATTGGAGTATATTTATAGCTGAAAAATTGGATTTTTCTTTGGATTAGCAAGCATTTTGTTACAAACTTTACAATAACCTAAGTGCAATGTCAATAAATGTCCATGTGATGTTTTAAAGCAGAATAAATTTTATTAAATGGCCCAGAGAACAATTCTTTTATAATATATAGTTCCTTCTGCATTTGTCTGAATACATTTTTGATTACTAAGAAAAGTGTTGAATCTTTTTATTTTTTCTCCTGTTCTTGATTTAATGTACATTATTTCAATATTTAAAAATTGAGAGTTATGTGTAGATTGTGTTTCGCATCTTACGAAACACAATCTGCATTTATAAAGGTAGAGCAAGTAGGAATTTACATAGAAAATCATGGAAAATGCTGTAGAATTAAATATTTATCGTCGAGTAATGTTAAAGGATCGAAATGTTTTATGCAATTTTTATGCTATTCCGTTTTCATTAAGACACCTTAATGGAAACGGGTTTAAAAATTTTATGTTCTAATGGAAAATTAAATTAAATTAAAAGCGAAATTTATTAAGTTTGAATAGAAGAATAAGTGTAAAAATTTCCCTACTTTTTTATTTTTATAGCTTTTATTTACTGGAGAATTTGTCTTATAACCTCTCAACGACATAAATTCCTGCAACAAAACACAGAAAGAAAAAATATTATAATGTTTTCGCATAAAGCTTTTTGATGATTATTGACTTAAGACTCATAAATTAAATTATATATATATAATATTTTATGAGTTTAATATATTCTAAATTTATTTTCTGCATCAATTTAAGGCAAAATACAATATAAACATATTTGGAATCCATCTTATAAAGTGCTACACACTAGAATTCATAAATAAATGAGAGCTCATTTACGAGTTATAACAATATATTTTCTAATATATTAAATTCTCATCTTTTGGCGAAATTTGTATCTTCCATCACCATCCAACCGTCCAAATTTAATACTTTGCTGACATCGATATATAAAGATTCATTCTACAACAAAATAAATCTTAATCAAACTATTGTGAGAAAATGATCGATATAAACATCGTTTAATCAAGCGGATTATAAGATTAATTAACACAGTAAACAATTTATATATAAGATAGTAAATGCGCAAACATCAAGACGAATAGAAATCGTTGTTCCATTTGTCTGATTTTAGACTGGAGACAGTTAATGGGCATAGTTAATAAACACTGTCCATTTAACTTGCTCCTATTCTAATTTACGCATTATATAGTTGTATGTTAATCACATCACTCTTCACAGATCTCCAGGGACGAACTCACTGACCTGCTCTTCTCCATTTCAGTAAAATATAAGGTATCATCTCTGTTCCAGGTGCAGACGTATCTATAATGATGCTTTCAAATGATGACAAATGGACACCGAGTTAACTTGTCACAAATGTTTACATTCGAGTGAATTATTGACTCACAACTAGTGTGATTTACTCTATGTAAATCTCCCTAACACTCGATCCAATCACACCGCCTTCCAATCACAACAAGAGAAGAAAGACACGAAATCCTAGGGGTTAAGTGCTATTGCCATGATTACACAAACTGCTATCAATCCAGGTATCTACTGACAACTACCTCCTACGACAATTTTGCTTTATTGTTCTTATAAGAAAAAGTTAGAGAGTGGTAGACAATTCCAATCGAAGAATCTTTGTTATAGGCCGACTACCCTGACCTCCAAGTTTTTATTTATTTTTTTGATTTTTTTCTTTCCCTTTCCTATCTTTCTCTACGAGAGCTGAAGAATGATGTGACCGCTCCTAATCTGATTTAGAAAGTTGCATTGGATCGCTATTGGATAAAATTCTTCCTAGTTTAGTCATTAATGTTGACGTATCGGAGAAGAAAACAACTTGTCTCTATTTTTAATCATAAACGAAGAGAGATTATTATTTTTTTAAATCATTTGAGCGATAGTAAACAGTCCTCTTATCTGATTATTTATCGAAGTTATACAACTAACTAAAATGTATTCCATATACTTTTTTAATCCGTAAAGATTTTCTGATAATTTAAATAACTTTTAATTTTATTTTAAAGTTATTAAACCAGCCAATGAATTTGCTTAAATAAGTTAAAAACAAATTACTTCATCTCGTTGAATAATTATAGCATAGATAAAACATCAATTATCTAAGCGATTTTCATTATAATATCTCATCAACTAAAGTCCCACTTTTTTCTCTCCTCTTCAATGAATTTTTCCCTCTCTCTCTCTCTCTCTCTCTCTCTGTTTCCAGTAGAAAATAAGAGTAATTTTCTTTTAGTTAATAACTTTTGCAATTTTTGAACAATTATCTTTTTGTCATATTTTCATTCGTTTTCAGCAACGTTATTCACATCTGGAGAAAAATGATACTTGTGAACCTTTCAAAAGACATTTGACTTATAGGAAGGCGTCAGAGCAAAATAGAAAACAATCTGTCACAATCGAAGTCATAAATCTTAGTCCTTTTCTGAACAGTATTTCTAATGAGAACCTTTCTTTTTTGAAGAATGGACTGGATAAAAATTAGAGTTTTGTTTCTAAAGACAGCGATCTCTGTTCAATGCACACAGTCATTTTTAATCTTGAATGTTATGTAATCAATACTATTCATTGGAAACTTCTCTTTATAAAGAGTCCGAAACCATTTATATCTTTTGGAACGTTTCCTTTTTTTTCCTTTTAATTTTCTTAAGTTGTATTGTATGCATGCATTTTAAAAAAACGGCCAAAATATCCCGAGGATAATTGTATACTGGAGAAGTAACATCATTTATCCAGCCACACTATTAATATAACATTCCTAAAGCATAGTTTATCTTTTTGTAAAAGAAGTTAATACATGAGACAAACTTGTTTATACAGAAGAAAAAAGTAAGAGAAATGTAAAATATTTTTTATATTTTTGATAGATTTTAAGCCAAAACCTTTTATTTAATTTAATTTTTTTTAATTCTAAATTTAGATTTGTAATTTCTTTTTTGTTTTTAATTTTAACGAGTGCAAAAGGGATCATCTCGATTTGTTTTATTTAATAAACTTTCCATCTCGTGTCGATCTTTTATAACTTAATAATAATAATAAATAATTTTTATTAGACAAAAGGGATTTCCATATGATTAAGGAAAAACAAAGTATTACATTTTTTTCCCTGTTTATTTCTAATTTAATCTATTTTTACTCTTCTTAAGGAGGATTTTGTATATCAATGTTGTTCAATTACTTACTGTTTCCTTGTATAAATTTTTAACTTTATTTATTTTTAATTTATTTATTTTCATTCTATTACATTAGAATTTAAAACATTTTAATCTCTCTACAACATATTTATAATTTTCCTTTAATTTTTTCTATAATTCTACAACAAATTTAATATAAATTATTAAATAATATATTTATATTTAACTTTCATAATTACGTTGTCTTTATGTTATTTTTCGATTAATTTTTTAGTTTCTGGCAAGAATTTTTATTTTATTTATTTCATTATAATTAATTTTTATTAAATATTTTCATGTAATAAAACATATAATTAATTATAAGTCTCCTTTTTTCATGTAAATTGTGATTTTTACAGTAAAGTTTGCACTGGATGTCATTACTTTATTAAATAGATTATTCATTCAGTTGCTTCATGATGACAAAACCTTAATATAATTTATTTTTTAATCATATAATAAGGATTTTTTCGTATTTTCTTTCGCTATATTAACGTGATTTTTATTTTAAAAATGCATGATATATTGTTTTCCTCTTGTTAATTTTTCAAATTTCAACTCTTTTACTATAGAAATATTTTAAATTATTTTATTGAAATTATAAATTATATTTTTCGACATTTTCAATTCAAATTTATTTTATGTTCCTTTCCTTTAGGAATTTTTTCCCTATTCATTTCATCATTTAAATTGTATTGCTCCATAACAAAATTTCCAATGTAATACGATGAAAAATCTCCAGAGATAATAATTACAAACACAGATTATATTTTAAAATAGAAAATTTTTAAACTAATTAATTAATATTTGCTTCTAGCAACAAATAAAAATTCTAATTAATTTTTCATTCTCTCCAACATTAAAGATCATTAAAGTATATATATATATATCTAAATAAAATAATAATAATAAAATGAATTAATAAATAATAAAAACAGTAAAGAAATCTATATTTTTGACAGTATAAATTATTAATAAAAGGAGAAAAATCCAACAAGTGAGCAGTTTCTAAACGTCATCAAATTGCCATCTCTCCTTTCTTTCCATGTTTTTCACTTATTTATTTAGCATATTGCTAGATACAAATATATATATATATATTTTCTGTAGAAAAGAGTAAAGAAAGGAAAAAAAAAACCTTTCAAATTGTCAACGATTTTAGTATCTTGTATATCGGAAGCGGAGAAAGCGAAATATACTTCAGGATATCCCATATCTAGTAAGTATTTTCTAGGAATAAGCAATATCCCCAGAAAAGAGCTATGATGTAGCAAATAAAATCCTAAATAAAAGAAACAGAAAAACGTGTATTGCACTGCCTATGGCAATGTTCTCAGAACGCAAATCATTTCCTTTCTCAAGAGATGAAGACCAAAAATATTCTTTTGGCCAAGGGGTGTACTTTAACAAGAAGGATCTGAAGTTACCTTAAGGCTATATGTGAAAATTGGAAGTGTATTGAAAAACCGATGGAGGTAAAAAAAAGAACCTTGAACAAATCTAGAAAGGATTCTACTGATTTTCTTTTCTGAGTATATTCACTATTATTGACATTGCAGAGGCAAACATGATTTCTTTTTATGATTGTTTCCATATCATCTTTATCAGATTTCACCATTGAGAATTATATCTTTTGTATCGTTTATTCAAAATGATGTTTACTTATTTTATATAAATTTAAACTTCATTATCTTATTTAAATAGTCATAGTGAATTTATCATTTAAATTTAAATGAAATATAATTAAATAATTCTACATAAATTTACTAGAAATTTCTTAATTAGTTTATCATTGTTCTTTTATTTGTATAAGAGTTTGCATCCTTTAAGAGAATTTTCTTTCTCTTTTATACATTCAATACCGAGTTGCATCTCATTCATTTGTTTTTTTAAACATAAAAAGAAATGTACATAAAAAACAATTAAAAAATTTTAATTCTTTTATTAATAAACAAACAAAAAAAACCATATAAAATAATTAAAAATTAAATAAGTTAATTTAAATTAAAGCTATTATAATAATTACATAAATGCTAATTTAAATTAAAAAGTAATTCTATTAATTGAATTTTAATATATATATATATATATATATTTAAAAATCAGATTTTTAAAGAGAGGGGGGAAATATAATAATTGTAATATTTAAAAAAATAAATTTAGTCTGTGGAAGAAATTTAATAAAATTGTTGAAAGCGTTAAAGATAAATAATAAAGAACTTTTTACTTTCTTTATTTTAAATATTTAATCTTAAAAAAATGACGAGTGGAAATCAGTTTTACAATATAAGTAGTTGCTTTTTTGGTGATATTATTACAATTTTTAGATAAGTTGACTTGAATATCTCTCATAATATTCCAACGTAATAATCTTTTTATGCACACTTTTGTTATCGTATCCATCTCTTGAGCTACAAGTTGAAGATTCTTTACAAAATTTTTGTTTTTCCCCGTGAAAAAATAAAAAAATTTTTGATTCAGTTTTATGTTTCTTTGAAAAATTCCATTTAATTTTGTTGCATACTATACCCAAGTGTATTATACACCATTCGAATAGAATATTTAAAAGTAAAAGTATTTTACAGCGCATCCTTCACACTAAAAATAATTCAATTTTAAGGAAAAAAAAACAAAAATTATTAATCATACAAAAGTAAATAATAATAATAATAATTGCTTTTTTAATTTATTAATAGTAATTTATTTTATTATTTACTCCTTTTTAAAAAAAATAATTATTAAATATTAATTAAAAACTTGTTAATGGAATTATAAAAATGATTTATTAAATTATTATCATTTTTTTAAACAAAGTAATAATTATTAATTAAATATAAAACATTAAAAAAATTTTTTAAAGTGGATAAACATCCAAATTACAAGAATATTAATGGTTATTTAGCAAATTTTAACATTTATATATTAATTATTCGGTTGAAAAAAATTTACAGTTACTCATATCTAGCTGATCTCAACATATTTATCTTTAGTTCTATTCAGCCAAAGGACCTGCCTCATAATTTATCTTTCTTTATAACTTTTAAGGTGAAGAATAGATTTAAAACAAGATAAATATAAGTTAAAAATACAATTTTTCTCTTTTATAAATATTAAAGAATGTACAGAAATTCATTACTTACAAGTTCTTGAATGTTTTAATGGTGAATAAACATTTTCTTTGTACAGATATTTAAACGATTAGAAGATTATTATGTGGTGTATGATAGATTATATTGAATAAATTTCGAAATTTAAAGGTGAACAAAAGATTTTTCTATTTTATATAAAAGTAGCTTCAATTCTTTTGAGGTGAGAAAGAAGTCATAGATTGAAGATCTATTGAACGAAAACAATCACAAATAGGTAGGAAAATAAAAAAAGAAACAAGATGGAACTGTTTCCATTCTTTAGAATGTAACCTAATCGATTGACTAAAAACTGTTACGTTTAAAGATAAATTGAAAGCAATCTGTGTAATGTAATGCAGAGGCATTATACAGCTAATTGAATTTCTTCTCAATGTTTTTTTTTCTCCCTTTCTTTTTACTTTCTTCTTTCTCTTTCATATCAACATTGATCATTATGCAGGAATATAAAAATTAACACATTTTTCATTAATTCAACACATCCTTTCTTAATTAAAGCAAGATAATTGAAAAATTGGAAAGTGTTTCGTCATTGACGACTTAATTTGGGATTAATAAATGGAGAAAATATCTGATTAAAAAGATCATGTAACGCTTTCTTGTATCTTTGGTAATTTGATTGTGTTTGTGGACGAAGAGCGACTGACCAAGACAGTTACTGACAGGGTTTCCTACAGATCAATGTAGATGTCATGTGACCGCATCGACACACCCCAGTAGATCAATTAGGTCCTATAGTAGTAGTAATGGAGGGAAACCATCCAAACATCCATCAATCAAGAGAAAGTGGGCGTTTTCTCCGACCCAAAGCAATGAAAATTGAAAAGTTTTCCCGAATCACGTGATAACTTGAGCCCCGGTTTTCTACTTTTTTTTATACTCTTCTATATATATATAACTTCTTTTTCACTGCTTAACACGGTTACTTTGACCCATTTGTTACTGGCTTATTAGATTTTAAACTGTCCAGTATCGATTGGTTCTACATCATCAGTTTAGCTCGAAGGAGCGAGGAAACATTCACTTATTCAATTAGATAATTGGAGTGATTACAAACCATTAATAACTAGAGTGTAAATTTGATTTGATTTGTCAAAAATTAAATATTCATTTTTATATATGAAGATTAATGTAAGTTGTACTAAAAATAGATCATTGAAAAATGATATTAAGTGATCTTTGATCTGGATAAAGTTTTGGCAATGCTGGCAGGCAACACCGAGTGCAATCTCTTGAGTATAGGCATTTAATGGCCTTTCATTCCCTCCGAGCAATGTCTTTCTATTACTTTAAGCTGGTCATATACTGAAAATATTTAAATACTACCTTGTCAACTGTTTTAATATGTAAATGAGATTTAAAAAAATTCTTAATGATAATGACTCGGACAGATGAATTTCAGATAATGATTATGTTTGTATTCTGGCTTCAATTTTGTATACAGCGTGTCCAACTTTTTCTAGTAGTTTTTATTATATTTTTTGCCATTTTTATCAAAAGTTATTGCGGTACTTGTTGGGGCAATTGCTTTTTTCCCCATTTTTTTAAGAAGAATTTTTATTCAGGACTGTTTGTTGTCAAGAAATTTATTTTATTTTTTTAAAATTTCGAAGCCAATAAATGGAAGATAGATAATAAAATTTAGCAATTCGTGTTAAAATTTTATATCGTCATTAAAGTAATTTATTCTCATTAAGATATTTTACGCTAATCATGATAATTTTAATTAATTTTGATAAGTTCCTTATGTGAGCATTGTACTGTTTAATTTAAAAAAATAAAAGATAAACATTAATAACGGATTTAGTTATATTGATTAATTACTTTTACATATTTCATAATAAATATTAAATTATTTTAACCCCCTAAAAACATAAATTTTCTGAAAAAAAGATGGATAATATTTAAAAAATATCATTGACACACATCATTTATACTAAAAATAAAATGATAAATTATTAATTATTTAATATACTATGTATATTAATTTAATAATTACTTAAAAAACGCTTATTTGTAAACGTTCTCGTATACATTTTAAGCTAAATTTAAACGTTTAAAACAAAGTTTAATTAAGAAAACCTTTGAAAAATATTATTAATCATTTATAAACATTTTAATAATAATAATATTTATCGAACATAAGACAAATTAAATTGAGAGAAATTGAACTTTTTATAGAATTAATACAACACTTAAAGAAAGGAAAGGATGATGAATGAGCTATGTATAAACAGATTAGTTTCCATTTCTGAGTGAGATTTACAAATCCATTGGTCAGATAGTCGTCAATCTTTAAAGAGAAGTCAAGAAAACTTTCGACAAGTGACAAATTTCTTCACTTTTCAGACCGACTTTTGTGTTGTGAAGATCTCCTTAAGGTTCACTGTGCTTCTCAAGGGACGAGAAACTGATTCTAACTTCTTTTAAAAGATCTGCTAGGTTGGCAATCTGACAAGACTTCTAAGAACTCTTACAAAACTAGAAATAACGTCAAAAATCTCCAAATTTCATTCTGAAACATCCAAACTTAAATCTTGCATTTCTTCCTCTTAATTTAATTTTCTTAGCACCAAACACTATAAATAATCGATGTTAACTTTATATAAGATGACACACGAAGTAGATGTTTGTTTTAAAATTGTCAAAAAACGTTTATGTAACTGGCATCATTCTTATAAAATTATATATTTTCTTAATTATCTAATTGGATGAGATTTTTTCGTGAAAAACAACAATATGAATAATTTCGAGAGGTCTGCTATTGTATAAGATGTATGGATGGCATTTGATAGATTATTTTATATATCTAGGTTAGATAAGTGCATTAATAAGATTAAAAGCTATATAACTTATAGATTTGACCGTAAAATGTAAATTTAAATTAAATTTCAAGTACCTCGCCATTCAGGCGCACCATTTTAGGCCTAGTCGAACTGACGATGGGCCTGAAAAAAGGCCCTCTTAATGCCTACCCACAGGGAAGAGTAAAAAAAAGAAATATTCTGAAGTATAATAATAAATATTTTACAATTCTACAGAGATATAAAGAATAAAATTCGTATTCATCTAGAAATTTTCCCGTTTTAATTAAATTATATAAATAAATTTAATGTATAGATCCACTGAATAATATCAATTAATTAAATGACTTATATTATTGAATTTTAAGAAAGTTTATACATTATTAAAATTCAATTTTACATGTCAAATAAATGGAATTTTATATATGTTAATCGTTTGAGACATTTATAAATTTAAAGGTTAAAATAAACGCGATACTTTCATAAAAATGACTGTAGAATGACGTGTGTATTTCAAGTTGGACGTCTGATTACATATTCATAGCCAGACATCACTTTAGCTACTGGATCCATTAACACCTGAATGGTCCGCATCACTTTCGCTTTTCCTTAATTATCATCAGAATGATGAAAAGGAAAGAGAAACTTACGACTTTTAACAATTGTAAATGTTCTGTTATACGACCAGAACTTTTTTTGTTAAATCTAAAGAAAACAGGGAGAGAGAAAAAATAGAAATTATTTTAATATCTTAACCGTTTGGAGAGTTTTTGAATGAATAAAGTCTCTTTCTGGTGATCATATTGTTGAATAATAAATGAGTTCTTTCCCTTATGGGGCCTCAACGTTACGCCCTAAGGAGAATCCATTATCCCTATTCGGAAATCGATATATACAGTATTTTGCTTTAGAAAAAAAAGTAGTGAAGGAAAAAGGTTTGTTTTCAGAAATTCACCTCTCAAGAGAAGTTAAAAAAATTTTATTTTTGAAAATAAACGAAATTTTCCGATGTTGCAAGCCTTTCTTAAAGGAAACTAAAGTTTCTGATAATGTGCCTTGCGATACAACTCAATAAATGATCCATTGAGAGAACCTTTCTATATCTACTAAAAATTTAAAAAAAATAAAGGAAATAAGAACTTTTAGACTGCAAAATTCTGTTACACTTTGAAAAACATTGCCTTCAAATTTCTCTATAAAGCAAAATAAATCCAGTATATTTTTAAAATAAAAAAATAGAAATCGGGATAAAAATGTGCGCTGCAACATCATTAAGTATCACTAGACAATAATGGCTTTAAAAGCTATCAAATAGAAAACATTGATTGATAACCACTAACTGAAAAGACATCTGCATCTGTCAGTAGTCACAAAAGAAAAAAAAGGAATAGAAAATTACTATTTTTTCTTCCATTTTTTTTAGTCATATCATCGGAATATAATTTATATCCGAGTTGTCATCAGAATTTAACATATTTTGTTGTTTTCTATTTGTACATCATATCTATTGTGATAGAACATCATCTACGGTTATTGTCTTGGTTGCAGACGTCTAAAGCAGCTGACCCATCATCAACCATACACATCATTTTGTCGTCAATTCAATTTCCTGCTAGCTGACTCTCCATCCTCTCCTCATTCCTGTTAGATTTACCGCCTATGGCTAAGGTTATCATAATGTGCAATGGTTTGAGAATATTTTGCACTTCTGCACTTTTATTTCATGTTTCTATACACCATTTGTCCAGAATATCTTCTCTGCAATGGAAATTGTACGTTTCCTGAATCCTTATTTTCCTTCCATAGATATTATATGTATGAATGATTCTCGTAAACTCGGTTGAATTTTAAGATATTATAACTAGAAAACTCAATAGTTTATATTATTTAAGTGATATAAAACTTTTAACCCCATTTCAACCTACTAAACTATGAGTTTATTTGGTCGTACATTATTTAAAATAGGGTTAAAAGTTGATTTTCAATGTTTTTACATGCACTAACACTTATCATCCAACTTAATTTTACACTCAAAACAATAATAATGTATCGTATAAGGTTGGAATAAATCTTAATAACGGAATTGTATAGAGAGAAGGAGAGAGAATCTTCCTTCCTCTTAACTTACAATATATAAGATTTGAATTGTAACTTCCTAAGTTTAACGCCAGCTAAACATTAATATGAATTTATAACTGTTTAATGTACGATGATTTAATGAAAAAATACCGGATCTTTAATCACAATTAACGAAATTTTAAGTAGAAAATGGAAGAATGAGAAGATGCGAGGTCGAAACGGATGCTGATAGAGTTGGAAAGAAAATATTACTGAGTTGATTCTAACAGAAGTGATGTCGTTCTGAGAAAATTTACTTGACAATATTAGCTAGAAAGTATAGCGTACTGAATACTCAGGCGAATCGATGGCACATCTATCAGAGATAGGAGAGAAACTTATACGACTCCCAGATGACTTCCATGATGCGATTTCTAATGTAGTCCTGATATACAAAACAACATTTTGCCATCCGCACGTTGGTCCAAATGACCGACTAGGGATTTTCAGACATTGTAACATTGATAATGTCGAAGAAAACAAACATCAGCACACCTTGTATCCTCACCTGTAGATGGTTTTGTCAATTTTGCAAGCAACGATGATTATATAGTCCTGAATCAAGTTGGTCAGATTTATTCTTTACTTATCCGATTGTAAATCCCTAAGAAATTTTATATAGGCTATATATATATATATGGCAAAAAAGAAGAAGAGAAAAATTGAAATTTTGGAAAATATCCAGTCACATCTTAGTCGCTTTATACGGGTATATGTCAAAATAATATCAATTTTACCGTCGAAAGTTTTCAAAGTAAAAAAAAAATATAAAAAAATTGGTTTATTGTTGACCACATATTGGAGATCGAAGTCATACTTTCAAACATTTTCTTTCTTTTATTTTTCTTTGAATGTACAGCACATTTTCAATATGATTTGTAGCAAATAACTCGGGATTTACAGATAAAACATAGAAAATATTTATTCTGTTTTTGATTATAATTCTTAACAAAACATCGATTTACTGTTGTAAATTTTCAGAAATAGAATGTTTTAAGAATGATTTATACAAAATAACTATAATTTAAAACTTTATATAAAACATAATCATGTGAATAACATTCTTAAATCATTATTATATCATTTTAAGAAAAAAGTTTAATATTTAAACAACGTTTTTCTATAATTTATAATAATAATAATAGAGCTATTAAAGTACACAGTATTTTAAAATTCTTATCAACAAAAATAATAATAAATTTGCTAGACAATAGAGCACTTTATAAGCTTTTAAAATTAATTTTTTTAATATACATTTAACGATCGAAGTAATTTAAAAACATTAAAATTTAATATTAAAAAATAATAATAATAACAAATATTAAACACATGTGTCACAAATGTATCTTCAAAGTTTTACAGATTGCTGCACTAGTTAAAGAGCTTTTAGTAGCAAACAATTCAGCTCTTTTTCTGCTTTCATCTTATGGAATATTCTTCTATGAGGAAAAAAAAAGAAATAAGCGCATAAAAAACTCCATGTTGAAAACATTAAACTGTGTCTGATGTTTTTAAAGTATAAAAGTAAAAATTAAAAATCTATAGAGAATTATTTTCCCCTCCATTTATTTTATTTATTGCTTTCTTTATATTAAATTTAAAATTGTTATAAATATTTTAAATCTTTTCAAAAATCTAAAACAAAAAGAATTTAAAAGATCGATTATTAACTTATAAATTTAAAAAATAATAAATAAATAAATAAAAATTTATAACAAAATTGATATTAATATATTTATAAATTCTCCCGTTTAAAGTTTTTCCTCTTTAAAAAAAGGAATTTATATACGTTGAATTACTATTACATTTTTTTATTGGTGCGGGTTATACATAAGAGAAATAAAATTTTAATAAGTGACAACAATTTAATCTACTAGAATATGAAAAAATGTGATGTTAAAAACATCAAAGAATTATTTTTTTTTAGTTTTAAAATTTAAAATAAAATTTTTACTTAAGATTAGAAATTTCTGGTCTCAAACTAACTCAATTTTCAAAGACTTACCAATGCACATTTCCGCATCTCCGGGGAAGACGTTTGCACAATTGAAAAACAAAGCTTATGCGTTTCTCGTTATAGTTTCTGGTATTCCTACGGGAAGACTGCAGTTACTTTTGAAGGAAATTTCTCAAAAAAGAAAGCTTCACTATCACTTATGTGACACACGTGCCTAAAGTACATAAATAATTGAGGATGAATAAATTAAATTTCTTTAGCAATTACTACCAATGAAGGATATTATTACTAAAATATTTGCTTTGAAGATTAAGTTGATTGGTTGTCTCATACTTTCAAAAACCTTTTTATCTTATCAGAAGTGTTTTTGAAAGGAATTTTTACGAGTTTTAAAGCTATAAAGTATTAATAATTATATAAATCCGTAAAGTACTTCCGAATCTTGAAAGGAAAGCTTTGAAAAAGGGAATTTTTATTATATAAAGTCATCTAAAAATAATTAAAAATTGATATCTTATGTAGTAATTTATTCGTTATATAATGTTTATTTAAGTGAGTGCAAAGTAATTTGGTAAATTAAAATATTTTTTAACGAAGAAATCTTTTACTTTTCGTTTAATTCGAGTATTGATTTAACTTCTTTCAATGCTATTTCTATCATGAAATATTAATAACATATATTTACTTGATTATCAGAGGAAATGTAAGTGGATATGTGCAACAAGTAAGGAGCAATAAACGTAAGAATAATTGCAATTACGAACTGTAAGCTTTCAGGAATTCGTTTCTAGAAGAAAACTGCAGTCCTTTCTAAACAGAATTACTGGAAATTGCATGAGTTTGTAGATGTCAAAAGCCGAAAACGTGAAGATTACATCTAATAATCCTTTTAAAAATTAAAGCGTAAATTTCTCCAAACTCGTAACTTTTATTTTCTGATAAGTGAAGAAGTTTATACTCAACATAAATTATCATAAAATTGGCAGTTGTGAAAGAAATATGGACAATTCAGACAGGTTGACTAAGTCGTCGGAGTTCTAGATGAAGGGAGGATTTTAAGGTGAATCTTTTGCTATTTTAATACATAGACTAGAAAAGCTGTAGAGAGGAAAAGGATATGAGACGATTGAAGTCGCCACTTTACGGACATAAAAATAAATTGAAATGCAAAAAACCATTTGATGAGGTCAAAATACATCCCCCTTTTCTCTTTTTTTCCTTTTTATACGACTATTGGAATAACTAAATTTACTTTTTAGTTAAATTTTAAATGAGATTGTATGATAATTTCTTTGTCTCTGTGTGTTTAAATTTCAATCTCCTTTGGAAAACTCACCTATCTTACCGAATCCCTTCAGAATAATAATAAGATTTTAAGTATTCTACCTTTTGGTCTAATGTTTTGAAGTAAATTTTGTATGCCGTACGTCCGCAGTGGAAAACTATGGGTCACAAACCTTTGGTTGTTCCATTAAGTGGTCTTCAGAATCATGTTAGAGAATTGGAATTTTTGCAGGAGATTAAATAGTTAGAATTGCAGTAGCCAATAAGACAGAATGTTTATAAAGACTATTTCGAAAAGTAAAGTTTATCCGTGCGGTCTTAGTTTATCTGAAAATCTTCCACAGACTGCATCTATTCTTTTTCCTAGCAATGAATGAAATATAGAATATATTTCATACCAAAAGGTAAATAACTCAGGAAGAGAAATCGTCGTCTAAGAATAGCGCTTGTTTAAAGTTATATATGCGCCACTATACAAAAAATATTCATAAAATAATCTTTGAAAATAAATTTTATCATTCTGTATTATAATTTCATATAAGAGCAGTAGCACTTTGTTGTTTGTAAAGGCAAAAATTCTGCCTTGGATATATGAAAAATCTAGCACTTAATCGTAGAAACAAACGTTAAAAATCATAGAAAATACATTAAAATATATTAAAATAGAAAAAAAACGTTAAATAAACACGTGATAAAATGTTTAATCACAAGTATAAACGTATAAAACGTTATAAAATATTATCAAGTCTATAATAGCTACATTTTTCCAAACGTAAAATAAATACTGAGAAGCTTAAAAAATATTCTTAAATAAATAATAAATAAATAAATATTAAAATTTAAAATTTTACATAATTTTATTATAGTTATATTTCCAATAATAATATTTATTATTACAACGCTAAAGAACAACCTTGCTTTATTATGATGTCTCCCTTGACACCTCGGAGAATTTCACGAAACGGTGCCAATTTTTTTCTTTTAAATAAAAAAAAGAAAAAAATTAAGAATAATGTATTTAACACAAAACAAACCTAGAAATTTAGCTGTATTGTCTGTTATTTTCTCTGTTTCTTTCAATCAAGGCTGTCTTCTTAGTAAAAACAGCATCAATTGTACCGTAGGGACAATTCTGCACAGAACATGCTCTTCGCCTTCAACAGTAATAGCTGGACTGGCATCTTTCCAGATTTTCCTTGACACACTCTTTTAACACAGTAGACAGATACTCCCAATTTGGAAGAACGAAGAGTATGAGTGGAGAAAAAGCGATGGAATATCTGACTCTTTGCCGAAAGAATCATTGTCCATCAACTTTAATCTTTGCGTGACTGAAAAACATAGCTAAAAGCTAAGTGTAGTTAGAAGTTTTCTCGGTCTATACGACTCAACAACATTCTTTTCTCATTATTTTTGTAATCAGCTTTTGGATCGTGAGGTATTTTTTCCAAACAATCTTGCACTTCACACTTAGTCTTGGTTTTTTGTCGCCACTCTGTCATGCCGTTTTTTATTCTGAAATTTTTTTCTTCCTTCAAAATCTTATAACTTTGATGTCTAACAAGACATTTTTTCCTCTCTTCTCTACCAATTTACCATCTGTTTAAAATAGAGGATTCGTCATTTCCTATCTTTGATTTTTCTTCTTAAGTGAATACATTTTTTTTTCTTCTTCCTTTTTCACTTTTTCTTTATTTTTTATAAAGGAGTAAAAATTATTTAAAGATGTAAATTTAATATTCGTTTAATAGCGTTGAAATTTTAGATAAATTAAAATTTCATAAAGTAAAATACAGTTAAAGCTCATTAATTTTAATGTTTAGTATTTTATTGCATGCCGGCGATAAATAATGCACAGATTTCATTTAATATGTTTAGAGAGCAGGAAAACGTTTTAAGTTTATATAAATATACTGTACTTTAGAGATGAGTATTACAGACGTAGATAAATTGGTTTTTAATTAAAATTTATAATTATGACTTAGTTAAAACGTGAAAAGTGGCGTTTCATATCATAGATAAAACATTAAGAAAAGAGAAAAAAGAAAAGCAGAAGAGAGCATTTACGCACCTAGAGATAGTCCAACATGAACGATTGGTTTTAGGCCCCTCTGCGGATACTACAGAGAGAACTGTTAGATTTAGTTCTTTGGCATGGATAAATCAACGCCAAAGAAAAAGGGGATAAAGGACAAAGCTATCCCATTCATTCCCATGTCTTCTTTGCTAACTCTAAAGATACCGTTAGATTTTTTCTTAACTTTTTCTTCGTTGTTTCTCGTCATTTGCAGACCATTCATTCTTACCAATCTCTGTTTTATAAAGGCAGGTATCATGTGAAGTTTTGTACAACATGCCTCCTAGCTGTTTATTTATCTTCCAAGATTGACGTTTTCCCATTTATATAGTTTTATGGAGTCGATTTCTATTATTCTGTTTGATCTTTGAACACGGTCCATTTGAACTTCCTTCAATAAAATGGTAAAAAACATGTTTCATTTTGTTCTTTTTTTTCTGACATTAAATATGAACCTTTACAAAATAATAAACGAAAGTAAATAATAAAAAAATCTGTAATAGGATTTAGATTATTAGAAAAGGATTAGTAAGTTTAAATTAAAGTTTTCATTTATTTATAAAAACTTGCTATAGGATTTGATACATTTTTAAATAAAAAATATCACTTATTGCGCTACTATTGTAGGATTATATAAATACAAATATATAAATGGTGTTAGAAAATGAATTTTAGAAGAGACGTACATAAAAAATTAGATATTTTCTATCACGTAAGAAAATATTCTAAGATATCTCAAGTGCGCAGAGAGTAGAATGTATTATTGAAGTAAAGTTTCAAAACTTTAGCATTAAAAATGGCTAATTAAAGATATATGATGATGAAAAATCCTGTCTATCCTCAGGGACGGCAGGCTAATAAAAGAGTCAAGTAAGCAGTAATAATAGGAAAGGATTTGATACTCATCCTTAAGTTCTTTCTCGAGACTCTTTCTTTCCTTTTTGCTTTAACATTCTCATAACAATCTCAATCGACTCTTTTGAAGACGATTGAAAGGAAAAATACCTTCTTTTCTCTATCTTATTTCTAGCTTTGAATTCAATCAATCCACTATCCACTTCAATCCAATAAACATAAGGCATTTTTGATTGAATCGGCGAAATAAAAGACTAGAATCTTTATATAATTATATCAGAAAATTAACTTTTTTTACTAATACAACTTTTAATAAAATTCTCCTTCCTTTATTAGTTTAATTTTAATACTCAGAAAACGAGAAAGTACTACCAACCTTATTTAATTAATTAATCTGGATCTAATTACGTTTCAGGTTCTTAATCTAAATTAAGATCTTGTGATGTATATTTAAAAACTAAGGAAAAATTGAAAGTATAGAATAGTGAACAGTTGAACCGAAAAATAATGTTTGAAGGAGATTAAAGAAGGAAGGGGGAAAAAAAGAGTATTGGCACCACATGAATCACGTTTGGAGCTTAAACCAAACAGGATCTAAATTTTATAGAAGAATTTTTAACTTTATCACTTTTCAACATTTTTTAAATTAAAATCTATATCCCAGTTTACATTTTCCTTCTATTTTCTAAGATTTTTAAACATAATTTAGGAAGTTTTTTTACTACTTACATTTAAGAGTTTGGCATTGTGACATTGGCATCAGGCATTTTCCAATTGAAGAGTATATGTTTTTCATTCTTTACACCTGACAATAAGATTAAAACTTAAAACTGCTTCCAGCGTTATCTAATGGACAAATTAGTTTTGGCCCGTCTTACTTTCTACTATCCCGATCACGTAGGGAGTAAATTCGATAGAACTAAACCAATGTTTCTGTCGTGTTTGGTGTAACTTCTTAGCAACCCAACAAGATACCAAGTGTACACGTCGATCCGTTAGTTACATCGAATACGGAATGGAAAAACTTTTCTTCCATTAGTATAAATGGCGAAGAAAATTACTGATATTTCTCCACTCTCTCATGGCGGATAAATGAGAAATGTTTACATCCAGTGCTACTTTATGCTTATATTTGCCATTATAAATACTGAAAGTGTTCTGAGTGATAACTTTCTCTTTTATAACATCTGTACAGTTTTATTTCATAACAACAAAGTTACTATATTTCTTTTTCTATATGTTTTATATATCTATAAATAAAAATTCTATATGTAATATTAATTATTCCCTAAGATTAGAGCCATCAAAAAGTCATATTCTTGTTATTCGCCTCATATTTTTTAAATAATTAATTTGTATTGAATTCTACGAAAATAAGACTTTTATAGATTTATTATCAATTAAATAAATGCATTTCTTTTATTAAATTATTAATTGTATAATAACACTTAAATGCTTATCACCATTGCCCCATTTTACTCTATGCAATATAAAAAAATAAATGATAAATGTATAACGCGTACAATAATTTACAAGTAAATATAAATATTTTAAATATGTAAGAATTGTATAGAAAATAATACATTTATTTAAAAAATTATAAACTTTGTATCACATTTATCACGAACGTTTCCATTTTACCCCTTATCTAAGAAGAACAGTAAAAATAAAATAAAATAAAATAAATGAAAAATAATGCCTCTACATACAATAAAACTTTCAGAATTTAAAATGAAATTTTATTTTTAAAATAATATATATAAATATTTAAATACCTGTAGCAGTTACAATTTTTCATTAGGTTTATAGCCTATTAAAGTTTAAGTTTTATTCTTTCTCATACATTTGAACTTTTATGACGGTCATTGAAATGAAGGGGAAGTTCTCTAGGAAAAATAAAAAAATAAAAAAAAGGAAGAAAATTTCTTATTTGTGAACGACTAGATCAATACCAAAACTGAAATTGCATCAAAAGACGAGAAATAAATGTAGTGATATTACTTCAATCGATTGAAACTTAAGTCTGCCATTTCCTTTAAATGCATTTGAAGCAGGTAAATAAATCTGCGGATATTACTGTCATTGATTTCACATTTTCAATGTTCCTTCTATCCCGTTTCAAATATTGATATAGGTAAATAAATATGATATAGATTACTATATTTTAATATTTGGAATTTCACGAAATGCTATCATAAAGTTTTCTCACATGGGAAGAACCATTAAGTTTAATATCAAAGTTTATAACTATATAAACATGTTCTTTGTATTCTTTAAATCTCTCATATTAGCTTAAGATATTTCCATTTCAGTATTTACTATTAAATAAATATAAACTATTCATACTTTATAAAGCTCAGAATGTGTAGTACATTAATGCATAAAATTAAATTATTAATAAGTAAAATTTAAGTTTTTCTGTCTTAAAAGTTGTATTCTACGTCTCTTAAAGTTGGATTGGATATAAAATATAACAGTAATTAATATAATTTCAGTGTAATTAATGTACAGTAAAATTATATGATTGATATTATGGTAATTATGACAAAATTTAATGTGATTGATATAAAATATAATTAATATAATTTCAATATAATTAATGTTTATTACAGTTAATCAAATTTTAATATAATTGTTGTTTAATGTAATTAACTTAAAAATTTACTTGTAAATTTATCGCATAAACAGAATTCTGTACGCGTTTTTTGGTAGCTGAAAACACGATAAAATGACAGAATTGAACATTTTACATTCGATAAAAATAGTAAAAAATTTTTTAGTATACAAAATAATTACAGAAAAAAATTTTATAAGAATAAGTCTACATTATAAAAAAGAGGAACCTTTTAAATCATTATTTCTACGGGGGGGAATGGGAAAGAAAGAAAAAGATGGCGGACGAGGAAAGAATAAAAAATATTTCAGTTTAATATTCTTTACCAGTGAGCTGTCGCTTCTGTTTGCTGATGGTTTCTCGATAGTGGGCCTATGTGGATAGAATGTAGCTCCCCTTGCCATATTTGGTATGCAGAGTATACTTTACTCCTTCACAGTTTAAACTTTGCTTTTACTCGCAGACAAAGAGTGTTTTTCTTAAATATTCTTTACTATTTCCATTTTTGCATTAATGATAAAGAATAAAAAAACATTCAAAAGCAAATGTTCTGATCGAAACAGTTTTGACAACTTATTAAAGTTCTTCTCTTGAGTATTAAAAATATAACTAAGAGTTCTGCTAGTATCTTAGAGTACGTATATCTCAGAATTTCGACGATTTATCATCATTTGAGATGCACCAGTGTTTTAGTACAATATATCTTCTTTACCATCCAACCATATCATCTGTCATCAGGAGCTTGTTTGTAGCACACCTCCAGATTTTAGCTAATTTTCTTTCAAAAAGTGCTATCCAATCTTCACTTTACTGAAAAATGTTAGAAGCATTTTCCGCTTTCCCAAAATGTTCCAAAAATTCGCTTTTTATACTACAAAAAATATTAAAAAATTGTATTTTCCTTCCTTGATAAAGTTCCAACTCTAAATTTAACCTTATTTTATTTCCTGAATAGTTCTACATAATTTTTTTTTATTGTAAAAGTCAGGTACAGTACATTGAATAGAAGACGTAAAGAAAGACAAATGAATAAAGCGAGTCAACCGATCCAACCCCATTAAATTTTATCAATCAATTCAATTCAATTAGTTTAAATAAATCATTATTAAACAACGTAGAAGAAAACAAATTCAAATAATTAAATTTTATATAAGTTTGTTGAGAAAACTGCAATTTCTAACTAATATAAATGGCTCTGGATGTAATTTCGTAACTCTCTCTAACAGCTACAATGCTACAAACACAATTTTAAGAGTCTGACTCTCCTTTATTGTCAAGCAGAAGAGGAAGTCTCCTTAATTAATCTTTTCTTTACAAGATACACTGAAGCAAACCCATTGAGACTAAGATATTACATTTAATCAATATATAAATATATATATATATATATATATATATATTTATATATTGTATATGTTTTAGGACGTTCTCATTTGGGATATGACGTGATGGCTTTATTTTATTCCTGATTAGAATCGCAATTTACTCTGTCTACAAGAATTCACATAATTTTGTTTACTTAATCACATAAACTGTGCAAAATCTAAAAACTTTTTTAACACCTAATTTATCATTAAAAACTATTTTCTAGGTTGTTTCTAGCTTAAACTTCTCTTCATTTAGTCACGTATATGCATTAGTTTATTACATAAATTATGGATAATAAAGAGATTAAACATTTTCGCGTGCCAAATTATCCTTTAAGAAAGTCATAGTGTTCAAAACTACTATCATTTGGGTATACTGGGGATAACATAAGAGCAATTAACCATGGAAAATGTCTTCTCGGGTTTGAAGATGATGTTTGGTCTCCCTTTGGAGTATTGGAGAAGATACATGACCACAGACATAACTAAGCGATCCTAATAATGTTTCTAACCAGGAAATGTCACTTCCTTAACGGAAGCCAACCTACTTCCGATGGCACATCCGGGATGCCAGCTTCGGTCTGAAGATAAGGAGGCACACAGCATCACTTCCGAAGGCCGTAAAATTCTCTACGCCATTTTGTTTTATCTTATCGGACTCTCTGTCGTTAGGGTCACTCCCGAGAGTCCTTAAGAATGTTCGCTCCACCTTAATGACGTCATAGGAAGTAAAGGAGTTTATTGTCCATAAATTGGTTTGCAGATAAGAATAGTATTGTTCGCAAATGCGTTTATTGGCCCATGGGATATCTTATAAGGGTACATACATACAATTCACGGTCCCATTATTATGTGGTGTTTTTTTTTTAGGGAATTTTTCAACAATCCAAATGTTGATGTAAAAAATCTCTTATTGACTTGATTGCTCATCGTTCAGCCACAGTACGAGGAAGCTTAGATAAAATATGAATTCGGAAGAAGTGTCTTTAGGGGTTAATTTTGTAGTTATGACCCATAAAGTTTAATAAAGAGAATTTTTATATAAAAAAAATCACAGATAAATTATTAAATTAAGTTATTAAAGATTGAGAATGAGTAGTAACTACATTCGATTTAAGTAGACATAACTTTGTTGCCCAATCTACCAGAAAGAATTAAGACTTAATTAAGAAGAAAAAAATGTATCGATAACACATCTAACGGATATTAAGCACAAAACTTGCCAAAAAAATGGCTTATCAACTTCCCATTTAGGGATAAACAACATCTCCAACAGCGCAAGAGATTAAGCTTTAACTGTTCTGTATTATTTATATAGAATCTATCTTTATTCTCTTTCGGCTTTGTAACAAAAGCACCATTTCCAGTGTTTTTATTGCTAAAGTAGTACAGCCATTACGTGACTTAAGCAATATACTAATTGTTTTTTCAGGCGAAGCAGTATCGTAATATGTTATGTTCGTGACACGACTGTTTTTATAGCTGAAGCAGTAAATTGACAGAAATTATTATTATCATCAAAGCAACATTACAGTCCTTTTTATTGCCAAAGCAGCATTGAAATTATAAGCAGTTACGTAGATATTTTACTTATAAAAAAACAAACTTCAGTAGTTTTCTAATGCTAAAAAATTCCTATAAATTATTGCTTAGCAAAGAAAGAAAATGTCTTGACAATAAAAACAATGACAGAGTTATAAAGCAACTTTAGAACATTTTATCGAAATTGTTATAGCATTGGCTTAATGTTAAAATCATAACACAATTACATAGCATTAATTTTCTTGCTAAATCAGCTAAATTAGTATCGCAGCCATTTTATAACAGTTTATTTTTTTATATTGTTGCCATAAACATGTTAATATTTTATATAAAAACAATAATTAAAGCTTTAAAATTAGTGAATAAATCTGAATAAATAGTTTGAGATTACAAAAATCATACTATACAGTATATACTTATGAGAGCATACACTGATTGTAAAATCTGTATGAACATATTTTGATATAGGCTATATAATCAGTGTGTAATCATTGTAATATATATATATATATATATATATATATATATATAATAGAAATAAATAAATTATACCTCACGTATACTATACAGTATTACATTATGTATAGGTTGTGTATAATTTACAGTAAATATACTGTATATATATTACAATCTCTATATATGTGAAATGTTCTAATATATATGTTTATAATTGTTTTCTACATTTCATTTTACATATAATGTAAATAAGGGTGAGATGGTGAACTGGGTTAGATGGTGAACACGTGTAATAACCGTATAAAGTAGTGCCTCATATTAATATATTGTGGTAGTTGAAAGCCATGCTTGCTATGTGTGATGTTTACGCGCAATTGCTATAAAAAGTAAGTGAAAAAATCAAGTGTTTCTGTTTCTGACTTGCAGACTGTTTTACCCAAGCTTATGTTTACTGTATCCCCGAAAATCATAAGTTAAGATCAGCATTATAGTATTATATACAAGAAACAACATTCGTCCTAGCGGTAGACTTTTGTTTCTTGTATAAAAGTTTTGTATATTTCTTTCGTTTCTTGTAATAGCATTATATACTGTAATATATTATTGAAGCTTGAATAATGAGTCTAACTTGTAATCGGTCAAAAATAACAGAGTAGACTGGTAGAGGGCTTATCCATATACTGTTCACCAACTAACCCACACCTCTAAGGGTGTGATGGCAAATTAGCAGAAAATTATATTTTGTTTTTTCGAATTTGTGTTTTTATTTTTACAATTACAGTAGCTTCCAGAACTTTTCTCATCATCTCATCTTCATTTATCCTATATAAAACACACACACACACACACACACACACACACACACACACACACACACACACACACACACACACACACACAGGCCGTGGGGAGCGATTGCAGACCCTAAAACTAGGGCCTCCCGGACCCTTCTATCTCTTTTTCTGATGCGGCACTCTCGGATTATTACATTTCTCTTCTCTCCCTTCATACACTTGAGATTACATAAATTGTTTTTTTAGACTATATAATTAAAATTTTATTATATAGATTCCAGCTCAGGTCTCTGTAGAGATTTAGAACCAGGACAACAGCCCCTGCTACTTTTCCTCCCTTTCGTCAACTCTATACATATATAATTTATAGAATAGAATATAGAGAGCTGTTATATGCGTATAAATACTAACAATGTTTAAAAACTTATAATATATTTTATTTATATTTACGCGAGTTAGCAGAGTATAAGACAGAAATATATTAATATCTGTAGAGTAGTTCTGTAATGTATAGGTCTATAATGTTTCCTTATATTTAAATGATTCATTAAAATTTAAAATAAAAAAATGTATAACAAAAATTTAATATAAAAAAGGATTAATATTTAATTATCACGGATAAAATTTACTGTAGAATTAATCATTCAAATTTTCTATTTTTATTTTCGTAAGTTTTTCTTTCGTGTGATTTAAAATGACATTAATTGGTGAAGTCGAGAGGTTATTAATTTGTTTCTCTTTCATTTATTTAATTAATTTACGAATATACAATTATTAGTAATATCTTTTTTACCTTTTCTTTCGTCCAGACAAATGGAAAGACAATTATTAATTCAGTATTATCTCGGGAAGAAAGCAATTAGAAAAACTTGATGATGCCTAATCAAAAATTAAAAAAAAGTTTAGTTTTCTTTTTCACAAGGTAATGTGCTATTACAGTAGTAAAGTTAATTGCTTTATTGTTACGGTTACAGAAATAATGATTAAATTAAAGGTAAAGCCAATCGTCAAGCCAGACAATGATATGAGATTATGTTGTTGCCAAAGAAATAAATAAGTTTGTAATTAGCTTCGATAACATGATAATGTAAAAACAATACGAAGTTAACTTTTACAAACAATTTCATTTTTTAAAGGACAATTTAAGTAGTTATTTACGTAAATTGAAGTTTAATCGCCTTTAAAAATTATGTAAGTGCATTAATTCTGTAACAAAATTACATGTTTTTAATGTAACATTTCTTTTAAAAAATTTAATAAATTAATTGTATAAAAATAATGTACATTCCATTATTAAAATAATATTAAATACATATGTAACGTTTTTATAAAATCATAAAACAATAAATACTATTATAAATTTTATTTATCATTTTTAGAAATTTTAAATGTTAAAAATCAATAGGAATTATTTATTTGCTTCCACTTGAGTAGATTATATATATATATAACTTTAATACTTATAATAAATTATTTTGGATGAATTACATTAATAAAACACGTTAAACAGAATTCTAAAACAGAAAAATTTAAAAATTTTATTATATTTATTGAATAGGAGAATTAATAGAAGAAAGAAGATTAAAAAATAATCCGTAAATTGTATTTATTATACGTCTTTTGAATATGGAAACTATTAAATCTATTTAATTTATATTATAATCTTATTAAAATTAAATCACACATCAAATACATTTATTGATATCATATATATGTTATCAATAAATGCATTTGATGTGTGATTTAATCTTAATAAGATTATAATGGGTTGGCTAGCTGTATATATATATATATATATATGCAGCGAGACAATCCATTATCCACATAAAACTTTCTATCTAAAAAACTAATTACTTATAGTTCCACCCTTCCGTATATTTATTTAGCATAAATATTATACGCTAAAACAAACATACAATAAAAATTAATTGTTTTTTTTTCATTTAAAGCTATTTGTTATTTTGAAAATGAAGAATAATCAATAATGTTAATATATTATTTCGAAGAATTTTTATTAATTATTAAATATTATTTTTTATTAATCGAATATTTACCATTTATTATGTAAGAAATATAAAAAGAAGCTTTATTTGAAACTTAATATCCAGTAAAAAATCAATTGTAATGTTCATGACTCTTGAAATAAATTCATATTTAGCAATTTGTCAAAGACATTTTTCAACTTTCATATTGAATAATTCAATATTTTATAACAATTTATTTTTATTTTCTTTATAAAATCCAAGAAAATGAAATCTATCTTTTATGTCTTAACTGTAAAAATCGATTCGTATCGAGAATTATATATAGTAAGTCATACAACCATCACAAATATATTTTATAGATTAGTGTCAAATGCATTGTTGAAGCTCAAATGTAGCATACAAGGTATTGAAATTCAATTTAATTTTGTTATTATCTAACCATATATTTACGAAGCTTAATTATTTAATATTACATAAAATTAATTTTTTTTACTTAACAAAAAATTGTAATTTATGAGGCCTCTATTAAAATAATAACTTATAATTACGAAAAATCTATAAATAAAAGATTTATTGTGAAATTTTAAAGTAGTTAGGGCATTTAATATAAAATATTCTTTTATATATTATATCTCCAATATTATCTTTCAGAAAAATTTGTATGTAAATAGATTAATTTTACTGGCAGGAAAAAAATATTAATCTCAAAATTCCTGTCAACGTAAGCAATATCCACATAAACGCAATAAATCAATAAAAAATATTATAATAAAGTTTAAATAAAATTCTGCTTATTTGAACGACTACTAGCGGATTAATAGAAAGAAACGTTTTAATTTTTAGCCAATCACTGTTAAGATCGGTTCGATTTCAATTGTAATCAATATTACAAATATCGCAGAGGACAACCTATGTTTGTAGATACGTTTTAAATTAAATTTTTGCATTTTTTTCAAAATGAACGGGTTGTATATTTTATAGCACGTTACAAAGTTTGAATAAGAGCAAAAATTTAATTACATTTAAATATATTTATCGTATATTTAAGATAAGTAATTAAATAAATATTGGAATTATTTGGAGCAGTTTTATAACCGATTTTTCCTATATACATAATTGATTTAAATTATAAATATTTAAACTATTCTAAGAAAATATAAACACAGTAAAAATGCTATTGTAGTAACGAAATAAAAATATTTAAACAAGCAATGTACACAGAAGTTAAAGTACATGTTTTCATGTGTTTTTGGTTTTTTTATTTTCTCAAAAAAAAACTTGTAAACAAAATTCAAACATCATTTGTCTGGATGCTATTAAGATCTCAAAAGTCGTTATGTATCTTACAGATTTTTAAAATATTATTGTAATTTACTTTTGCTTAACAGATAAGATAATGTTCTATGCTATTCTAGTTTATTCGTAACGTAATTTATTTATGAATTTAATTAAATAAATATATAATTAAACAACTCTTCTGTAATAAAACTTTTAAATAATTGTATGCATACAATAATAATTTAACAGAAACTTATTTAATACGATTTATTTGTTACTTATTATCGACAAATACGAAGAAAAATGAATATTAAATTTTGTTAATATACTCGCACTCATTTGTACTTTATAAAAATAATAATAAAAATAAAATTAATTTTCCTTTAGGGATTTTGTTAGAAAATCTCGACGTAAAGACAATTTTTTATTAATGTTTACAAGTTTCCAACAAGATCTCCAAATCCCTCAGGTATTCTCCAAACCGCATTTATTTAGTATTATACTAACAATAAAGATGAATGAGACAGAGACACTTTCTTTTAACTATTACTATTAGAACAATATCCTACAACTGCTATCAAGTGTTATAGACACTTTCATACTCGTCAGAAGGCACAACAATAACTAACAACAAAGGGAAAACAATATATACACTGTATATAATAATAGAATTTGTCTAGAAGCCGAAAACTTTTCAATAAATTCATTTTTAAAAATGCTACTCGATAAATTTTAAAGAATATATATATATATATAAATTTTGTTTTTTTGAAATTAGAAGACAATAATTCATTAATTTATCTTAAAATAAAAGGAAGAATATTGTTTAACTCAACTTTCGGTAATTGATGGGACCTCCTGCAAGTTTGCTTTTCAGCAAGCGAGTGATCCTGCGGAGCTAAAGTTTATACGAAACTTTTATAACATTGTCACATAAACCTTTTTAACAATTCCATTACCTGTAAGAAGCATTTTTTTCACTAACAATTACTCCGGGGTATAGGAGGAGTTTTCCCAAGTGTCGTCCATCAATGCCATGTTTTCCTTGCTTAGATACCCTGACAGGTGGCTAGCCTGAGATAAGGTTTGTGAACAAATGATGTAGTCCCTAGGTGATGACTGACATTGGCTTGAGATTAGTTTAGTCTTCAGTGAAGTATTGAAAAAAATTTTCCCACTATTTTTTTACTAAAAATAAACCGTATCTCCAAAACTTTTCGTAAGGTGTGATTGATGGTTAGTAAATTTACAGTTTGAAATGTTTATTGGATATATAGAGCATTTTTACTCGTTTGTTTATTTTTAGAAGGCTTCTATAACAAGATTTTACAATGAAAGTTTACAGTAACTATAGTAATATTTCGAATTGTTAAAATGTCACGATGTTCTAAATAATAAATATTTCCGAGAAATTTTAATTATCTTTTAAAAATTTATTTATTCAATAAAAATTTAATAATTAAAAAAAGTACTTTCATTTTTCATTTTCTTCAAGCGTGACTCAAACTAGTAAAAATTTATAAAATTTTCTATTAGAAACATGATGAAAAGTCTTCTTTTTTTATAAATATATAATAACAAAATTGCTGTTTGGTATATCATCTAATCTACTTTATAAAGTCACTTGAAAGTTTGTATAGTGAAGAACTTAACACAATAAAACTTTGATTTAGTGCCATCGTTTCTGACAATGACACTAAATTGAGTGTAGCGCTAAACCGGAATACCTCATACAATAAGAATTATATATAATAATGAAGTCTACACACAACTTTGGGAGTTTGAGTCATTTTACGGGGTCATAACGATGTCGTTTGCAATGAAAAAATTCACAATCATCAATGATTAATTTGTGTGTGGAAGATTCGTGTATAAGAATTGCCGCTTTACGAGGGTAGCGTTATTTAGAAGTTCACTACATCGAGGCTTGACTGTATTTTGTTCAGACCTATTAAAAATATGTAAATAATTAATATAATTTACATTTTTATTATTATTATATTTCTGTATACCTCATTAAATTTATGTATTTAAGAAAATTTGCTTTTTTCTACAGCAGAAAGAAATCTAATAATTTTATTTGATTAATGTAAAGAAATGCTGATAATTAGTATAACTTTAATGAACTAATCCAACAAATTTCTTCCAATAAATATTTTATTAGTTATGATTTATGTTTTAATTATTTTAATGGAGTAATTTCACTAATTTGCTAAAGCAAATTTCAAAGTTTTATATATATATATATATAAATAATAAAATTTTAAACATTTTTTTTCAACTGTAAAGTATTTTACGACTTCATAACTTCTAATAAACGTAGGTTTTTGAAAGGGATTCGAACCCAGAATCATAAAAGTATAGTAAATGTTGAAAATAAAATTTATACAGTTTCAAGACTACATGAATTTTTCGGCTATAACTGAAATATATTGATGTTGTTTTATATAATAAACTTTGTAAGACATTTGTAGTCTTTACCAATACTTCTAAATCATGATTTATGATATCACGTAGAAAAGTGTGATGTATATTGAATATGAATATGATTTTTCTTATAAGAATACTATTTTATAAGATTTGCCGCATCTGTGACCACATGCCTCATGTTAAACAAGTTGAAATCCAATGAAGAACGGAATCTAGTGAATGAGTAATAGTGTAAATCTGTTTTGAACTTCTTATCCTTTGTAAAGTGCAGTAAATTTTTTAAAAAAATAATAAAATATAGTGAGTTAATGCAGTTATAAATGGATTATTCTAAGCAGATAAAGCTGTATAAAATTAATTTACAAATTGTTTTTTATGCTTTTATTTTTTATGTGAAAGAAGTGAATATATTTAAATTTTTAAACATTTTTTATGCTTCCTTTTAATAAAAATTATATTTTTATCTGTTGTTTTTATGTAGAAAAAATAAGATCTCTGGGTTGATATATATTACAGTATGTTAGTGTACTTACGTATCAAGTAACTAAATGTAAATATTTCTTTACTCATTCATCTTAAGCATCTTATCCTTTTAAAATAATATTCAAAAATAATGAGAAATTTTCAATTTTTAGAAGATTATCAGACTTTTTTTACGAGAAATTTTTACACGGTTGTGTTTTTCATCTAATTATGACTTCCTTGAGATAGGCAATCTCGTCTGATAGAAAAACATAATAATATCATAAATATATTTTGAGTGATGACACGAAGTAAATTGCGTCCAGAATTCATTTTCGTTAATTTATTTTTAAAAGTGAAAAATTTAGAAGGGGGTGGTTAATGTAAATTAACAGTAGATTTATTATTTGCCTACACAACAGCTGATTTTTCTCAGAAAGGGATGTTATGCACGTCAGAAGGTGCACAAAAGGTTGCTGTACTTTATCAGTGAAGCAGAAAAGACAACACAATAGAGAGGACTTAGCGAGATCGCCAAATGTTCTCATTCAAGCATCCTGATAAACTGACCGTTTGATAAGACATCAATTTATCACTTCACTTCTTCAAGATCAAAAATTGGATTCGAAACTGACGTCATGAATTGTAGTTTTCCATTTTAGATAAACACTTTTATAATTTTTAATGGGTTGAGTTGGATTTATAGCAATTTTAACTGACGTCGATGTTATTGCTCCTTCCAGGATAAAGATACCATACAGTCTATTGCTTTGGTGTCTTGATAAAGTTGTATAGATGATTGATCATGGTCATCGTTGTTGTCTTGTCATCAGACATAAGAATTGCTTGTACTGACCATCTGACATTTTGTAAGAACGACGTTTGATCAATATCTTTGATATTTTAAACGAAATAAAGATAAAGTAAAACGAAATCATGCATATGGATGAATCGTGTTCGCTTGTGGAGTTTTTTTATAATAAAATTCATATTCATCAGAGTTTTTTTTCATTAATATTAAATCGTTTTAACATTGTTTACATAATTCACTTCATTTTCAACCGTTTACGAATGAATGAATGAATAAATATCTAGCAGATAATTTTCCTTGATATATTTAAACACGCACTTGATAATAATATTCGGATATAAATTTAAAATAATGTTAGATATAAATAAAATTAATAAGCAATAACATAATTTGTATATCTTTCAAACAATTCCAAAAAGAAACGTAGGGAAAAATATATTTTTTTAACTTTAAAATGTAGCAGATGAAAAATAATAATGTATATTTTTTTTGCTTATTCTTCACATAATCGAAAATAGGAGAAGTGTAATTGAGCCCAGTCACGAAAAGAAAAATTGTGAAAATTTTCTTCAACACTAATGTAAGTGAAAATAATACACAGAAGAAATATAAAACTGACCAAGAAAAGGGTAGATTTTAAAACTGCTGATTCAGTTGGAAGTGTCATATTCGATACCATTTTGCTCTCGATTTTAGTTCCTTTCAGTTATAATCTAGAATTGAAATCGTTTTACCGGTAAGTATATCTGAACGTGGATAGAAGAAAGTGTTCCTTTATTAACCGACTCTACTGTTGGTCCGTATGTCACTTCTGGTAGAGTGGGGATCAGGAAAAAAGCTAAAATTGACGCTTCTGCTGTCTCCACGACTGTTGGTGAATGGAGAGTTGAAAAATCCCTAAATCTCCCAACTATTTTTTTATTCTCACAGTAAGGATTAACAGATGTCGAATGGTACAGATCAAATTTTGGGTGTCATCAAGATTTTGAAGGAGAAGCACATATGACATCATGGTCACATTTAGGTGTAACTACCGAGCATTTTAAGTTAAAATGGGATAAAGAAAGATTCCTTTTCATAAGTCTGTTTCGAGATGAAAACTTTTCTGATAAATTTTTCATCAGCTTCAAAAAAAAAAAAAAAAAAAAAAACAAAATGGCGATAGAAAGCAAAGACTCGATCAAAAGTGCTGTAAATAAATTAATTTTTAATGAGTTAAAACAACGCAGCAATTACTTATTAATTAATTCTGTACTTATATGGGATGAAAGACTTTATAAATATTATTAATGTTAAAATTTTATAGTTCTATATAATCTTTATGAGATCTAGAGCTATACTGTATTAATTTTAATTCGAGACATTCGACTTTATTTTATGTATTTGCTGACCTTCAGAAAAAATTTTATTAGTAGAAAATGTCTGTCAAGATTTTCAAAAAGTTCCATTGTCACAAATATATCTAGCATTACGCCATAAGAAAAAAAGTATAATTTTCGATATCTTCTGGAAAAATAACGAGGGATGTTAACAATCTGTCTATAAGGACAAAGGTCGTATCATTTGTCAGATGAGGTCGTGGCAAGTGTCCAGAAACCACGTCATTTCCTAACCTTAACGGCCACATACTGTCCATCAGTACCCTGGCGAGATCGTTAGTACATTGAACGAGATCCCTCCCCATAAGGGTACCCTGACATCAGGGACAGAGAAGAAAGATCAACGACCAAGAAAACTGCTGACAGTTCACAGAAAAATCTGCCAAAATCCAATTGGAGAAACCAATTTTGAACATAACGAGTTAGAGATTTTATTCCTTATCTTTTTTTCCCTCCACTTCTAAAATCCAAACTTTTACTTCAAAAATTGAGAATTATATTATTATTATTATTATTTAATAATAATTATTACACATATTATTATAGTTTTTTAAAATTTTAAGTAGATACATTCAGATTTATTTTAATCAAACAAAAATTCGCATTAAACTAATACAAATTTTATTTTGTATAAAATTTATTTACGATTTCAGGAACATAAAACTTGGACATTTTAAAACAGGTGAATGGTTTACGTTATCAACTTAACAGTTTTACATAGCAAGTTACTTATATATTTAAAGTAACCCATGTACAGGAGATACTGTATTTAACAGAAGTGTAAAGTATACAACAACCAATCAAATGAAGAGAAGGTTAAAGAGAACCCTTCCTAAAGACCCAGGAGAGAAGATACACCAAATTCAATTCCCTTCTCTTTCGTCGGCCATTGTCACAGATTTTTTTCTCCTGGAAGGAAGCTTACTAGCAGACCGCATCTTGCCTTTCCCTAGAGACGGTCCTCCTCATGCACTGACGGTTGCTGATTACGTTTCATTGAAAACATGGTCTTCTTCGTCGCACCTCCTTTCCTCGAAATGTCTTTCATCCCCATATTCTCCCCCAAACATCCTCTCTTTACGGGCTAAATAACTCGAGCTTTCTTGTATCGATTCCTAGATAAATTTCATACTTCTTATCCACTGGTATACTTATCCTCAAAAATATGTTAGTCAATTAAAACTTAGACTCTCATTCAAATTTCCTACTGATGTTGAAGTATTCTAATCAATACAACCCACTAATTTAGGGATAAAAAAGAAAAAAAGGAAGAAAAATCGTAACTAATGGGATGATTGTGAAAATCGAAGTTCTTATCTCGTACGGAATAAACATGGAGTAATAAATTTTAACTTTTGATTAATTCCTAATTAATAAAATTCCTGTCAGAATAGAAGAGGGTTATGAAGGATGACATCATAATATTATGAGGGTTAATTATTCTTCTTTTTTTGGATCGAATACGATTGGAAAACTTAAAAATGGAAAAAATTGTATTCTTTAATGACTCTTGCTTGAGGCAAATTGGAAGTAGACGAAAAACTTTTGGGAATTCCATTAGTTGTGTTCACATGTCGCCGTAATCGCTCGCTAATGGCTAGCAGTGCGATGAAGTACTGACTATAATTACTGGCTAGAAAAACAACTTTTATTCTTTGTGATACTATTAAATGTTTGAGCAACAATAGATACCTTCAAAATATGTTATGTGCACTGCTAATGCAGTAATTAGTTGCAAATACAACTTTGAATGAATCTCTTTTTCTCTCAGCAGAATTTTTCGCCAACTTTCTTTCGTAATTTTTATTGAATGCCACAAAAATTCCTTCCAACTTAATTTACAACCTCTTAGATAATTTACAAATTGCAATAGTTACATATAAATATTACAAAATATTAAGATTTCACTAACAAATAGTCTTAGAATATAACTCTCCACTTAATATAATAAAGATTTTATCCATTAATAATGAAAAAAATAATATAATTTAATAAATTATAAACTGAAATTTTTATAAACGGATTATATTTTAAACATTTCAAAGTAAATGAACGGAAAACGTGATATCGTTTTATTGCTGTTAATTATACATAATGGGCGGTGACATTTAATAGTACAGAATTAAACACAAAGGAATATCATAAATCCCATATGAAGAATAAAAATCACGATATTAATCATTACATTTATTTAATTTCCATTTATCTAATTGACTTTTTACACTATTGATCCTAGCAACACCAAGAACATTTCCAAAACAAAAGAAAAGTTTATAATATTGATAATGCATCTTTTTTATTTATTTTAACATCTTTTAGAAAGTTTTTCTTTTGTTTATTGCTCTTTTTAATAATACATTCTATATATTACCTAGCAGAGTGCTGTATTTTAGAATATTGATAGACTATAAAATCAGTGAGAGACTTTATGCACGAGGAACTGGTAAATGGCGATAAGGAAGATAAGTGCTTATATCTCATAACAACAAAAAAGTTGTTAAAGTATTATATCTTTAATATTTATATTAAATGGAATCATTTTTATGTATTGAACAATTATTAAAAGGACAGTTAAAGATTACCCTCAGCTGGACTGCATAAAATACAATGTATAGTCAATATATTAAATATAAATAATTTAATGACTTATATTAATATTTTAGAATGTGCAGAATCTAAAGAAATTTTATTAATATTTTATATATTAAAACGAAAAATTGTTACTTTTATAGCCGAATATTTTAATAGCGAATGAGATGACTTATAATGAATTGTAAGAAGAGTAAATATAAGTTTGAAAAATTTAAAAGAGCAGATTACTTCTAATCTTGGACTAGCTACAATATAACAGATTTCTTTAAAAAATTTTTTTACGATATCCGGACGGAATTAAAACCTTTCAGCAATATTTACTTAATCTGGAATAGCAGAAGTTGGAGAAGAAAATAAATTCCTTCAACCTGTTACATCTAAAATATTTTAGAAAGAAACTTTAAAAGGAACCTAACTTAAATAAACACGATTCGAGATGACAATAGATGCGGGTCCCTTTTTAGGAAGAGGCTCAATTTCACACCAGGAGTTCTTTTGCTGACCTCTTCCGCTCCAATCGTCTTCTTCTTCAAGATGTAATGACTTTGGTCCGAAATAGGAACAAATCCTCAGCTATTTCATTCCTTCTGATTTTACTGGCAGTAAAGAAGGACAACCAACGTTTACGACTAGAAAAAGGTTCAAGACGTGTTTCGGCATACTGTCGAAGACAGACGAAATTAAGTTCTGTCTTTCTCAACCCCAATGGGACATCTGCCATCCTATACTCTAGTTATAGTCTAGAAGGAGAAAGAGTAGCTTTTGTTTTACTGTTCCAGATCAGAACAGGAGAAGAAAGCTTCAATCACTCAACAATCAATGATGACAACTTTTCTCTTAACAATTTTCCTTTCTTCATCTTTTTCTTTATTTTCTTAGAGCAAACATTTCAAGTCAAATCGACTATATTTACATTTATAGAAGCTCAACTTATTTACTGATTTTTAAGCGTGTTTATCTATCAAGGAGTTTAAATCGGCTCAGAAATGGAAGGTTAGGTAAATTTGCTTTCCTCTATCCTAGAATATTTTAATTTTTAAGGGGGAAAAAAATTTAAATTGTATAGAAATTTCTTTTATGTTCTACTTTTTTAACTTTAGAAAGATACAGATCATGAGGCTTTTATTAACTTATCGTGAGGGGTTTTGTTATTTTTTTGGAGGAAATGGAAGTTTTGCTATTTTTCTGAAAGGGTCCAGTATACCCAAAGGGACTATCTGCAACTGTCTGATAGACTGCCTTGACTCAGAAGTCTTTTTTTATCTGGAAAATGTGAAGATTCTTCATCCTTTCTTTGTGTTTTTTTTCAACGTCGCGTTGTATTTCAAAATCTTTAAAAATAAAAAAACACAATTCAATAAATAATTTGAAAAATAATTATAATTTCTGCTACCACCATTTTAATAAATATATTTTAATAATATGTAAAACAATATAATGTTTTTTTTTTTCTTTTAATTCTTAAAATATTTTAAATGGTCTTAATTGGAAATTTCTTCGTTAAGAAGCTTACAAAATAAGATTATATTAAACATAATAGTAGACATAGGTTATAAAATATTTAATTTACTTTACTTTAATTAAATATCATTAATTATTAATTAGTTAGAAATTTATTAAAACACTTTAATAATTAATTATTTACAACATTTGAAATAAGCTATTTAATCTCATTCTGTATTACTTATATAGTATTAATAATAACTTTAAAAATATAAATAAACTGATGAAGTTTAAAACGTGAATATTTTTATATATATTTTTAATAATTTAAAAAATATATATAAAGTTGTATCCAAGGTTTTAAAACTTTTGTTTTCCTAAAAGTGCTTTTCTTATTCAAGTTTGAAAATTTTACAAATCTTTAGAACGTCATTGTGATGTCCTGAAGATGACATACGTCACTAACGAAGTCCCTCCAGTGATGAAGCCATGTAACTAGACAAAAGACATGACAGAAATCTCCTCCCTTGTCCTATCCTGAGGGATGTAAGAGTTTCCTTTTTATGTCACTTCTAAAATATCTTAAACAGTGTTAAGGTTTTGGGAGTTTTTAAATTTAAGACTTTTTCGGATTTTAAATAATATTTTTTTAAAGAAAACAACAATAAATTCATCGCTTAAAAACTAAATTAACAATTTAATTTTTAAAACTAAAAATAAAAATAAAAAAATCATTAAATTATTAAAATAAAAGAAATAAAAATTTAGCAGAGAAATAAATACTTATCTCAAATTTATTTTTAAATAAAAATAAATAGTAAAATTTATTATAGAGATAACGACTTTAACTTATAAAATATTAAACAATTCACAGATTGATAGTGTTTAGTTGTAGCAATGGCAATTAAAATAAAATATTTTAGTTCTTATCTATTAAATTTATTTTTAAATATTATCGTAATAGGTTTTTGAAATTTAATAAAATGTACTATTGTGATTTTATCATAAATACTTTAACATTCTACAATCATTTAATTTCTGTTTTGTCTAATAGCTGTAATGAAAATAATAATAAAAAAAATTATATAACAAAATCAAATGAGATATGAATTTTTAAGACCAGTTTTAAGCAATAAAAACGGGTGTTATGAAACAAATCTCTGCTGATTTAGCAAAAATGTTTATTATTCTCACCCTTTTATAATATTTATTTTAAATAAATTTGCTTTTTTATAACGTATATATTCGAAAGTGGGCGAGTTACTGATGAATATACTAACACTGAGAGGTGACAGATGAAACATAATTAAATTAATTATAATTACTCGAATGTAGATCATTTTGAAACTATGAGTGAAAGAAATCCTTAAAGATGTTATGGTTTTAATTAAAATTAAATAAGAAGTAAAACGAGTGATAAATCTACTCGTATTTTTTTATTTTTCAAAAATTATCATTCGGATCAATTTTTATTGTATTGAAGGAATTCTTACGAGGAGATGGCAATAGCAATTACAACGAGATATAACACAATATACAAATTAATTATCATCCTGTAAATGTTATTAATTAATAATTTTACACAATTCATAGGTATTTTTCCGAATTTCTCATAAGCATCAACTACATTTCATTTCTTACTCAATTTTTCTTTCTCATCCCTTTCCAAAGCTACTGAATTTATTATTTATTCATATATATTTATGATTATATCATAAGAACGAATGTATATATATATTTCTAGAAGTTAATTTAAAATATATATGGAAGATATAAACAAATAAATATTCCTGCTATAAAATTTATAGCAGCAAACTCCTTGTATATTTTAATTTCATAATACATGTAGTATATATAAATTTTTAGATAAATGTAAATAAATGTATCAAATAAATAATATACTCTATTATTATTGTTTTTAATTAAACCTATCATCTTTACATAAAACTAATAAATATTTAGAAATGTATATAAATTTTTAATATTTAAGTAAAAATAAAATTTGTTATATATCATATAAATATTATGATTTGATTTGTAGTATGATTTGATTGTGTTTTATAAATATTATGCATTATTTATATCGTAGTTATATCTATGTAATTATTATAATATATAATATATATAGGATATTGTATAAGTTAGTCAGCCTTATTTATTTTTGTCGATATTTAAGATATTTGATTATATTTAGATTTGTTTACATAGATTTTTTAAAAATATAGAAAAATTAGATAAGAAAATGCATTTGTTTTCAGTAGTCAGTGTTCTAAACGTTTTATTTCTCTAACATATGCTACATCCAATGAATATGTAAATTGCAATTTCACTAATTGTTACTCTTCCTATCCAAGTAGCGATTGCCCATCGCTACAATACCCAGTTTATTCATCCTATCTCAAACATTTATACCTTTATACATTTTCAAATTGCATGACGTAAAAATTTTTAACTTTACGAATGAAAATTTAACCAATTATAAACTACAGAAGACGGGGGGAGAGGGGAAATCTACAAAAGGATGCTCCGTAATTTCTAACAAACCACCAATTAAATAGAAAATAACAACTAGGGAATATTTTTAAAAGAGAGAATTGGAAACAATAGAGTAACCATACGTGTATTTTAATTATACACATAATGGTCAAACTATATATAGAATCAAATGATAGTTGAGAAGGGTTAGTTTTGCGTGCTATCTCCGCAACAATGCTATTTAGTTGTTTCCAACTACAAGAGAGTTGTTATTCTCAACAGAACTCATCAGATGCCAAAGGGATTCTAGATATTTGTTCCTGAGAGATACAAAAGTGATTTTACAAACAATATATTACGTAAAGTAATTATAACTTCGAATTTACTAATGGGAAGAGTTACGCAATAACATATGGCAATGACATAAAGAGTATCGGTTATTTTATACTAGAATAAATAAATTTGCATTTTTCATTATTATTCTTAATATTTTAACGAGAAATCATTTCGTGTGACAATTTAATTAAATTTTCTCCGCCCAATTTATAAATTATTGCTCTTGGTTATTGTGTTGGGAGGAGTCACTCGTTTCCAGGATTTTTTCCATAGGATAAACCTTGCATCAAATTATACAAACGACGAGATGTTATGCCCTTTTAATATTAATTATTTCATTGAAATTTATAAGAAGAAAAAAAACATTAAAAGTAATTACCGTTTAATTACTTAATTAAATGATAATTACCATTATTTAAATAAATATAATAAACTAATAATATTTTTTAATTATTATCCCGCGAGAGTATGAAATTTTATAAATAATTCATATAATTATTCATATAAAATGATTAAATTTTCAAAATGTATTCGTTATTAAAAGAGATTAAAGCTTTTTTTCTTTTCTTTTTACTCTACTTAAATTAAGAAAAATCTGTTTATTATTTTTTAATTAACCTTTCAGATATTTGATGTAATTACGCAAAGAAGTAAAATGAATAATTTATATTTTATTCGAAAATAATCAAAAAATATGATAGGAGAAAAAAAATTATAAAAACATTATAAACATATCGATTTTCTTCATCTGATACATTACTGGATGACCTTTTTACTCAAAAAAATAGCTCGAAATATCAATTTGATATCCGGATAAGTATGGATAAAGATTTTTCAATATTGATATTATTCTATAAACTCTCAATTACCGATCAAAACTTCCAAAACATTTTCAAAATTGCCTGCATTTTTCATTTATCGAACGGACTAAAATTTCTCTATAAGTCACTATTGGATACGGATCAATATCAAAGAATTGTTATTGAATTACATTCGTCCACTTAAGTTAATAACAATTACTTCCATAAGGTAAACAAAATATTATTTATTAGTTTATTTGTTTACTTTTACTGATTTATATACGAAAATATTAAAATATTTACCGACATTTTCATTCATGACATTCATTTTTTTTTTTTTTATATTTAAGTTTTGACTCTTTAAATCAATTATTATTGATCTAACTAGAATAATGTTTTAACTTATTTATAGCGCATAATAAGAAGGATTAAGTTTCTAATTTGCAAGTATTTTATCGACAAAATTTTATATTCTCGATTATCCGGTTCAAAATTATCTGTATCCGAGATATTATTTAATAAATAATTTTTTTCACTTATCTTCCGAATTATCCGGAATTCGTGTTTTAACATACAGCACGTAATAAGAAGGATTAAATTTCTAATTTGTACACATTAATATAATACTTTACCTACAAAATTTTATAGCTTCGATTATCCGTATCCGTGATTATTTAATAAAAATAAAATAAGGTACAGAACATTATATATATATATATTTTTTTTCTTTATCTTGTAAATTATACTGTAATTTCGATTATCCGGAATTCTCTAATGTTTCTAGGACATGTTTTATATTTTATAACTTTGTAAAACTATTTAATTTAAAAATTGTTATATTAAACTAATTATAAATAATTAACAATTTACAATTAATTTAATATATTATATAGTAAAAGAATTGGTTACAGTTTCTATCTATTAACAAATAAATAATAAAAAAGACATTTATTTAAAATTAATTATAACGAAATTAGATATAATAACTTCGTACATTCTTTATAATAAATATATAAGTTTTAAAGATTATTTAAAAAAAAAAAAAATAGAAAAACTTTCCTGTCTGTCTGTTTGTCTGTTTTCAATGTTTCTCGAAATCTAAAAAAGTTTTGAAAAATCTTAGGAGTTATGATAGATGTGGATATTTTTGTATTATTTGAACCATTCCTAGCAACCATAAATGTAAAATTTAGATTTTTTTTTTTTGGAAACTAAAGGCGTACAGAATTGAAGTTTTGTATTCTCTTTTTCTGTTCATATCCATCCTTTCGTCTGTCCACCTGGTTGTTTGTCGTCAAGATTTCCTGGAAAATAAAAGAGCTCAACTGATGGAATTGGTGGGTGGTAACTTGGAGAACAGTCATCTCATATCATCAAATTTATATAAAATTTCAAAGAACTGATTGCCATAAATTCAACCTCTTTATATATATATATATATATATATATAAAATTAATATCATTGTAATGTTATTTATTATAAAAATACTCGTTATTTTTAAAATTTTACTGAAAAAGAAAGTAATTTATATTCGTAAAATTTTAAGTTTATTCTTAATTCTTATTTAATAATATTAAAACATTCAAAATTATTATTTTTTCTTTAAAAAAAAAGTCACAAAAATTCGAATATATCTTGTTATTTTTTTTGTTATTAAAAATGTTACAAAAATAATTATTTGTGAAAAATAAAATAAATAAGCGGATTATTATCTGCTATTGGGATTACATTTAAAGATCTGTTAGACATAAACAGAAATTGTAAAATTAATAAAACTAGCCTGTTTCTTATTTTATTATTTTTCTATTAATTTTATATAATGTGTTAAAGTATGTTCAAATTTATATATATAATAAGCGCTTTAAAACTTTTATGTATGTAATCTAATTATAAACACAGTTAAAACTCGATATAGCGCCACTCTCGTAAAGCATCAACGAACACTCGCTTCTTAAATATTAAATAAAGAATACTTTAGTGTGCGATTTTGCATTGAAAAAGGTATTTCTATCCCCTCAAATCACGCTAATTTCAAACTCTCATACTTCAAACTCGTGTGTAGACCTCATTGCTTTACATAGAATAACTCTTACTGTTCGAGATTCTTCGGTTTAGTGCCAATTTTGGAGTCGCTATATTGAGGTTTGACTGTATATATTTGTTTAATCGAATTTATAATATAAAGCATAAAGAATTTTAAATATTTATATAAATTCGTAATAGAATTCTAAATTATATACGATTAAATATTATATTTAAGCTGACGATTTTATGCTATTTACGACGTTTAAAAAATGATTTTCAAATTAATTAAATACTAATTTTGTATTACTTATCGTATTTACATTTACGAATTATCTTTTATAATTCCTCTTTTATCAGTACATCAATTAAAAAAAACTGTATATAAATTATTACGATTTTTCACGAGATAAAGGAGTTGTGATTGATTATTAACATTCACTAAGAAAGAGAAGAAAGAAGAGAGAAGACTATAAAATGCACTAAAATATAAATTATCAGTAAAAAAGAAAACAATGATCTCCTCCCTTCGATGAAATATGAGGTTCAATAGATGATAAAAATACACCAAAAAAAAAAGGCATTTTGTTCCCCACCCTATCATCATCTGTTTTCAATCTGTTGAATAAAACAATGTTTCGTTATCATTTTGAAGATAAACAGTTACTTAATTTTTTGAGAAATTGCTCTCCTCTATACCAATGGAGGAAGAACGAAAAGAGGAAGAAAATAAAAAAAAAGTGGGGGAAATATTCCAGCGATAACTAGTCATGATATATGGATTTCTGAAAAATAAAATAGAATTTGTGCATTTCTTTTGGAAATCCACTTCCGTATTATAAACATTTATCAAATGTTGCCAAGTTGTATGATTTATTAAATTGCGAGCTGTTCTTCTATCATTGATGATAAATATCTTTTATAGGGAAAAAAAACATGTAAATACTTCATTTAATAATATAAATAAACACATTTATGTTTTCTCATGCCTCACAAAATTGAAATATTCTGACGTTCTATAGAAAATTATACGCCCGGAATGAATTACTCGAACGGATTCTGAATCCATAATCAACTCAATGGAATACTTATAATTGTGAGAATTATGTAAATATCCATAATAAACAGCGTATGATAACTGATAATTGTTTCTAAAGCCATCAATAGATTGAATGATAGCTATAGAAATTAACTATAACTGATATTTATGGTTTAACAATAGGGAAAAATCTACTTACATATATAAAATACTTCAATTTTTAATTTAATTAATTTGTTATAAAATTAACTAATAATTAACAATTATTAATTTTTATTAGTGATTTAATTAATTAAATTTGTTTAAATGGGTGTATCTATAATGTATATTATTATATTATAATAAAATTTTTTATTTAATTATAAATTCATTTCTTTTCTTGATAAAAGTATATTTATTAATTTTTTTTAAATTAAATTTTAATACAGATTTAATTTTAAGCCTACGTAAGCGCGTATTTATAATATAATAAAGAAGTTTAAGTGTGGATAGTCACAGTAAAGACTTCGATTTAACGGATTAACTGGGGTGATCGCTGTTGCCGGATAGTACGTTAAATCGAATTTATTTTAAAAACAAGGCAAAGAATGTATTAAAATATTATTATAATGTACATTAAGTAAAATTTATACTCATTAACTCAATCTTTTATAGCGAATTAAGAAAAGAGTTGTAAATTTTTTTTTTAGGACAGAAATTTCCTTGTAAAATATAGGGCCTGTTGTACTGTACTTCCATTTAATTATAAATTAATATCTTTTCTTATAAAAAGTATACTTATTCATTGTATACGGTCCATATTATTCAGTTAAGGATATTTTTTCTGTTAATGATAGATACCTTGTGAAGAAATTTAATAATGATTCCTGGAATTCCATTCCTATAATTATAAAAAGTGTTATCGATTGCTGTTCTCAAGATAACTACTTTTTTATTTTTATTTTTTGTAATTTAAATTTAAGTAGTATAATTCATTTTAATTATACATATTTTAAATTGAAAAAATATTAATTAAAAAAATATTTTTAAAAATTAATAATATTTATTTTTAAAATAAGAATAAAATTAAATTTAAATTTTCGTTAACAATATTAATAATTAAAGTTAATTCAAATTATTCATATTAGCACGTTTATATTTAGTTAAATATTAAAGTTTTATGTACACTACGGATGTTTATTTAAGTAAATTTAAATTAGTAAATTTAATTCTACTAACTAAAATTAAATTATACGTAATATTCACTTTTCAACACACAAGGAAGCATAAATAATTTTATATTGTACGCTATACAAGAGATATTTTAAAATCTAGATAAATTGCTACTTGTAGATAAATCCTTAAAGTATTTATTTACCGTACTGCTTGTAAATACTTAACGATTTTTGTATATATAAAATGGCAGAAATATCTGATAACTTATTATAATCTGATATATTTTAGAGTTTGACTGTTCAAATCTAGTCGCTGATATTCTAAAAAATTTAAAATTTATGTTTTGCCTGCATATATCATCCCTTTCTTCACTATTTTACGCAAATACTAAGTTATGCTAGATGCATAAAACAGCCATCACGCTAATTTGTAAGTCAAATAAAATTCTTGACAGATATAAAATCAGGTAAGTTTCAAAATTTCTGTACTTTTCTTTTAAGTTTAAATTCAAGCATTTTAATGTTTGTTTTTAAAGTGACAATCGTGGGCGTAGGAGCCAGAGGAATAAGGGGCAATGGCCCTCCAAAATTCAGGCAAATCAACAAAAATAAAAATAAAAGAAAAGATAGAGAACTTTTTCACGTGTTTATACGAGTAAAATCACGTGAAAAAGTTTAATTTGGCACGTGTAAGATATATAATTTCTGGAGAATTAACCCCCTTAACCATATTGTCCCACACGCTCATGGTGATGATAGTAATAATTATTAATTATACAATAAATCTATATCTTTATATAATTATAGAATTAATTTTTCGAGATTTTTAATTGGATCTCTGTTTTATTTTATAGGAAAAAAGCGCTAAATTAGCTATAAATACGTTTATAAATTCATTAAATGGTTTAGCAATATCTATAAATCCACAAAATGAACTTTTATTACGTTGTCTTTACAGCCAACCTTAGATAAATATAAGAGGTATACAAGTGTAACAACATCCGTGGGCAAATATAAATAGATCTATATTGAAGTAAATCGTCTTTGATGATTAAATCGATCTCATATAAAAAGAGAGAAAGAAGAAAACTAAAAAAAGTTTCAAAAAAAAATTAAGGCGGCATGCAAAGAAGTAGAATACACGCTTCAAATAAAGAACATGCTGTATAGTCGGTCGCTTTGCAGTATAAATACCGCCATTAAAATATTTGTTCCGTTGGTTTACCGCTTTTTCAATATCCCTGTAGTAAAATTTGGTATGTGCCTGTCGTAGCCATGCATTTCATGTTTAAATAGCATAGTACCAATGCATTTCTTTGGTTATCCGATGAGATATTTGTTTACTTTACTGGTTTCCGTTCCAACTAACATAGATTTTCTACTCAAATAACCACTTAAACTTTATTCCAATCTAAGCTCTCTTTAGATAAAACACAACTAGACATAATTTCTTCATATATTTAACTGAATAAACGCAGTGGAGTTTGGAAATCTTTATGTTTTTTTTTTATTATTGGATAGTTTTTTTCTCCGATTTAATAAAAAGTCATTTTCATTCTATTTTTAAATTACAGCTTTCTATTAAAAATCTTGATGGTGTTTCACCCTCATTTTAACAGGACGTCATCTTCATTATAATGTTTACATTCTTAAAATGAACAATTTTCTTAACAGACAACAATTGAATCTATTAATAAACAAAAATCAAGTCATTTACTAGAAAAAGTTTGATTGCTGTGTTTCGTCTAATGCAATAAATCCACATTTGTTCATTCAAAATGCATGCAGAATTAAGTAAAATATATAACATATTCATTTGTTTCTCAAAAAAAAAAAAATATATATATATATTATATTCGAGTTTTTACACACTGATTAATCAGATATTAAATCTTACTGGACATTTAAAATTTTTCTAATGGACATTGATTATCTTACGAAGAATAAAAGTTTAAAAGCCTTACATAAACATATTTTAGATAAATATTTAGAAAAATTATCCTTATTTTGTCTGCAAAAGCGCAAAATACATATAGAAAATACTGGAAGAGATTTAAAGATATCGGTAAATAAATTATATTAAATATAATGATGATAAAACAGGTAAAAACAGATATAAATCTTTATATAAATTATATAATTAATTTTATTATAGTTTATTTAAATTAAATTCGAAACGTTATGTTTATTACTCTTATAAAGTGTATCGGATTATAATAATACACGAAAAGATCGCTTACAATTGTGCGTTAAAGATGTAATTTTCGTTTAGAAGTTTGTTTAAATTGAACTTTTAAATTTAGTAAATAATTACATATAATACATTTGAATATTTCTTTATTTTCTGATCGTTTCAGATAACAGATAATTGTATATTCGCCTTAATAATCGAATTTTAATGCGAAGAGAGAAGACTCTAGAGATGTATAAGATTGAAAGGATGCAAGAATGTATGCTATCAGACAAGATACAAGTATCAGCAAAGTGTTTCTCGGAATAAATCCTTAGTGCCAAGTTTTATATTGCCTATACTCATAAAAATCTTAACAACAGAAAATGAGTGCTTGTAATGATTGACATAACGTATTACTCAACAATTCCATCAGGTGTAGAGCAAAGGGCTGAGAAAAGCTCACAAGTGGGGTATGGTAACGAATCTCACAATGTAATCCCCCCGCAGAGAGACCAACTTCACTTAATACTCGACCACTTCTGATTGTGTCATATCATTAATTTTCACCATCTCCATTCTCCCACCATTGCTTCATCCGGTTAGCGGAAGAGGGTGTCCTCAAGAGATATTCTTCGTTAGAAAATTAATCCGGCTGCGTTTCACTTCACTAGTCCACCATATGACGCATGGGACGAAAGTAATTGTGGTTTGTAATCTTTATTTGGTATCCAGCCATCAGTTTAATAAAACTTTGTCAGGTTTCTCACTTATTCTGAGGATTTATAATATTTCAATCTACTTACGTACAGTATTACCGACGTTGTTTCGCTTGATTAGAAATAATCCAATTAAAATTACTTATATGTTTTATATAATTTAATAGAAGGTAGTAGAAAGATTATCATTTCTATAATTATTCAATTAGTTAAATGCTCAGTTTTAAATTTTATTTAATAGGTTTTCATTAGACGATAGTATATAATTAAATAGATAATTGTATATATACGCTATTAAAGTTTATTTTCGAAAGGAATTAAAGATAAATATTTTATTAAAATGATTTACAAGAGTCGGGAAAGGATTTCTTTCACAAACTACACGAATAAATCTTCACTTATTTATTCAGATTTGCCTAATTAAATGAAGAAACATATAATTTATCAAGCAGTAAAACTTTCTACCTTCTGAAGTACCGTAAAGAGCATCTGGAAGTTATTCAAGCAGTAATATAGTTTTAATTTAAGCGTGACTCTCCTAAATTGTTACTACGGTAGCACAATACCATTCTCTTAAGTATAAATTAAGTTTATTCAAAGTCTACAACGTTTCTGTTTCAAGAAGAATATTCGTAAATTATGATCCTTTCTGTGCATTTTAAATATTATTAAATGCATTCTTCAACTAAACAAAACTTTATGCAAGTTTTACTTTGATACACAGAATGTCATTTTGAGAATTATTTTGACAGTTTATACAGATTAATTATCTCGATGACAAATATTCTTCAATTAAAATGGACCATGATTTTTCCTTTAATTTAACAAGCTTTAAAAGATCATATTGACTGAGGATGCGGTTCAATTGTTAAATTGCAGATGTACGTCACTCAGATTGTCCAAACTAGCTCCTTGAAACTCATTAGCTCTCTCTTTTGTGCGAATCAAGAACTTATTTCTCTGTAGTCTGATTAATACTTGTTTCTAATTAACTCAAGTGGTTTGTAACGGTGAGATCAAAGGAACCCACTCCTTACTCTGTCAATAAATACTTCTTTATTAGAGTAATGTTAGTGCTTTCATCAATATTATTTTTCTTTTCAATTCTGCACAATATTTTTAAAAAATATTAAATAATTTTTTAAAATTAATTTTATTATATTTTTAAATAAAAGAATTGTTTGTTTTCATGCTAAATTTAATTTACGTAAAATTAATATAATTTTAATTAATTTAGACTTTTATTTCTTAATATAATTACATAATTTACAAAGAAAAAAAAAACTCCGTAGAATCTTATTTATCTTTTATTGTAAATAAATAGAAACATTTTCCTATTTTATTAAAAAAATGTTTTTTAAATTTGACTAGTTATTTATTAATTTAGTTAATGATAAATTAACAATAAAATTGTAATTAAATTTAATGATCAAAATAGAAAAAAAATTATTTTTTTTACATCTTAAAAATAGTTTTTAAAATTGAATATTTAATAAAACATTATAAATAAACAAATAGAAAATTAATTATATTTACAACATTATCGAAAGCTATACATAATTTATAAACAAATTAAATATGTTCATAATAAAACAGTAATTATATTATACAGTTTATAAACGAAACGGAAATAATCAAGAAAGTTTAAAGCAATTAACCGTTTAAGTTTAAACAGGATGATGATAATTAAAGTCAGTTTTAAATAAAGCGACATGTTGACAATAATTAAATCTACTTTAAATAATATTCAAGGATTTTTCTCCAAGTGAATAGAGATGACAGGCGGAGTGTTTATTGGAATGAGGTAATACGTATAGCAGAAGTCTGTATCTCAGAACAAATGTGAGCTTGGGAATGACTACAGCCTTCTGGATTGCATCCATTCAGGATGAATGATCTAGCAGGATATCGGATATTTGCACGGTTTGCTATTGTCCAGACTGTTCGATAGTTCTGCACAAGATAATTCTGAGTGACTCATTGTCTGCTTTGAGTTGGTAGATTTGTTCTATGGGTTTAAGAATAACTAAATTAATGAGCTTTTCAGAATCGAGTAGCGTGAAGAGCCTGAGAATGATTAAGAGATATAGCATTTGTTTTCAGCTGATAACGACACGCATTACCTTATAAAATGGCCCGTACGTTATTCTATAAATTGAATTAGTGGGTGGAAGAAATGTTAATCGCATAGAAAATAATTAAAACATTTCTATAGTTCTCATATCCTTAGTCACTAACGTAAAGAGAGTTTGGTATTTAGATCCACAGATTGCATATAATACCTACTTGAACGGAAATAATATAAATTTGATAAAGTTCAGATGGATCTTCTGCCATCTATTGATGATTTAATAATCATTTTTAAGTAATTTTATCAAGGATAATTGTCAAATTAATCCAGAATAAATATTACTTCATGCATTGCAAGTTTGATTTAACTAATCCAATAATTGCGAGTAAGAAAAATTAAAATTTACAAAATTCATCCATTAAGATAAATTTAAGTAAAAATTGAGTAAGGATAATTAATAATAGTACATTTAAAATTTGTTAAATCACATAATTGTACAATAATTTCTAGAAAATTTTACAAACTTTTGACCATACAAATGTCAAATTTAACTCAATGAATTATCTTAAAACCTTAACAGATGGGTTTAGTGGTCCTAACTTGTTCTGAAATCGCTTAATGATGTGAATTTGTCATTTGTCAACTTAACTGCATAATTCTGTCAAGTCAACCTGTCATTAATAACTTAAATCTTGTGTTCTATCCTAAATAACTTTATTAGAGTAATTATATCGAGAGGACTAATCATCTAGCAATACTCAGGTTCAAGTGTCGATTTAGTTTAAAAATCGAATCAATCAACTAAACCATAGCAAGATAATAATAGGGTTGAAGTGGCACCATCTTTTATCGTACGAAATAACTAACGAAATACCTTTTAAATAATAATTTAATAATTGTTAATTAATTTAAACAGGTTTCGTAGACAATTATATTAAAAATTTTGTTTAATCTTTCGTTTCATTTATAAAATTTTTCTATGAAAACTTTTGCTAAAATGAAGATAATTTTATTAATCTATTAATGTTGTCAAAAACAAATTTCCCTTTCTGACATTAATTTTATTATTGAAAGTGCATACAATTAATTCTTATCTTTTAATTTTTATCTTGTTTATGTATTAAATTTATACTTTCATTAATTGCTTTAGTCTTATGTACTTAATTAAATATTTAAGAGAGTGTTTGCTTTTATTATATTATTTTCATCGCCTCGTAATTCACCAATTTTTATTATTTATGGTAAATGATTATTCAGTAATTTGGAAAGATTTTATAAATAAAAAATATATATATATATAAATTTTTTAAATATATATTGTGGCGCTATCTGTTGAGAAGTTTTAACATTAAAAAGTAAATCAACCAAAAAAAAAGATTTATCATAATTTAATTATAAATAAAATTATGAACAGGTTTTTTTTAATTAAAAATTGAAATACATTTTAAAAATTTTAACATAATTCATTTTTTATATTAAAAATGAATTATTATATTTATTTATAATAATTAAGTAATGTACTGTACAGTATAGTTTCTTAAAGATATTTATAAAATAAATTAAAGTTATAGAAAAATAAATATGTTATTAAGTAGTTTTAAATACACAAATAAATTTATCTACAATAATATGTTTATCTATAATTATTTTTTGTTATTTAAAATAGCATTTAAAGAAATAAATGCCTGAAGCTGATTTTATGTAAATTAAATTGTAATTAAAATATATATGAATTAAATATATTAAAATATTATTTTTTTAAATATTCTTTACAAGTTTCTATATAATAAGAATGTTTTTCTTTATTTAAAAAGTCTTTTATCATTTTATTTATGAAAAAACTCATTATAGGGCTTATGCCAAATATATTATGCCCAATAATCTGAAAAAATTGCCCAAACGTTATAAACTTATCCCACAATTTTAAAATTAAGAGTGAAATTATATTTTAATTTAATGTTCTAATATAAATACACGAAGAGTAATGTAACTGGGAAGGGCTCCCTTACCTTTATAAATAAATAAAGAAAGAAAAAACTCACAAATAAGTCCAGGAAAATATTGAATGTGACGAATGCACTTACACACATGTATATATACAATAGCATAAGAGTTTACTCCGTCCACAGCGCTAGTGGCTACATCCACAGTGGTATAGGGGTTAATGTAGGCTTGCACGTTCTAATTTAGGCCCTCTCTAATAGAGGTTCTAGTTACATAACTGTACATGAAACGCAGTTCTCAGCATAATGATAAAATTATAGTTTGGTATACATTAAATGTTATACAGAAAAAAAATGATTTACTTTTATGTGATAAAATTTTCTTTAAAAATTTAATGAAGATAAAGAATTGATTTATATTTAAACATAAATAAAATTTCATTATTTTTATGCTAAAAAATGTCTGTCCGCCTGTCCGTCTAAAGGAGTTAAATAGATGACCTGCACGATTCCATTGCTAAAGGAAAAGTATGATGTACAGGGGCAAGACACTACTAATTTCAGGTGGAGAGCATATATTTTAAATTAAATAAATTTAAAAAAAAGATTAAAAATTGCAGCCCGGCATTGTGAGATGTCACAATAAAATAATTGCTCGTTATTTATTATTCATTAATGTAACAGTTTAGTTAAATTAGATTTTAAGAATTTTCTAAACATTTTCTTCTTCGAGTATTAAAGTTGCTGGTTTTTTAAATTAGGAAGGTAATTTTTTTTTTCGGTTTTTTCCACAGACTTGGATCCTGTATACTATTTTCGGAATTATACAAAAGAAGTTCTGGTAATAATAGTGTTCCGAAACACTGCGATTGTCGGAAGACTTATTGACTTATTATGTTGTTCATATTACTGGTCTTTGATTTCAAGACATAAGTATATCTGGAAATCTTTTCTGAATCTAGCCTATAAATTTTCTATGTTAAGAATAGTTATGTTTGTTAAGTATGTTATTTTATTCTCATCAATCAATTTAATATCTATACTACAATGATAGATTGCCACATTGTGAGAGCTGCTCTTTTTTTAGTGTTGGAGATATTCCGACAGATGTTTATATTTAATTAATACAATACTTGTTTGGAGAGTGAGAGCTCCGATTTCTGTTTTTGTCTTCTCCACTATTGTCTGCTCGGACAGTGTACCAGTACACTGTAATTCTTTCGTTCTTATCCTGATAACTTAACAAAAGGTTTTTATTAAGAGAACGTAACTTTGTGTGTGTAAGAAGCTAACACAGAGTAGTATCTTATGCATTTAATTCTTTAATTATATATTTTGAGATATACTTGCCTTATGAGGAATATCAGATACTTATCATATGAAACTGAAATTATTTTTGGATCTTTCTATGGGCACTAAGAAAGCCTTTTCCCGTATGCATTGCAGATTTGGCCAGGCCTACAACGGGCAGCCAGATAGTAAGAGACGGTACCCGACATTTCAAGGACAGACTGTTCATTAAGAATTTTTCCTCTCCCGGATTCTATCCCGGATTGCCAGAGTGGCTGATTCCTTAACCGCCTCGGTCACTCGGTCGTCTTTTTTTATTTTTTATTTTAATGGTGCATTCATTTATACATTTGAAGATAACATTTAAAGTTAATTATTTGGTACTAGTGCACTGCAGTATATAAATCGCTCTGGGTGACCCGGGACGGAATCCTGGGGGTCGAAAAACCCCAGGAATTTTTCGGGGTTTCAGTCCGGATATGTGGGCTCCTCCCTCACCACTCGGCCGCCTCATCGTAGGCTTGAACGAACCCATAATTAGCTTACTGATAAAAGGCACCCTTAGTGTCTACAGGGCGGGAAGATTTTTAAAAAATCGGCTTACCCACTTATCTTAGGCATTTCTTAGTGTGGTCGAAACGTACTGTACAGCAGATTCGTCAAGATCAAGTTTCATTTTTCTAATGCTCAATCAGCTTCGATTCTCAAATTTATAGTATTTTTGCCAATCCACCAGAGGCACAAGTGCACTGTTCTAAAATGACCCAAAAATTTTCAATATGTCAGCATTGGAGCAGATTTTCAAGATTAATCCTCTGTCCGGGATATGTCGAGCTTTGTCCCTCACCACCTGCCGGCCACGTTGTGGGCCTAGCCGAACACACGTTGGGTATGATTAAAAGGCCTTCTTACTGCCCGTAGGACAGAAAGAGCAAAAGAAGTAACGTTGAGTATATAATAATACTGTTACTCATTGCATTCACACCAAAACACTTCTCATCATCCAACACCAGAAGTTCCCCATGAAAATTGTGGGCAAGAGCTGGACACTGCTTTTCGATAGTAATCTCTTGTAGATATGTAATAGGTAGTTTTTTTTTATTTTGAAATGAGAAGTGATGCCACATTTTGCCTTCAATACGTAGCTGAAATTTCTAGTCAATCTCAAATTTGCAATTTATTTAATGTCTTTATGATCAAATATGCCGGCCAAATTTTTGACATTTTCGTAGTGAAAATCACAAGTTTGCGATCTCTATCTTGTTTTCTTTCGACCGACCCTAGTTGGCCGAATTATTGAATAAATCGTCCGCTTTCTGCCAGTTTTCTTCCATAATATGTTGGTCAAATCCAATCATATTATCTCACTATTTGCTTGCTTATATGATGCTTACTCTTCTAACTGTTTAAAAAAATTCAGCAACGAGTTGTGTAAGTTTCTCGGCTGTTATGAAATTTTATTTAAAAATATAATTTTTATATTATTAATTAACTAGCGGGTGGGCCCGGCGTTGCTCGGGTAAAAGTAACAATACCGAAGATTAAGATTATTACCTTACCCGTTTTCACAGAATGCAAGAATTGGGTCATCCCTGTTTCCAGACTAATTACAGAATTTTTAGATAGGTCTAAAAATATGTTCGATTTTCCGCAAAAACGAAAAAAAAAACTGCATCTGCATCTTGCACGTCACTTTCTCTTAGCACTTCCATTGTTACGTATCACTTCCATCAACGATGGAAGTGTTAAGACTTAATCCTGCCCTCTTCCCCGTGGGGAGGAATTTCGAAAAATCCCTTCTTAGTGTGCGTTCTCGTGACGTACCCTTTTTTTTTTTTTTTTTTTTTTTTTTTTTTTTTTTTTTTTAACTCTTTCCGCCCTGTGGGCACTAAGAGGGCCTCTTTTAGAAGGCCCATTATGGGTTCGGCCAGGCCCACAATGGGGCGACCGGGTGGTGAGGGACGGGGCCCGACATATCCGAACGGACCACCCCCCGAAAAATTCCTGGGGATTTTCGACCCGTTCGGATTCGATCCCGGGTCCCCCAGAGCGGTAGGTTGCCACCTTGACCGCTCGGCCATCCGGCCGTCGTGACGTACCCTATGTACCAAATTTCAACTTTCAACTCCTAACCGTTTGAGCTCTGCGCTGATTATTATTATTATTATTATGTTGGGTTAAGTTAGATATACTCGGTTAACACCGGTGGCTGTGTACTATGCCGGACCAAAGTCAAGGCATAGTAACCAAAACAGAAATTAAAGAAGTGTATCAGTGTGTGTGTCTGTATTCAGGAATTTTCTCACAATATGACATGTATTCAATATAGTGGCCTTCTGTAGAGTGATATATGTGTTTCTATTCAATTCTAATGTGCCTAGGCTTTTGTGTAGTGTGTGTGGTATGACACCTGTAGAGGAGAGAACAACAGGTACAATAAGCACCCTATCCATCCTCCACAGATGCCTTATTTCCTGGGCGAGTTCTGTGTACTTGCTAATTTTTTCAGTGCATGCGTTTTGTATATTGTGAGTGTTTGGAATGGGTATGTCTATAATGTATGTGATTTTATTGTGTTTGTCAATGAGTGTAATGTCTGGTCTGTTGTGGTAAATTGTTTTATCTGTGATTATGGCTCTGTCGTAGTACATTTTGTGCGTGTTGTTTTCCAATACTGTCTGTGGAATGTACTTGTAGTATGGCTCATGGATGTCTAATAATTTGTGTTTCTTTGCAAGCTCTTGGTGTATTATATTTGCTACTTGGTTATGTCTGTGTAAATAATCTGTCTGTGCCAAGAGCTTGCAACCAGAGGTGATGTGTTGTATAGTTTCTGGCATGATGTGACATTTTCTGCATGTGTCATTTGTGAGTGTTGCATCTTTGAGTATGTGTTTTCTGTAGTTTTTAGTATTTATGACCTGATCCTGTATGGCGATCATGAACCCTTCCGTCTCCCCAAAGAGGCATCCTCGAGCTAACCAGCTGTTTGACGCAGTTTTGTCAACAAAATCCTGGGCCAGGTCGTAAGGATGCCTGCCATGGAGTGCCTTTCGAGCCCACGATTGCTTAATGGTGTCTATGCCTTTTATATGTTGTGTTGTGTCCATATGATGTGAGTGTAAGTTTAATGGTGTGTTATTCGAATCTGCTAGAGTTACTGCTTTATGTAATTGTGATGTTTCTTGTTTCTTGTAGAAAAACTCTCGCAGCGACTGTATTTGTTTGTAGTGAAGGTTAACTATGTCAATCAGGCCACGTCCGCCATCTTTACGTGGAAGGGTTAATCTTTCTGTGGCGGATTTAGGATGATGTTGTTTATGCTTAGTAAGTGTTGTTCTTGTTTTCCTTTGGAGTTGCTCAAGATCTGTGTGAGTCCAATGTATAACTCCAAAAGAATATGTGAGTACTGGGATGACATATGTATTTATTGCTTTAACTGTGTGTTTTGCATTTAACTGTGTTCTGAGAATAGCATTTAGCCTACTTTGGTATTCTTTAATTAATCTTTGCTTTATTTGTGTATGTTCTGTTAGTTTGGCCTGTTGGAATCCTAAATACTTGTAGAACTCACCCTCTTCCATGGATTCAATAACGTCTCCATTTCCAAGCGCAAAATCTTCTTTCTTCAGGATTCCTTTTTCTATGTGAAGTGTTTTGCATTTATCTAGGCCAAATTCCATTTGTATGTCCTTGGTGTATGAATGTGTGATTTGTAGGAGTTGATGAAGTTGTTTTTGTGTGGATGCATAAAGTTTTATGTCATCCATGTACATGAGATGTGACAGTGTATACTGTGTTGTTTTTTCATGCCTGATATTGTAGCCATATTGTGTGTTGTTTAACATGTTGGATAATGGATTCAAGGCTAGGCAGAACCAGAGAGGACTCAAGGAATCTCCTTGAAAAATTCCTCGCCTAATAAAAATTTGGTTTGTTTGTATGAAAGTGTTATGAACCCTGAGATGTAGTGTTGTTCTCCAGTGCTGCATAGTGTTTTGAAAGAATGCAATGAGTGATGGATGTATTTTGTACATGTGTAGGATATGTAGCAGCCAACTGTGTGGAACACTGTCGAATGCTTTTCTGTAGTCTATATATGCCATGTGTATGTTTCTGTGTTGTCTGTGTGCTTGCCGTAGAATGACTGAATCTATGAGTAACTGTTCTTTGCATCCCCTGTGGTTTCTACGACAACCTTTTTGTTGTTCTGTTAGAATGTCGTGTTCTTCAATATGTTTGTATATTTTGTTTGTGATACAGGATGTCAATAATTTGTAGAGTGTTGGAAGACATGTAATTGGTCTGTATTGTGTGGGGTCTGTGGTATTGTTGTTTTTAGGTTTCATGTAGGTGATGCCCTGAGTAAGAAAATTTGGCATGTCTTGTGGATTGATGATGATGTGTGTTAGATGTTTAGCTAGTTCCTGGTGCAGTGATGTAAACTTTTTGTACCAGAAATTGTGAATGTTGTCTACACCAGGTGTCTTCCAGTTGTGTGTTCTGTTAACAGTGTATTGGAAATCATGTATGTTTATTTCAACACAGGGCATAGTTGGTATGTTGTGCAAGTTTCTGTTCTCCTCCTCGATCCAGCCTGCATCAGCATTGTGCGTGACAGCACTGGACCAAAGAGAAGACCAATATGTTGTGAGTTCTTCTTCTGTTGGTGTGCCACTGTGCTGTGTATCAGTGTTTGCTTTGTTATTAATTTGTCTGTAAAAGAGTTTTTCATTGTTTGTAAATAATTTATTTTGTTGTTTTCGTAGTGTACATGTTTTGTATCGTTTGAGTCTACGTGCTTTGGCAGCAAGTTTTTGTTTTAGTGTATCAATGTATTCTGTAATGCGTGTGTTGTGATGTTCGTGTTTTGTGTGTGTTTTTATTTTCTTGAAAATGTTTTTGAGCTGTTTCCTTAATTTGGGTGTTATGTTGTTTTTAGTGTATTGTGTTAGCCTGCCTAATTGCTGTCTAATGTCATTTATTTGTGTTTCTATTCTTCTCTGCCAGGCAGGCTTGTGATAGAATTGTGTTTTCTGTGTATTTGTCTGTGATTGTACTTTCAGTCCATGGTGTGTCACTACTGTGACTGCCCCAGCATAAACTAATGTATGAATGTCTGCGAGTGTAGAAATTGAATGAATGTAGTGTGGTAGTAAGTGAGTGTTTACATAATTTAGTGTTTTTCCTACTTTCTTTGACGTGTTGATTTTTGGTATTCGTGGTCGTTGTGTGGGATCTGTACCTGTATATTTAGTGAGTGTTTCCTGAAATATAAGTGAGAGCGTATTAACTAAATCCAAGTCTATGTTATCAGTGATGAATGAGGAAGTGTCTGTAGTATCATTAGTGGTAATTGTTGTATGTGTGTTATTTTCAATGCTTGTTGCTGGATTATCCTGACAGGTTACATGATCTTCATTAATGTTAGATGTTTCTGTCTGTTGATGTATTTGATCAGCAACCTGTTGTTTGATAAGTTCAAGTGTTGTTTGTGGAATAAGGTTGTTGTGTATAATTGTTCTTTTTTGATCAACAACCCTTTGTTCGGTGACAGTGAGATGAGGATACTGTTGTGTGAATCTATGGTGTAGTTGTTGTCTGTATGCTGTCATGTTTGTTTCGAGTTTTGTGATGGTGTAATAAGTACGGATGATAAACTCGTTCATTTCTACTGTCCATTTCATCCGTTGGCGTGGTTTTCCAGCCTTTGTGGTCTGTGGATGAATTGCCACAGAAACACCAAGGCTGGGTTGGTTCCTCACATCTGTTGAGGGCATTGCAGTAGCCATGCTTGGGCCGGTGCTGCTTTCGCCACCGGTAACCAAGGGAGACTGTGACCTATTTTTCGAACGTGAGCCTCTGCCTAACCCACGAACGCGGACCTTGTTAACCCGGGCGACGTCCGAGCCGGTATCACACTTTGATCTAGTTATTACCATGATGAATATCTCCACAGAATGTGGGTGTGGTCACTCTTAGCTTCATTTCTCCCCATAGACCTTACTGGCATGGGTGTCCCTACCAGGAGCTTGTGCTCCAGCCTGCATTGCCCTATGGATCAGTAAAATTACTGGGCTCTCCCACCACGACCAGGTGGTGACCACGGGAGAGTTATTATTATTATTATTATTATGTTGGGTTAAGTGAGATATACTCGGTTAACACCGGTGGCTGTGTACTATGCCGGACCAAAGTCAAGGCATAGTAACCAAAACAGAAATTAAAGAAGTGTATCAGTGTGTGTGTCTGTATTCAGGAATTTTCTCACAATATGACATGTATTCAATATAGTGGCCTTCTGTAGTGTGATGTATATGTTTCTATTCAATTGTAATGTGCCCAGGCTTATGTGTAGTGTGTGTGGTATGACACCTGTAGAGGAGAGAACAACAGGTACAATAAGCACCCTATCCATCTTCCACAGATGCCTTATTTCCTGGGCGAGTTCTGTGTACTTGCTAATTTTTTCAGTGCATGCGTTTTGTATATTGTGAGTGTTTGGAATGGATATGTCTATAATGTATGTGATTTTATTGTGTTTGTCAATGAGTGTGATGTCTGGTCTGTTGTGGTAAATTGTTTTATCTGTGATTATGGCTCTGTCGTAGTACATTTTGTGCGTGTTGTTTTCCAATACTGTCTGCGGAATGTATTTGTAGTATGGTTCATGGATGTCTACTAATTTGTGTTTCTTTGCAAGCTCTTGGTGTATTATATTTGCTACTTGGTTATGTCTGTGTAAATAATCTGTTTGTGCCAAGAGCTTGCAACCGGAGGTGATGTGTTGTATAGTTTCTGGCATGATGTGACATTTTCTGCATGTGTCATTTGTGAGTGTTGCATCTTTGAGTATGTGTTTTCTGTAGTTTTTAGTATTTATGACCTGATCCTGTATGGCAATCATGAATCCTTCCGTCTCCCCAAAGAGGCATCCCCGAGCTAACCAGCTGTTTGACGCAGTTTTGTCAACAAAATCCTGGGCCAGATCATAAGGATGCCTGCCATGGAGTGCCTTTTGAGCCCACGATTGCTTAATGGTGTCTATGCTTTTTATATGTTGCGTTGTGTCCATATGATGCGAGTGTAAGTTTAATGGTGTGTTATTCGAGTCTGCTAGAGTTACTGATTTATGTAATTGTGATGTTTCTTGTTTTTTGTAGAAAAACTCTCGCAGTGACTGTATTTGTTTGTAGTGAAGGTTAACTATGTCAATCAGGCCACGTCCGCCATCTTTACGTGGAAGGGTTAATCTTTCTGTGGCAGATTTAGGATGATGTTGTTTATGCTTAGTAAGTGTAGTTCTTGTTTTCCTTTGGAGTTGCTCGAGATCTGTGTGAGTCCAATGTATAACTCCAAAAGAATATGTGAGTACTGGGATGACATATGTGTTTATTGCTTTAACTGTGTGTTTTGCATTTAACTGTGTTCTGAGAATAGCATTTAACCTACTTTGGTATTCTTTAATCAATCTTTGCTTTATTTGTGCATGTTCTGTTAGTTTGGCCTGTTGGAATCCTAAATACTTGTAGAGCTCACCCTCTTCCATGGATTCAATAATGTCTCCATTTCCAAGTGCAAAATCTTCTTTCTTCAGGATTCCTTTTTCTATGTGAAGTGTTTTGCATTTATCTAGGCCAAATTCCATTTGTATGTCCTTGGTGTATGAATGTGTGATTTGTAGGAGTTGATGAAGTTGTTTTTGTGTGGATGCATAAAGTTTTATGTCATCCATGTACATGAGATGTGACAGTGTATACTGTGTTGTTTTTTCGTGTCTGATATTGTAACCATATTGCATGTTGTTTAACATGTTGGATAATGGATTCAGGGCTAGGCAGAACCAGAGAGGACTCAAGGAATCTCCTTGAAAAATTCCTCGCCTAATAAAAATTTGGTTTGTTTGTATGGAAGTGTTATGGGCCCTGAGATGTAGTGTTGTTCTCCAGTGCTGCATAGTGTTTTGAAAGAATGCAATGAGTGATGGATGTATTTTGTACATGTGTAGGATATGTAGCAGCCAACTGTGTGGAACACTGTCGAATGCTTTTCTGTAGTCTATATATGCCATGTGTATGTTTCTGTGTTGTCTGTGTGCCTGCCGTAGAATGACTGAATCTATGAGTAACTGTTCTTTGCATCCCCTGTGGTTTCTACGACAACCTTTTTGTTGTTCTGTTAGAATGTCGTGTTCTTCAACATGTTTGTATATTTTGTTTGCAATACAGGATGTCAATAATTTGTAGAGTGTTGGAAGACATGTAATTGGTCTGTATTGTGTGGGGTCTGTGGTATTGTTGTTTTTAGGTTTCATGTAGGTGATGCCCTGAGTAAGAAAATTTGGCATGTCTTGTGGATTGATGATGATGTGTGTTAGATGTTTAGCTAGTTCCTGGTGCAGTGATGTAAACTTTTTGTACCAGAAATTGTGAATGTTGTCTACACCAGGTGTCTTCCAGTTGTGTGTTCTGTTAACAGTGTATTGGAAATCATGTATGTTTATTTCAACACAGGGCATAGTTGGTATGTTGTGCAAGTTTCTGTTCTCCTCCTCGATCCAGCCTGCATCAGCATTGTGCGTGACAGCACTGGACCAAAGAGAAGACCAATATGTTGTGAGTTCTTCTTCTGTTGGTGTGCCACTGTGCTGTGTATCAGTGTTTGCTTTGTTATTAATTTGTCTGTAAAAGAGTTTTTCATTGTTTGTAAATAATTTATTTTGTTGTTTTCGTAGTGTACATGTTTTGTATCGTTTGAGTCTATGTGCTTTGGCAGCAAGTTTTTGTTTTAGTGTATCAATGTATTCTGTAATGCGTGTGTTGTGATGTTCATGTTTTGTGTGTGTTTTTATTTTCTTGAAAATGTTTTTGAGCTGTTTCCTTAATTTGGGTGTTATGTTGTTTTTAGTGTATTGTGTTAGCCTGCCTAATTGCTGTCTAATGTCATTTATTTGTGTTTCTATTCTTCTCTGCCAGGCAGGCTTGTGATAGTATTGTGTTTTCTGTGTATTTGTCTGTGACTGTATTTTCAGTCCATGGTGTGTCACTACTGTGACTGCCCCAGCATAAACTAATGTATGAATGTCTGCGAGTGTAGAAATTGAATGAATGTAGTGTGGTAGTAAGTGAGTGTTTACATAATTTAGTGTTTTTCCTACTTCCTTTGACGTGTTGATTTTTGGTATTCGTGGTCGTTGTGTGGGATCTGTGCCTGTATATTTAGTGAGTGTTTCCTGAAATATAAGTGAGAGCGTATTAACTAAATTCATGTCTATGTTATCAGTGATGGATGAAGAAGTGTCTGTAGTATCATTAGTGGTAATTGTTGTATGTGTGTTATTATCAATGCTTGTTGCTGGATTATCCTGACAGGTTACATGATCTTCATTAATGTTAGATGTTTCTGTCTGTTGATGTATTTGATCAGCAACCTGTTGTTTGATAAGTTCAAGTGTTGTTTGTGGAATAAGGTTGTTGTGTATAATTGTTCTTTTTTGATCAACAACCCTTTGTTCGGTGACAGTGAGATGAGGATACTGTTGTGTGAATCTATGGTGTAGTTGTTGTCTGTATGCTGTCATGTTTGTTTCGAGTTTTGTGATGGTGTAATAAGTACGGATGATAAACTCGTTCATTTCTACTGTCCATTTCATCCGTTGGCGTGGTTTTCCAGCCTTTGTGGTCTGTGGATGCATTGCCACAGAAACACCAAGGCTGGGTTGGTTCCTCACATCTGTTGAGGGCATTGCAGTAGCCATGCTTGGGCCGGTGCTGCTTTCGCCACCGGTAACCAAGGGAGACTGTGACCTATTTTTCGAACGTGAGCCTCTGCCTAACCCACGAACGCGGACCTTGTTAACCCGGGCGACGTCCGAGCCGGTATCACACTTTGATCTAGTTATTACCATGATGAATATCTCCACAGAATGTGGGCGTGGTCACTCTTAGCTTCATTTCTCCCCATAGACCTTACTGGCATGGGTGTCCCTACCAGGAGCTTATGCTCCAGCCTGCATTGCCCTATGGATCAGTAAAATTACTGGGCTCTCCCACCACGACCAGGTGGTGACCACGGGAGAGTTATTATTATTATTATTATTATTATTATTATTATCAACTCGTCTCGATTATATATTATATAGATTAATAATAATAATAAATAAAATTATTGTGGCGCCATCTGTTATGAGACTTTATTATTATAAAAAAAAAAACTTTTATTTTATTAATTATATATAATTATAACGGCAAAAGGCTTAATTTTGAAGGTAGGGATGAGTTTTTAAAAAACTTTGTAAATGTCAATAATGGTTAAAATTTTCATTATGCCCGATCCCATTTGAGATAAGACACGCGACTATCTTTATCTCCTTACTCCCTCGATCTTAACCACCAAAATTTAATAGCATCAATGCCCTTATGCACAAGTTATCACACCAAATTTAACTCACCCTGCAATACTAAATGAAATAGATGCCACACACACACACACACACACACTTCCTGATGTAAGTTTTTTTTTTTTTACTTTTTTGGGGTTCAGAGGTGACAACATCAGGATTCCAAAAACCCGGAGGGTCAAATGTGACACGATTTTAATATTACAACGTCCGGAACGTCGCAACGTCGCAAAAGCTTTATAATTCGTAGCACTAAGATGCGCCAAACGTGAGGTCAGGAAGGAGAGAGCGTTTTGAACAAGTTTTTTTTTTTTTAACTGAAAAAATCGCTGCGATCCCAAGAATTTTCTCGTTTAGGCAGGTTTCCGGTTAAAACGGAAACCCATCAAACAATAAAATAATACAGTAAAACAAAACTTTAATAAAATAGAAACTTACCTAAACGAGAAAAATTCTTAGGAACACAGCCATTTTCTATGTTAAAAAACCTGTTTAAAAGGGAAATCTGCGAAACCAGAAAAAATGTACGAGTCCAGTTTACTCAGATCTACTCAGGTTACACTGTAATTAAAACTCTGGCTTTAACACTAAAACCGAAACCAAAACTAAAATTTGTGTGCGGCGGTGAAGGAACATTTTCTTTTTAATATAAGTACAGATAAGACCAACCAGAGATCAAAGTCCAACAGACTAAGCAATTTCGACGACGTTACAGCGTGCCGAAATATAACGGCACACGGAGAGATATGACGGTTACAAAACCGGCACAGTACTCGGAACAGTTCCAAAGTTCAGCGGAATTGGATTTTCTCATTTAGTATATAGCAAGTCAGCACCGTCAAGTCATTCGGAGGATCTCATCGACCAATTGGCCAACGTATTGACCAATGAGATGCTCTTTCTTACTTACCAGCTAGCTATGTAAACACAAGTACTGTACTGTACCTATTCTATGGTACGTGTTTCTTTGCTTTAATCGTTTCGACGTTTTAAGTAAAAGAGACTAATCTGGAATTTTGTTCTGGCCGCGACAAGTTAAGGAAGCGATGAAAGAGAATATTTTATCAAACTTGCGGACATAAATAGCGAAGCCGATTATTTAGATGAAGGAATTGAAATAACAGTGAATCGTGAAGAATATGAAGAATTTCTAAAAGATATCGCTGAAGACACGAGTGACGAACAGAGTGTTGATGTTTTCGAATGCGAAACTATAAAAGCCATACTGAGGGAATTGGAAGAATTACAATTTCCTCATATGGCTTTTTACAGGAAAAGTTAAAACAAGTGTATAGTGACATTAAGAAAATATTGCCTTGGTTACTTGGTTTATCACTTAAAGAAAAATGTAAGTTGATGGAGGGTCAGTTTTTGTAGGTAATGTTGATTATGGAACTACTACTACAGACTTGATAGAACATTTTCATGTCTATGGTTCTATAAATCGTGTGACAACTTTACGTGATAAGTATTCTGGTCATCCTAAAGGCTTTTTTAAAAACTCTTTCCGCCCTGTGGGAACTAAGAGGGCCTCATTTAGCAAGCCCATTATGGATTCGGTCAGGCCTATATGGGGCGGCGAGGTACGGGGCCGGCATATCCAAACGGACCAACCCCCGAAAAATTCCTGGGAATTTTATCAACCCGTCCGGATTCGATCCCGGTCCCCCCAGAGAGGTAGGCTGCCACATTGACTGCTCGGCATACGGCCGTCTATTCTAATATGTTGAATTTGCCGAAAAACATTCTGTTCAGGAAACAATGGAATTAGATCAATCACTTTTTAGAGAAAGACAAATTAAAGCGATATCGAAATGATCGAATCGACAAGGAATTTGTATCACAAATAGATCACCAATATGATATATCGAGAAGGTGGAAGACTATCTACTCGAGAGACTTACAGTATTTTAGATATCGTCTATCTGGAACTCTATACAGAAGTCGGAGAGCACAGGATCACCCTTATTGACAATGGATTAAATATAAATTCAGGCACGATTCTAGTACGGGTATCGGCAAACTTTTGAGAAGGAAGAGCAAAATTTGTCCGTCACAAGAATTGAAAAATTATTCGCGAGCCATAAATATATTTTTACAAATAAGGAAAATTTAAAGTAATATTATAAGAAGTTATAATCACAAAAAATCACAAAAAATTGCTTTCATTAGTTTTAATCAGTGTAAGCAATGAGCTTCAATTTATTTAGAAAGTTTCTGTATGCTTTGTTTGTATCTAGCCGTTTTTAATTTAAAAAGACACGATTCCATGTTGCCATCAGTACTTCGGCTCCTCAATTTACATTTAATGAAATTCATGTTAGAAAACGATCGCTCACATAAATACGTAGACTCGAAGATACTGAAAACACCAAATGTAAATTTTTGAACTCATGATATGATTCCACAAGACTATTCTAAGTAATGAAAATCACCGATTCTTCCTTTTATAGGTCTTTTATAGCAGTCTGCTTGTGCTGTGAAATCAGACTGCATTTTTCTTTTTCCAGTTCTTCTATTTCAATACCAAAACGTACAGATTTAGAGCTCCACAAGTCTTTGTTTGTCAAGTCCAGCAATTGTATTTCAAATTTAGCTTTGTCAAATCCCCAGGAATTTTTCGGGGGGTGGTCCGTTCGGATATGTCGGGCCCCGTCCCTCACCACCCGGTCGCCCCATTGTGGGCCTGGCCGAACCCATAATGGGCCTACTAAAAGAGGCCCTCTTAGTGCCCACAGGGCGGAAAGAGTTAAAAAAAAAAAATTTAGCTTTGTCAATATCAAATGAAGAAAATTCAATTCCTTCACATTGACAATAAGAGGATTTGTAATAAAAGCTAGAGTCGCTTTATCATTTATGAATTCCTGAAACTTTTGAAGAAAAGAATCTCTCATGTTTAAAACTGCTGATTCGAAATAACCTTTGTTAATGAGGGCATTGGTTTTACGGTGATATTGAGACAAGTTTGGGAAATGAACTAAAGTTCCCCTCTCTAAATCTTCAGAGAACAGAATCAATTTCTTTTCAAACGAAATAACTTCTTCTGCCATTAAAAAAGTAGTATTTCCCTTACCTTGCAATTTATGATTGAGCTGATTCAATTGTGATGTAACGTCACCATACAATGTTTTCAGCCACTGATTTGTTAATTCTGAATATTCAACGCCCTTGTTGTCGAGGAATAGTTTGATTTCATTTATGCCAGATGCAAAACGTTTTAACACGTCGCCTCTAAAAAACCATAGAACCCTGTTGTACTGGAGAAGATTTGAATACTCGCTCTCCATTTCACTTGGCAATTCTTTAAATTGTCGATGGTTAAATTTCCTTGTTGGTAATCTTAGTTACCAATTCCATAATTTTACCGATTTCTTCTGGAAATGTTTGTGCACAAAGTGCTTCCTGGTGGAGTACACGATGACAAGTAATCACTTCACGATTAATTTTGCAGTATGTTGAATAAAAATGTCAATATTTTAGAAATGGAAATAATTGATTTTCAGTCTGACCTACAATTAAAAAGAAGTGTATCACAAACTGATTTTTAGACACTGTGGATGAGAGAAAATATTCACTTATAAAGGAAACTTTTCAAAGGTTAAACTTCCGCTTTGGATCAACTTATCTTTGTTAAAGTGGCTTTTCGACAATGAAATCTTTAAAACCAAAGTTCAGATCCAGAACAAAATAACAAATAAGCATCCGAATAATTGTATGACTCTTGCTGTACAACGATTTGTAGAGCTTATTTCGGAGATAAAACTATTTGTAGAAACCAGAAACGAAACTTATGTACCAGAATACAATAAACTGGCCGAAGACATGCAATATCAGTCTTCACATTAATTATTAATAAGTTTTGTGTCCTGTATTGTATTTAATTTGTAGTATATTACTAATAGTAATAAACAAGACGGCCGGATGGCAGCCAACCGCTCTGGAGGACCCGGGTTCGTAATCCGGACGGGTCGAAAAATCCACAGGGATTTTTCGGGAGGTGGTTCGTTCGGATATGTTGGGTCCCGTCACACCACCCGGCCGACTCACTGTGGGCTTGGCCGAACCCATAATAGGCTTGCTAAAAAGAGGCCCTCTTGGTTGCCCACTGGGCGGAAAGAGTTAAAAAAAAGAAGTAGTGTAATATTATTGTTATCTTTTATCCATTGTTGCTGATTTTTTCAAATAAAGGTCGTTGTCTTATGTGTGGCTCGCCTAAAATGTTTAGATTCTTAATTAATTTTCTTGAGGTAGACTAAAGGTTGGTCATCGCGGTTTTAAGGTATGTAAAATATATACAAGAATGTAAGAAATTTCAATAAAAATATTTGGCGGATTTTTGGCTAATTTCGTGGAGTACGTGATGACATTTATCGCAAAAATATCTGGCAACACTTGTTTGCAAATGGATTCCGCCAAAAAGAAACTTGTAGTATCAGTGGATGTCGAGTTAGTTTAGAAGTGACACGCGTAAGTTTTAATATTAGAAATGAACGAAATTACGAATAGTCTTCACGAAAATATTTTGAAGTTAACTGACTTTATAAAACATCAGAAAGATGAAGGAAATTCGAGTATATACGTAATTAAAGACATCAGTGAAATTTGTTTGCGTGGTACTTTATCAGAAAAAGATCGTAGTTATGTCTGTTCGTTGATTTTGAGAAAAGAAGATGGATTTTTACGTTTCTTAGAAGAAGCTGTTAACACACCTTCGTTGAAAGACAGTTTGATTGAAGCTCTCCAATTTTTAAATTCGTTTCTTATTGATATAGGAAATAAAGTAGTACAGTATGGAATTACGGTCAAAGATGTCGTATTTTCAATTTTTCTACGAAATCAGGTAGCAAAAGTAAAGATTTTAGCTTTATCTGCACTGATAAAAGTCTTAGAATTGTGCAGTGGAACGATTTCGTCGGAACAATTTAATCTCCAAAAAATAGTTAATAAAATTATTGAATATTTGGCTCAGGCATCTTCAAAAATATCACCTACTGTGAAGCAACAAGCTTATTACCTTTTAGGAATTTCCTCGCGGCATTATCCCGATTGTATGCGGTTGTGTTCGGAACGATTATTAAATTGGTACTTAAAGGATTTAAAATTTCATACAACGTCCAATCAAAAATCTGAAAGTAGTATTATTGTTGGCTGTCTTCAAGGACTCAATGAATTTATGTATCAGTTTCCTCTTCAAGATACCGAAGATACAGAAAAAGCTTACCAGTTATTTAAATTTATACGTATAATCTTGTCGAAACGTGATGTTAAAACATACGATATGGCTAAAGCATCTTTAATGTTGCTTTCGTCACATGCTTCGCTCTTGGCACAATTTCTATACGAGGACGGTATGAACATTTACAACATCATAGAAATTTGGACAAATCATTCTAATAGGGAAGTTAGGTCTTTAGGTTATAATGCTCTTGATGCAGTATTTAAACAGATTTCTGATATGTTGGAACAAAATTATGAAGATTCTTGTAAAGCTGAAATATTTAAATTTTTTATAGAAAAATTTCAGTTAATGATAAAATGTTCTGAGAATATTCGTAGAGTTTCTACAGCCATTCGAGGTTTTGGATATTTTGCAAAAGTTTGTAAATTATATTTGACCGAAAAGGATGTAAAGTATATGCTTAATGATGTAATTAAGAAAAGTGAACAACATTGTTTAAATGAGGAAAAAATATTAGATGAACGAATTCAAATTTTACCAAGTTTTCTGGATTCATTGTCAAGTATTGTTTTACAATTACAGGAAATTTCAGAAAGTTCTCTTAGTTATCTTGAAAAATTAGCAGTATTTCAGATTCAGAATTTTCCTTATCTCCCATCACCATATCATTTTTTATGCTATAATTCGTTAATCAAATTATTTTTGGCTGTACATTCTAAAGGTCCACAATTCAAAGGATTCTTAAATAAAATTATTCATCAAGGAATTATAAGAACTTGCTCATATCCTGTAAGGTTTGAAATTGAGGCAAGAGAAGAAAATATGAGTGGAGATAATTTAGAACTAAAAAATCCTAGAGATATAACAAGTAAAAGTTACAGTTCCTTATGGGTAAATCTTCTTTACATTGTAAGAAATAAAGAATTAAATCATATTGGCATTTCATTGGAAGATCGACATAATCTCCTTCAATTAATATATGATGAAATTATTTCAGTAGTACTTACTCTATTGAAGAAACTAGACCTAGCAACTACTCATTCTATGCAAGATGGTGAAATAAAAGATAGTAACTTGAAACAGTTTGAGACTTCTGAACTATACAGCACAGTATCTGATCCGTTTTATGGTTTACAGCTGAGTAAACCAAAAGATTTTAGAGTTTTCATGAATATTGTTGATTTTTTCAAGGATTTATTTATATCACGACATAATGAATTATTTGAAAAGTGGATTCTCATTTTTGGGTTAGAAATTATTCAATTTATAAACAAAAATCCATACATTAGTGGATTTTATAAATTAATAACTGTGTGTCTAACAATATGTAAGAAAACAAGATATTTCCAGCATGTTAAGAAATTAAAAACAAAGGAAGAAATAAGTATGTCAGAGAAAGATTGTTTGATAGCTTTTGAATTATTTGCTAAATTCTCAAGAGAAGTTGTTATATATTTGCAACAATTCAAGGATGAACTTCTTGCATCATGTATAGAAGTTATTCTTTCATTGCCAACTGAAATTGTGGAGTCAGAAATTAATATTTTAATTCCTGCTGTACAGATTTCTCTTCAGTTGGGTCTTAGTTATCTGCCATTAGCAATGTCTTGCTTAGATGCATTAGAGACATGGTTATATTCTTTACCTTCTGAATTGTTAAAAGAGCATTATCCCAAACTTTTACCAAGTTTGAATGACTATTTCTTAGCAAGTGATAATATTTCACTTCAGCCTTTAAAAAATATTCATACATTTACTAAGCAGTCTTTAGTTGTAAAGAAAAAATTACCTTTAAAAATTAGTCAATATAAAAAAATAAAACAAACTGATTTACATGAATCTGAATTAATTAAAGTACAGCATCGAATTTTAAAATTTTTAGGATCTGTTGGCAATCAATATAATTTTGCGATGATATCTGCTGATAAAATAAAGATACATGAAGTTGCTGTAGCATGGGATATTAATAAGCAGAATCATTTAAAATTTTACTTACCTTTCGTTGATGTAAAGTTGGAAATATTTTTAGATAAATTTCTCCCACGAATTGTGACTCTTTCAACAACAGCAAGTCAAAGACAAACAAAAGTTGCTGCATGTGAGTTGTTACATGCTGTTGTGACATTTATGGTTGGTTGTGGAGCAGAACAACAACCTGAATTGCAAGCAAGATATTCAATGAAAAAATTGTATAAAAATGTATTACCTGCATTACTTCAACTGGCATGTGATGTTGATGAAGTTGCTAGAAAGTTGTTTGAACCTTTCACTTTTCAATTAATTCACTGGTTTACAACAAAAAGAATGATAAATAGTGATGAAACAAAACAGTTTGTTCAGGTTATTTGGGATGGATTGGTCCAGTCTAAAGATGCAGTATTCAGAGATTTCAGTGCCCGCTGTCTTAAAGAATTTGTACAGTGGTCAATCAAGCAAACTTCAATAAGGGAACAAGAAGAAAACCCCATTGGAATGAATGTTGTTTTGAATTGTTTGTATAATTACAGCCTGCATCCTAATCCATACAAAAGGTTAGGAGCAGCATTAGCATTTAATAGTATATATACAATTTTTAGAGAAGAAGAATCTCTTGTTGATAAATTTACTTTAGAAATAGCAGTTCATTTTATAGAAAGTCTTGCTATTGCTCATTATGATGATAAAATTTTAGGAACTCAAGACAAATGTAAACAAGCTCTAAATCATTTAGAAAGAATAATGGAAGTAAAAGCAAAACTTTTAAGTAAGACATCAAAGAAAAGGAGACCATTAAGAAATATTGATGATGCTGTTTTGCCAGAAGTTGTGGAATGGATTTTAAAAAATTGTGGATGTTTGCAGAGTGAATGTAGACATAAATGCATGGAACTTGTATTTCAATTAGCACCATGTTTATCAGGTTTTAATGAATGTAAAGATTATTTTTCTCATTTATTAGAAACAAAAGGAAAAAAATTCTTTTTGAATTGTTTTGAATCAGAAATGTCAAATACTGTACCAAGCTTTAATCCAAATGATGGACTAAAACCAATTATTAATTGGTTAGAAGGTCTACATACAATGCTTGATTGTTATTATTGGGTATTTGGTCAAAGTGTTTTGCAGTTATCAGATATTTTCAATGATGCAAGTAATAAAGAATCGAAATTTTTTCCTTCTATTGAATTTTTTTTAAAAACTCTATGCATTGATTTTGATCAGCGAGTTCAAACATTTTTCACTCATGAATCTATTAAAAAGCAAATATTATCACCCAAAGAAAAAGATGAATATTTAAGATTAAATTGCTTTATTATTGTAAGATTAATAAATTTTGTAACTACAATAGTTGAAAATTATCACTTACAATTAAATACAATTCCATCAACGTTCTGGAGCATAAATTTTTGGAACTGTATTTATTCTTCAGTTCTTAATCCGAAATTTCTTGGATTTGACATGACAGATACTTATATCTTTAATCAATTTCCTAAAGAAACAAGAACATTATTGAAAGTATTCTGTGAATATATGCCAAAACCTTTATATAACAATTTTAATGAACATCTTTATGAATATCTTCAATCCAAATGCAATATATATAATCTTTTTCCATTAAACTTGAATGATAAGGATTTGAAGATTCTGGAAATTCAAGAAATGTTATCAGGTTATGAACAGTTAATTGAAAACAAACTTTGGCCAAAACAAAATTGTAATAAATCCAAAAAATTGGCTTGTGATATGTTATCATCTGTTTGGGAGAGCTGTATTTTAGAAACTGAAATTGGCTGTTGTATTCCTATATTAAATCCATCTGTCTTAAATTTTGGAAAGAAAATTTTGACATTAGCATTAAAATTAGATATTTCAAGTGAAGATCTCTTAAAAAAATTATTAGAAGAGCAACAGTTGTATGTGTCAAGTCTTAAAACTAAAACAAGAAGAGGTCTCATTATGTTTTCTACTTATCAACAAGAAATTTCACTATTTGCTGGTATAAATTCAAGACATTTCATTTTTTCTTTAATGAATAATATCAATAAATCAAAAACAACTGTTCTTAAAATTTTAGTAGGAATTCTTGATTCTATTGGAAAAGTAAAAGAATTTAGACATAGATACGGTAAAGATATAATAAATAGTATAATGTGTCAGTGGTCAAGACTACAACAGTGTTTAGAAGAAAGCTGTGACATAGATCTACAAAATGATATTATAACACTAATTACTAAAATATTTTTAATTGATTCATCATTTATAAAAGGAAGTGTTAATTACGATTCTAATTCAATATTTTTTTCATTTATAACATTACTACAAAAGAGTGAAATGTCACTAGAATTTAAAATATCTGTTCTTGATCTTCTCCCATTCTTCTTATGTGATGCATTTTTGTGTAAAGTACAAGCTGCTCTTAATGATTTATTTACAAATCATTTTCCATTATATTCTAGTGAACTGAAACCAGGCAGCTCACAATATAATGACTATCACTTAGCATTTAAAAAACTCCTAATAGCTTTAGAATTAACAGGAAATGAAATGCTTTTAAAGTTTGTGATCCAGATAATGTGCAGAGAATCAACACATTTATTAGAAGAGAATATTCAAAAATGTTTTAAAAAGTTATGCAAGAGAACTGATCCTAATAAAGAAAGATTGATTGCTGAAGTTCCATTAAAGATGTTTCTCGAGGATGGATTATATCCTAGTGATATGAGAATTCATATTATGGAAAGAGTCTGTCGAGTTATACTTGGCATGATTTCTAAAACAACATTAAAATATTTCTTTATAGATCACATAAAAGAAATTATGCAGATTGTTAAAAGCAAACGTAAAAGTTCAAATGAAATTCAGCTTGTTTCTAAAATTGGTGCATTTCAACTTATTGAAATATTATATACATATTTATCAAAAGAAGAAGTTTCAAAAGAATCTCAAATTAACTGCTCATATGGACAAGAACTTACAAGAGAAGCAACAGGATCTGCTATTGCTGCAAGAAAGGAAAATTTGGAAGGTGAATCAATATCAAAAGAGCTCTGCAGAAAATATTGTTGTGCAGCTTACAATGCAGTTATTGCAATCATATGTTGTACACAAACTGATTCAAAATTTTATTCAACATTCCTATTCCAAGAAAATTTTGCCAAAGGTGAATATATCTGGGAAAATATTATAGATTTAAATAAGGAATACACTTTTCCTATTGAACTTGATACCATAGAAAGAAGAAGAAAATTTATTTCTGTTCGACATGAAAATAGAGAATTAAATTCCAATAAAACTCTAAATTTTGCCTCATCTTTAAAATATGCACCATCACAATATTTATCTGGTAGTAGTCTTAGTGATGATGTTAGCCAGTTTGATTTTAGTTCTTCAGAATTAGCATTTTCTCAAGATATGAAAAATAAAAATAGAAAAGAAGAAATAGATTCAAATCCAAGTAATGAAGCAAAAGATAATGATTTAGTTTCAAATATTACAGTCGAATTAGAAATTGATGATTTGAATCAGCATGAATGTATGAATTCTCTCACCATGCTTGTACAACATATGGAAAAAATTCAAATATTATCTTCTGAACCTAAAGAAATACCAAAATGGTTAGATAATTTATGCAAGAAATTAGAAGATTATTCAGTTCATAGAAATGTCAAACTTTTTTTAACTAAATTATTCATAAACAATGCAGAAATTTTTAAACCTTATGCAGCATTTCTTTTGCAACCATTAATTAATTTAATTTTGAATGCAACTTTTGGAAGGGAAATAAATTACTTCATCCTTGACTTAATGGTTGTATTGTTGTCTTGGTCTTCAATAGCAATTCCTGAAGATTCCTCTATTGGTCGACATGCAGCAAGTGGACTTCTAGAATTTTTAATGAGTAAATGTTTTCATATACGTAAGGATGTTTTCCGAAATAACTTAGAAATGATAAAAACAGTTGTACAATGTTGGAAAGAACAACTTGATATTCCAACACACATTATTTTTGAAAGTATGAGAAATCTAGATACAAAAGTAAAAGATAATATTGTTGGAATTCAATTATTTGGAATTGTAGTGTCAAATGGATTAGATCCTTATCAAAATACATCTAGAATAGATAAAATAAGCCTTTTAAAAACATTAACTGTAAACCTGAAAAACAAATACAAAGAAATTTATGAATCAGCATCAGAAGTTTGTGGTATGAGCATGAAATATTATTTTGATAAAGATGATGATATTTATAGTGAATTCTGTAAAATAGTAAAAACTGAAATCTCTTCATTGAATGCAAAGGGTCAATATTTAACTTGCCTTTATAAAATTAATACTCACTTCCCATTATTTATTGATAGCACATTCTTGAATAAAATATTATATATGTTGCCTAATGTGCATGGTATATTTAGAAAACAAATCCTTGAAATCATAAATTCTCATGTTGAAAATATTGAAAATGCTTTTGCAGAACTTAAAAATCAAGGACTTCTGAATATGTTAGAACATAGAGATGAATCGATTCAATTCAATTCATTAAATATACTTCAAAAATTATTAAAAGAATTAGATACTGACAAAATGCTTAATGTATTTCCAATAATCTCTAAAGTTCATAAGAGTGCTGAAACAATTTGCCGAAAAGTGATGTATGAAATAATGATGCATGCCTATGAGAAATTTAATACAAAGAATGGGATAAAAGAAAAAGAAATTAGTAGATATGCAAAAGAAATGCTTTTGTATGGTCTCGCTGATTCTGATTTAACACTTCGGCTTACTGTTCATAACTTTTGGAGTCAAAATAATCATTTGCCAGCTGAGACTTTTTCCAGAATTAAAGCAGTTCTACAGAAAATGTATTCTCCAGAAATTGAACACATGTTTCTTCAATATTCAACATTTCTTTTAATGGAGATGACTTCAAAAAGTCCTGATTATAATCTAAAAATCTTTCAAAATCCACTATCTACATGTGCATTTCAAAATTATGCAATATCGTCATCATGGAAGAAACGTCATGCTACTTTAACACCTTGGTTTGTTGATTCTCTGTCATCTGCTACTAGTTTTTCTGAAACAAGCGTAAAAAATATAGATGAACAGATCAGATCTACTGTAGATGTTAGAGAATTTGATCCTACACAAGAACAAGCATCCAAAAAAGCATTTAATTGGTTGACTCAAACTTCAATTGATACTTTGGGTGATTGGGGATCTTCATCCACGTCGTCGTCATTACTTTTCACTATTGGAAGTGATACAAAAAAAATTCCAAACAGAGATGAAAAGAACAGAAATTCAAATCAAGATACATCCAAAAACAAAATAGAGAAACTTTCATCATCTAATACATTTCATTTGAGAAGAAGATTTTTGAAAGATAGAGAGAAGACCAGATTACATTTTATTCGAATGGAAATGAGAAAACAACAGTTAAGACAGGAAAGAGAAAAAGAGCAGAAAAAGCAGAGAGAAGGTCAAGTCACAATTTATCGACAGTATCGTATAGGAGATTTACCTGATATTGAAATAAACTATTCATCTATAATTGTTCCACTTCAGGCTCTTGCCCAACATGATGATGAAATTTGTAGAATGCTTTTCCAATCATTAATATCATCTGTTTGTTGTTACATGAAAAGTAATATAGTGACAGAATATTCAGAATTTTGTAGAAGCTTATCAAGTGCATTGAATGAAATTCTAAAGAAAAGTATACATTATCATCCTCAACTTGTTGCTTTTTGTCACGAATGTTTAAACTGTGATGTGAAAGAAATGGATATTGATTATGAGCAAATTAGTACATCATCACAAGCTAGTCATAAACAAAGTCTTGGAATATTACTTTTAGAAGATCATCTTATTTGTTACAATAACTTTAAATCTAGCAATCCTGCAAAAAGAATAAAATTAAATAAACCTTTAATTTCTGATGAATTATCTATATGGCTTAAAATGGCAGAAATTTATAAATCCTTAAGTGATTATGATTCTGTTCATGGAATATTCAGTAATTCGTTGAATATTCAAGAAGAAACTAAGCAAGCATTAGAATTTGAATCAAGAGGAGAGTATTTGTCGGCCGTGAAAATTTATAGTAAACTCTACGATCAAACTGAATGGTCTGCTGAAGAGCCAAATCAAGCAGAAATTGATTTATGGGACAATGCAATACTTCAATGTTATGATTACTTAACTCAATGGGATCTTCTTCAGTTAAGTATAATAAACCGTCTTGATGAACATCAGAAACAGCCAAACTTAAATAAAATTTGGGAAGAACCATATTATCAAGAGCATTATTTACCATTTTTAATCAAATCCAAATTAAAATTGTTAATAGAAAATAGAAATGATCAGTCCTTACTTTGTTTTATTGATTCTGCTCTGAAAGAAGAAAATAAAAAGAAATATTTAGAAGAAAACTTTTCTGAAGAATTAACATTATTATATATTATCCAAGAAAATTATGATCGTGCTCAGTATTATTCTCAGTTATGTCTTCAGAACTTTTTAAAAGAATGGTCCAGCCTTAATGTTTTGATGCCTGTTATTAGGAAAACAAAATTGCAGTCTCTGCAGAAACATATTGAACTGCAAGAATTTTTAAATTTTATAGACACTTATAGAAATATTGATGAATATCATTTCAAAAACCTTACAGATAGATGGCTGAAGAGATATCCTGATATATTTGATTCTGTTAATATTTGGGATGATATAATTATGAACAGATCACTTTATATGGAAAAAATTGTAAGTAAGTTGCAAGAAACAAATAATCAATCCACAAGTTTCAGTTTAGAAGAAAGTATGGATACTTCAATTGTTGATAGTGAACCAAACTCATATTTTGATAGCGAAAAGTTTTTAAAAGAACAAAGATTAAAAATGAAATTAAAATTTGTAGAAGCTGCATTGTTGCAGGGAAACTTACAAGTAGCAGTTAAACATCTCAAATGGTCACAACAAATAGCAAAGGAACTAAAAGCTGATCATCACTGGATAAATTGCATACATTTATATTGTAAAATAGATTTAAAGAAAGCTAAGAATCAGAATTATCCAGAACAATTAGATACTTTACTTTGTGCTCATAAACAATTAGCTAAATTGGATCTTCATTTTCCAAAAAAATTAGATGTTTCCACAATGAACCATTATTTACTACAAAGTGAAATTATAGAAATGGCTGCAGATATTGTAAAGTATAATGATGTTCATGCTGAGAAAATTCAAGAATTAACAGACACTTTTTCCATTCAATCAAAGTCAAAATTAGAAATTGATCTGTTTTGTAAGAATTATGAATATAAATGCAGAGCGATTGATATAATCCAAGAGGTTGAACAAAAAATGATTGAATTTGATCAAGCTACAATTGGAGAAACATATTTAAAATTTGCAAATTACTGTAATAAAATTTTAAGAATGCAAGAAGAAGAAGAAAAGACGTTATCGTTATCATTTGAAACTTACCCTTCAGTTTTAACAAACTCTCTACTCAATGCTCTTAAAAATGGCAATTTAAATGCAATTAAATTATTCCCTCGATTATTACAAATTATTGAAGTATATCCTGATACTATTCCTGAATTTATTGCAAAGTCAAAAGTTGTTCCTTGTTGGATGTTTTTATCTTGGATTACTCAACTACTTACATTGTTAGATAAACCAGAAGCTACTGCAGTTCAGTATATTATAAAAGAAATAGGAACTAACTTTCCAAATGCATTAGTATATCCATTTAAGCTGAGCTATGAAACGTATAAATTTCCTGATTCTTTGCAAGGAAAGGAAAACAAAGAATTTGTAATGAAATTGAAATCTTCATTAAGTCAATTGAAATTAGTTGATGAATTTGTAAATGCTCTAGATTCTCTGTCTGTACCAGAATTGCTCTATAAGGAATACTTTAAAGAAATACTTCAAATGAAAAAAGATAAAGGTGATAAAAATGAAATAGTGAAATTGTATAAAAAATTATGCCATGAACTTTTTAATTATAATCCTAGAGACAAAATGAAAGAAAGAAAACTACATTTAAAAGTTGCAAAGGTTTGTGGTTCTGTTGTGTTTTCTGAATTTGGAAAAGATGGAAATAAATTAATATCAATGTCACTAAAAGAAGCTAGTGTAAAATATGAAAGTTTATTAAAAAAAATAACAGCAATTTCTGAAATGAATAAAGAAGCTAAACTTAGAGATTTTTCAGATTGGTTAAGTGAATTCCATTCAATAAAATATTCTGAGGATATTGAAATACCAGGACAGTATACTGGGAAAAGAAAACCAATTCCTGAACATCATGTAAAGATTTGTAATTTTGATCAAAAGGTTGATATTTTGTCATCTCTTACCAAACCTCGTTGCTTGACAATACGTGGCAATGATCAAAAAGATTATAAATTCTTAGTAAAATCTGGAGAGGATCTTAGACAAGATAATCGTATTGAACAACTTTTTGATGTAATGAATGATATTTATCAATGTAATGCTGTTTGTTTCCAAAACAAGTTAAGGTTAGAAACGTACCAAGTGATTCCTCTGACCACAAAAATTGGCCTTATTGAGTGGGTTGATAACACAAATGTCTTAGGATCTTTCCTGAAAGATGCAATGACTGATAAAGAGAAAGAATCATTTCGGGAATCGGATCCAAAAATAACATTTTATAAATTTTTACTTTCAAAAATAAACAGCAGAGATAAAAGTATACCATTACTTTATGAAAATATTTACAAAATTGCAGATACAGAAGTTAATAAAAAATTCATTGAATGTATAAATATGATTCCTTGGGATTTGTTCAGACGAGCATTTTTGAAATTTAGTTCATCTTTAGAGGCATTTGTTATTCTTAGATATAATTTTATCACTTCTCATGCAGTTTTATGTATATCCCAATGGTTATTGGGAATCGGTGATAGACATACAGGAAATTTTTTAGTTAGCACTACTACTGGCATTGAAGTTGGAATTGATTTTGGTCATGCTTTTGGAACTGCAACACAGTTTTTGCCTATTCCAGAACTTGTACCTTTTCGTTTAACTAATCAATATCTTAATTTAATGTTACCTTTGAAGGAGAAAGGTGTAATTGAAGCTACTATGATTTCTGCATTAAGTGCTTTAAGAAATAATGCTGATATACTATTGAATACAATGGACATTTTCATTAAAGAACCTACAGTAAACTGGCAGGAAAATGCATTAAAACAAAAGAGAATTATTGGAAAAGTTGATGAAAATGTTGATAGTGACATAAATGTTTATCCTGGCAATACCGAAAGCGATGATCCCAATCATTCTGAATGTGATTTTAACTGGTACCCCAAACAGCGCATTTTGTTTGCAAAGCGAAAACTCGAAGGAATTAATCCATGTTATATCACAAAAGATGAACTGAGATTGGGTCATTCCAACAAACCTATTTTCCAACGTTTTACAGATGTGTGTCTTGGAGATAGAAAATCACTTCGTCAAAACCTACCTAAGAATGGTTTGAGTGTGAAACAACAGGTCAAATCGTTAATTGATCAAGCCACAGATTCACGTATACTGAGTCGAATTTACTTTGGATGGGATCCTTGGTTTTAAATAATTCTACTTTACTTTTTAAAATATTTAAACTTTATACTTTTATATATAAAATTTTCTTGTTCTATTTCTTCTTAGTAAATGAAACAAAATTAAAATTTCTAAGAAGCATACTAAATTTTCTACATTATTTTTTCTATTAATTTGTTTTATTGTTAATAGTTTTCAAAAGTTCACTAATCATAAGATTTTCTCCAGAAAAGGCTGACAATTTATTATATATATAAATTGTCAGCCTTTTCTGGAATTATATATATATATATAAGAATAACTTACTTTAGTATTAAATATCTACATTTGATTGTATTATATTTAAATTTTGTTTTGTAATTAAATCAATTGAAAGCTTTCATATATCAATAATAGACAGGAGCAAGTTTCTGTCCGTTTTTTATATTATTATAAATGTCAGACTGAAGTATTTCATTACACATTAAATGTTACTGAAACATTTTAAATGTTGGTAAAAATAATAATTGTATTTTGTATATTTTAATTGTTCAAATCCTGAAAATTTTGTAAGATACAAAGTTGATATGCAAATTTTAATAATAAAAAATAATAATTAATCTTACATTTTTTTTTATTTGACACATTTACAGAACACATTTTTGTTTTTCACATAACTGAAAGATTATTACAGTATTTTTGATATTCATTTCTGTTGTGAAATTGTAATTCATCGATAAATGTTTAATTTCTATAGTTACATCCTTACTGTGCCATCTTATTAATTAAAAATTTTATAACAGTGAGTTTGATTAACAAATATCTTGCATTGTTTAACATTAATCTCTTTTATAAACCTCAACATACTTTTATTAAGGAGATTAAATTTCTTAGATGTATTTTTAAAAAAATATAGATTATTCAGCAAGTTGTTAAATTTCCATTTATGAGTTAAGAGTATTTTGGTGCATCAAAATTGCATTTTGTATGATTGAGAATAAGAAATTAATATCAAATTTTCTATTTAGCTTGCTTTTTTGTATAGACTGATAAATAAAACTTTCAAAAATAAAATTAAATGTATAATATATAACAATGAAAAGATTTGTAGACAAAGAATTTCTATTAAACTTTTCAAATTTTCTAGAAAGAGAATACATGATATATGTATAGGTGTATTTGGAAACGTTTCAAAAATTAAAAAAAAAAAAAAAAAACCCAAAATAAAAAGAATATAAATGTGATCAAGTAGAATAATAATGCACGGGTATTTCGATTTTAAAAAGAATTGAAAGTTAATAATGGTAGTCATAACAGTGTGCTTCCATCTATTGACTGATATTTAAACTAAATCCAAAAGATCGTATTAATTTACTGAAGCGTTAAATTCTGAAGTGCCGTGGATACTTATTGTAGAATATGTAATATTTGATTTGTTATAAACGAACTTAAATAAACTATCGTATGTATATTTTAATCTTTACATTATTATTATTATTATAAATTTATTTATTTATTATTTTGTACATCTGAACTTTCTACTTGTTTTTAAAATGCAAATATAGAAAAATTGCAATGTTACTTTTAAAAAATTAATTACTGCAGATAAAAATTAACGCTTGTAGATGTTTTAAGTGTATTGTAGTGAAATCTTTAACGACTTGAAAAATAATTTTTGTATTCTTGTTCATCCGTTTGTTTGCCATATTTAACCGGAAGATTTCTCGGAAACCAAAAGACCTAGTGTTGAAGTTTTGAATTCGATTTGTCCATTCGTGCATTTATCCGTTTATTCATCCATTTAACTCTCTGTTTGTACATCTACTCACTCTTTCATAGGATTCGGATGTTCGGAGAACCAGACTGTGTAATTAGGAAGATAATATGGAAACAATAGCCCTTTGTCTAATTTTTTGCTTAGATAAATAAATAAAATAAAATAAATTATTATAGGACACGTGTGTCTATAGTTTTCAAAATACTAGATTTAAAAATTCAGCTTGTATACATGAAGAAAAGAAAGACTAGCGATGGGTCAACCAAACTGGAAAGTGAAATTTGTGAAAGTTTAAATCGAATTCGAACCCGGATTCTTCAGGATGTATGAGAAAATCGTACGTATTATAGACTATAACATAAAAAATATAGATAAAAAATAATTTATAAAGCATAACAGTGATTAAATCTAAATGATGTAACATTATATTGAATTTTTCATTAGGCACAGTTCATCTAAATTTCAAGTGTTATGGACAGAGTGACTCTCAATACATTAAAATGTATGAGGAATGGCGAGTGATGAGTCCGCAAATTAATTTTAAGTATTGTTTTTACTAAGTTTTTCTTCCACAAATTAAACATTTGCACAGTTGCTTAGGGCTACCCAGATGGTAACTGGGACCTGGGGCAAAATACGTATTGGGGGTCCTATTGTAAATTAAATTATTATATTAAAGTAAAGAAAAAAAAACATTATTTAGGGGTCCCTTTTTTCTTAAAGCCTAGAACAATTTGTTTTTATTGCCCAACTTTTGGGGCATCCTCCATTGTTCTAAGAGAATTCAAAAATCAGAGAAAATCAAAAATTTTGGAACAAAACTATAGAAAATTGACTCATATTAATAAATAATTTGAAATCATTTTGCATAAGAGATGAATCAAAATTATTTTTTGAAGTTTCAAATATCAAAACTATTGTTCGTATTGATATGTCATTGATAAGTCAATACTAATGATATAATGTAATCAATATAATACGAATTTTTACTCCGTTATATAACAATCAAAAAACAATTAAATTCCAAAAAAGTTATTTTATATTCAGAAAATTTAATAAAATAACACAGGTTACTGGAGTAGCACAGTACCAAACTGGAGTTTTGGTGCTACCAAAAATAATAATTTTACTTTAAAAAATTAATTTAAATAATTCCAATTGCATAAGGAGGATGGAAATGTGATAAACTGGAGCGTTACGTCATACGAAAGTGTGGAGGAGCTGGCGAGGCCCTAGTCCCGAGCCCCTCCATAATTGTTACGCTTTTGTAATAGGTCATCATAAAAGCAATAGTTATAAATTACAAAATCAGCAATTAATCATCATTGTTTTTTTTTTCTTTGTGGTTTTAGGCCCTTTACCGCTCTGAGAGCACAAAAAGGCCAAAATCATCATTGTTATAAATCTGAATGAGAAAATTTTAAAATTAAATTTTATTGATAAATTTCTTCAAAATATTTCAATCCTACACAAAAAAATGAAATATTTAAAAGATAATTTTTAAATAAAAAAAGTTTTATTCTTTACAAATATAAAGTTCGTTAACAACAAAAATAAACCCATTTTTGATCTTTATATTAAATTTTCGAATTTTATATTTATTTAATATTCATGATTTTGAATGAATAAATGTATTTTAAGACATTTTCTTTTAATGTAAGATTTTAGAAGATATTAAATCAAATATTCAGTTAATGGAATGTAGATTTTAAAATTAAAATATTTTATTTTATTCATAAGTAAAATTCATTTTAGAACGCATAAAAGTTAATTATTAATATTACAACATGCACTTTTATCTAGTTATATTTAGCATATGCGAAAATATTGAATAGCTACTCTCATGCCCAGCAGGCAAGATGACTTGGTTAAAATAACTTCTTAATGGAATTTGATTGTATAAAACTTTTTTAAATGTCTTAAATCAAATATATTGTATATTGATATCAATTATATTATTTCGGGGAATATAAAGTTGAGAAAGGAATGAGAAAATTACTGTTGTAACTTTCTCATAATAAATCGACGGCCGAATGGCCGAATAGTTAAGGTAGCTCACCGCTCTAGAGACCCGGAATCGAAACCGAACGGTCGAAAAACCCCAGGAATTTTTCGAGGGGTGATATGTCCGGATAGGGTATGTCGAACCCCATTCCTTACCCTCCAGCCGCTCCATTGTCGGCCTGACCGAACCCATAATGGGCCTGCTAAAATAAGCCCTCTTAGTTCTTACCTACGAGGAAGAAGTTTTAAAACAAATATTATTATTATTATTCCCATAATAAATCTTCCAGTTCTTCCTCTGGTCCTTGTCATAAATAAGGACTTTTGGTCTTTTTATCAGGCATTTTTGTTGGTCAATTCAATTTATATTTCTTCAGATCTAATCATTGGTTTTAGAGCCTTTTTGTAATTAAATACTCAGAATCGAATTCGATATAGAAGAGATTTAATTAAAGATTTTCAGAAATGTATTTAGTAACGTAAAGAAAAGCATTTTGTCTTTATACGTTAAATTTTTCTACTGATAATGATCATTAATAGAAATTAATTACTATTTTGTATTTTTGTACATATTTCATTTAAAACCTTTGACATTTGTAAATCTACACTTGGTTCCATTACAGTGATTTATTGTTTTAACTTCTTACATAAGATATTTTTAGAAGTAGAATATTCCTTACATATTACGGATGCAGAATAGACATGTAATTTATAAATATGTTAATTTAACATCCTGTAAATTATGCGTATTGGCGATTGAATTAAGGTGTTAGCCTACCGCTATGGGGGACTCGGTATCGAATCCTACCGAGACACCCCAGGAATCTTTTATGTGCGGCAAGTCTCGGATATGTCGGGCTCCGTCCTTCGACACCCAGTCGCTCCTACAGTATTGTCGGTCTGGCCGAACCCACGATAGGTATGGGAAAAAGAGGCTCCTTTAGCGGTACAATACGATCGGATGGCGAAAATGGTTAAGGCACCACCCTAATTATGTGGGACCAGGATAAAAACGGGGCGAAAAGCCCCAGAAATTTTTCGGAGGGTAGTCCATCTGGATATATCTGCTCTGTTCCTCACTATCCGTTCGTTCTATTGTAGACATGGTCCAACTCACAACAGGCTTGTTTAAAATACCCTCTTATTACCCATAGGACGGAAAGAAATAAAAAAGTGCTGACAGGACGGAAAGGGCCAAAAAATGGAAAAAATTATGCATTTTGTAATATAGTTGCGGTGAAAAATTTGGGAATTTTCTTATTTTTTAAATTAATTCTTTTCAAACCAAAGTTTTTTCACGTGTATAACTTTTTAGTGTACGATGGAGTTAGATATTTTATTTTAAAATATATTTAATATATATACAGTGTATATTTTATATGCGGAAAAAATTATATAAAAATTCAGTAAATTTTTTAATATTCCTATTACCAAAATGATGCTGTTTTAATCTTCCTAAACTTATATTGCACTTATTCAACATACTTTAAATATGTTATTTAAATAGAATTTAAATAAATTTTAAAATTTAATTACCAAGTAAAAAACTTGGTAATGCAATTGTCTGTTATACATAATTATTGAATACATTATACTCTGTGAATATATTAAGTTTCTTTATTTTTAAATAGGCCCTACTGTGTTGAATTTTTGTTATAACTGCAGTTTGATGATGCATACTGGTTAGTGTCATAAAGTCTTTAAGAGAATTAAATTTATTATATTTTATTATGTGTTTTCTGTTATCTGCTTTATCTCACTTTGTTTGTTGGAAAATGATAATTGGGATTATATTGCATTCATTGATATACTGTTCTCTGTTCTATATCATTTAAATGCGAATAGTGTACTGTATTTTGAATAATGTATAAAGTTTTCGTCTATACACTGTAAGCGTATAACTTTGTTCTCGTGTAATATGTGTTTAATGAATACAAGTATATGTTGTTTCCAAGTTAATCTTTGAATGGTGTTTACCAGTCTAAACAAATATTATTAGCGGTGATCTGATTTAGTTTTATGATTTAATTGTAATTATCAATTATTTCTCCTAAAAATAATATATATTAATTTTCTACAACTATAATTAGTCTATTACACAGATTTATCTGCCTAAACACCGCAGTTTAATAAGACTATAAGCGAAATTTTTTATATAACTTACTTAATGTAAAAGTACATCGTTATTTTTTGTATCAAACAGAAAATCATGAAGTCAGCAACACAAATAGTTTGGCTTTTACATTTTTATTATGTTGATTTACAAGATAAAATTGGGTCCATGGGCGGATTTACATATAATTTAAACAAGTTGAAGCTTAGATTCTCGCGTTTCGAGTGTACCATTTAAGGCTTGACGTTTTTAAATTCATTATTATTTATTTGATAGAGAGAAAGGTGTCTTAAATATTATGGCCTAAAGCCCTATTACTGTATTATATTTTGTATAACTTTAGTACAGTACACAGCTTTTGTATACACTACATTACTACACTGTATGCTGTATAAGGAAGACATATGTTTCATGTATGTCTTAATACAACATATTTCATGTTTTAATCAATTCATATGTAATTTTAACATTTTATTGACTGAAAACGCATAAAATCAATAAGATTATACACTAGTTTACATGACAAACTATAATTTTAATTAAATATTTTAATATATTATTGATATCAACAATAGAAATATTAGTCGGAATTTAATCGATGATAAAGATTTCTATAAAATTTTAAGTATAAAATTGAAGATTGAGCAGAAAACATTTTATTTTTAGGATTGATATATGTATACAAATTGATACTCGTAGATGTATATCGATTGAATTAGTACTGAACAAGAACAGAAAGAATCCAGACTAGTTATGTTATACCCGTTCCACTACCAAAAACATAAGAATATATAAATAAAATCAATAAAGTAAGTTTTCGTCTCTTATCAAAAGAAACTTTAATTTACATCACTCTACATGTTTTTACATAAAAGATATGTTTTTGGAAGTACCTTGTGTTCGGGATAAGGCTAAATGCTCTATCTATCCGGGCCTAGTATTGACTTATTCTAGTCTAAATCATCATGCTTATTATTATTAAGAAATTTGATAATTAAATTGCAAAAAGGAATTAGTATATTAGAACATAACGGCATATGAATATTTATATAAGTGACTTATAAAGTCAATTAACTTTGATTGAATAATGCTTTGTAATTACTTTTGTGAGATACGTTAACATATTATATGAGTGTTTAATGAGATATTTAAAAAAATACATTAAGATCTTAAATAAACTTAAACTCATTCTGAATTCGAATTAATGCATACATGGACTCAGAAGAGGTTCCTATTAATTTATATAAGAGATTTAATCAGTATGAAGTAAAAATCGATGTTTCGTAAATGGAAAAATTACGGGTAGATATAGAATACTTTAATTAAAAACAGATATGAAAAATATGGTTAAACGTTTTATTAAAATATTTTACTTATAAAAGTGTCGATTTATATCTCCAGAACGTTAAGATTTGTGTTAAGAATTTATGAAAATATTCAAACATAGAAAGGTAAAGCACTCATTTTATTGCATGTAAAATTTTAAAAGTTTCTTTTAAAAACTAAATATTTAAAAGAAAATTTTTACCTAAATTCTCATAGACAGTTTATGTAAAGTACAAAATATTAAATAAAACTTTTAGAATTTATATTTTCATTTTTATTATTGTTTCATGTCTAAAAAGCAATATGATCAATTCAAAGTTTTAAAAATTTCTGTTCCAGATTTTCTCTTTTAGAAAGAATATCTATCAAATTTTTGTTTTATTTCTTTTATTAATAATTGTTTCTATTCATCAAAGCCAGGAATAATTTAATTGTCTTATTATTATTATTATTATTATCATGGCTTAAGATTAAAATTAAGCCGAAGAAAAGCTAATCAGTAATAATAATATTTTCACTTAATTTAATTTTATAAAAATTGTATACAGTCGAACTTCCAGTAACGACCGCCTCCCCAACAATGGTCACCTGTAAACAGCGGACAGTTTCCAAGAACAAAATGCATATGAAAGAACCTCCGAGCAACGCCCATTTTTTATGTTCTGTCAGTGGTCGTCGTTCAGGGGTTTGAGTGTAATAAATATAAAATCCGATCATAAAACGATACTTATGTTAAGGATGGATTTATAATACTTTTTCTTAAAATATTATTTAATTTGATTAAATGTTTAAATGACTCTATAGTATCCTATGGCGAAGAGTCATAAGGTAGCCCGAAAAAGCTACAATTTTGAAACAAAACAATATTAAAAATAACGTAATAAAATTAGAACACAATCCTAAAATTTTGTTTTCTTACACTAAATAGATTCGGAGATGCTCCTAGCGATAGACAAACAAACAGACAAGTTGTAAAATAAAAACAGTTTAATCATCTTAAAATAAATTTATTGTTGTAATAAACTTGCCTCCAATATAATCATAAATTGAATAATAATACCAAATAAATATTATAAATATTTTTATATATTTTTGTATAAAATTACAATTGAAATTAGATTTTATATACATTATTATTATTTTTTAAAAATTTTGATAGCAAAAATGAAAATAAATTGAAGTTGTGTAGAGAAATAAAATAGAAATGTCAGAATTTCATAGAATAGATGTTGCTTACTTTACAATCTTGAATACAATCTTGCTTTTTATTATAGTAACATAAAAATCGTTAAAGGAACTATTTAAAATAGTTTATAATGTCACGCTATAAGTTGGATACTATAAAATGCAAAGTGATAATTATAAATGATTTAAAATTGAAATGTTTTCATCAATTTTACTCAGAATAATCTATAAAACTGTGTTCATCTGAAGAAAAACTGTATCTACAGAAGTAAAGAAGATAATAAAAAACATATATAAAAAATTAATGAAGTGAATCTAGTAATTGTTTACATTAAAATAAAAAAATGATTTAATTTATGAATATTTTTATAAAAATCTCTTTATCTAAAGAGAATTGTTTCTGTGGAAGTGTACGAAGTAATGGAAAAATATCTTATGTATAAAATTCTCGTGTCACAATGTTAGTTACCGTACTCCTCCGAAACGGCTTTACCGATTTTTACCAAATTTTATATGCATATTCAGTAGGTCTGAGAATCGGCTACTATCTATTTTTCATACCCCTACACCATTTCCCCCTTTCAAAAATATATTTATATATGGATTAAGGCTTTTATGTCCAACAGATGGCGCTAACTTCCGACGACCGAAGTTTGCTTTTCTGTGAGGCATTATGCTTTTCTGTGAGAATGGACTGAAGCAGATCATATTCTATCTATCTATATAAATAAAATATAACGTTCGTTTGTTCCTACCGATTCCTTTGAAATTTTGACACAACGTTGCATTCGAATACGCACGTGTTTTTATATAATATACATGTCGAAATTCCCCCCAGTGGGGGAGATGGACGGGATTAAGGCTTACCGTGAAGAACTCGGCTTCTATTATACTATTTTAAATGCGGTTTTTTGTGTTTTTAATTGCGTTTTAATAGGTTACGTCAACAGAATATACACTAAAAAGGGATTTTTCGATATTCCCCAGCGGGAAAAGTGACGGGATTAAGGCTTACTGTGAAGAACTCGGCTTTTATTATACTATTTTAGATGCGTTTTTGATTGCGTTTTAATAGGGTACGTCAAGAGAATGTACATTAAGAAGGGATTTTTTGAAATTCCCCCCACGGGGGAAGTGTTATACATTTATAATAGATACATTTTGAGCCACAACAACGCGTGGATGGGTCAGCTAGAAATTACCTAGAAATAATTTATATGGCAAAACAACGTTTGCCGGGTCAGCTAGTATATATATATAAATCTAATAATTGTTTGAATTTAAAAAAAAGTAATTAAAATTATCATTAAAATGAATAAATTTAATAAAAATATTAATATAAAGTTATCGAATTTTATAAAGTTTTTATATTTCGTAAATATTTTAGAATAGTTTTTTAATAAATATTTTATTACAGCAACAACAGACTATATATAGAAAAAATTTTAAATAATTCAAATAGCATTTTATATGAACGTTTTTCGATAAAATTCTTCTCTTGTCAAATAATACAATGTAATATTTATTTATTTCATAATTCATGAATACTCTATATATATATATATATTGCAAATTTAATAACTTTATTTATCTACAGAGCTTACTGATAGGCCTTTAATTTAATTGATTAAAATATTATAGGAAAAATTACTAATAAAAAATTAAAGTAATTTAGAGTCAATTTAACCATAAACTGTATTTTAAGAAATATTAAAGATATATAAATTTATAAAAGAGATTATTAAATTTAGTAAATAAGATACATGACTTTATCCTAACCTGTTTTAATTTGTTATGGGTATTTATCAGTATACAGAAATTAAAAATGGCAAGATTTAAAATTTATATTATTGTAATTTTATTTTAAATTTAATTATATATATTTTTTATTGTTTTTTATTATTATTATTTTTTTAAATTTTAGTTCTTTCCCTTTCAGCTGTTTCAGAATTGCAATTTCATGAGTTCAAGTGTCAGTGACTGTTTGCTCATTTAATGAAATATTTATATAAATAACTGAAAATAGATTGAATACAAGAGAAATTCTTTATTAAAAAAATCTTTTGTATTTTCTTTTTCACAGCGTATGTACAGTTTTTTTTATATATATAATAGTGTTACAAGACAGTTATTACACAAAAAATTTACAGTTAAATATTAAAACAAACAGTAAAACATTCAGAACAACAATGTAGCTAGTTCTGCATATAGCAATTTTAATTATAATATACATTACATAATATGGGGATATACCAAAACATAAAATTAAAACTTATTTACAATGTATTTCACTCTGGTAATTTTATTAAAATAAAACAAAAGAAGAGCTTCATTTCATTGATCTTCTCTACAGTTTTTACATTAGAAATTATTGATAAAATTAGTTTAATTCAAGATTTATTATTAATATTATTAACTTTTTTTATTCATGGGAAGTACTGAATTATCTTGGTCCTCTTAGGTGTGTAAATGCCTCTATTTACTCTCTCATATAAGGCAACATTTATATATATATATATATATATATATTTTTTGTATTATTTAATTATAAAAAGTCATACAAAAAGAGAAAGCAAAGTTGAATTAGTTTTTGTATTTTTATTATAATTTAAAAAATTCATTTTATGTTTTGGTGTTGATTTATTATTATTATTATTATTAATATTATTGTATTTATTGTTTATTTTTCTCTTTGCAGTTTCAACAAAATTATTGATATGCATTGCTTTATTTTTGACACAACTTCCTGTATTATTCTTATGTTTGTCATAATAGATATATTGGATTTTTGTCATTATCTTCATTACCTAACTTGGAGACAGTTTAGAAAAGTTTAATTATTAACAAGTCTACAAAAAAATAAAATTAAATATAATAATTTTCATTGCCACTCAAATTACATTATTAAAATTAATTAAAACATCTTAAAATATTAATTATTGAATATCTTTTTTTACAAGAACAAACCATTCTATATTGGTATGGAGGTGAGATGTGAATCTGCCAATCAGAGGTACTGTATCTTCATTTTTCTGAAGATTGTACACTCCAATCACTTACAAATTTTAAATCATTATAAATAGAATATTTTATAATTCTAAAAATACGTATTACGTACAATACAAATGCTCACTTTTTATAATAAGAAAATAAATTCAGCAACAGGAGAAAGAGAGTTGTAAATGTGCATTTTAAACATATTAACATAATTAAAATATATATGTATATATGTTAAGAAAAACAATACTTAATGACCTATGATATGTCTAGACATCTCAAAACAAATTTTTTATAGTTTTTTTTTTATCCTGGACTATTTAATTCAGATAAATAATTTTATCTTGTTTTCTCCTTTATTTCTTAATATTTTAGAGATCTGATTGGCAGGAATCTCGTAGGAGTCAAACATCAAGTTTGCACAATTAATTAACATAGATATTATCACAGAATTATGTTTTGATGAAATTGTTTTCCATTAAAATTTTTGTTTCTTTCAATCACAGATGGAAAATTATCTCATCATTGTGCAGGGAGTTCATATAATGGATTCTCTGTTTCTTTCATTTTCGTCACCGTTACTGTTATTACCACCACTAGTAGGTATCTGGGTATTAGTTCCTCCACAAATCTGCATTTCTATCTCTGCCAATCTATTCTCTACTTCCCATTTGCTGTTGGCTTAGTTTAACACTCATTGTTGCATTCTCAGCTTCGAGGGTGACTAATCTTTCTCTAAGTCTTTTGATTTCAGCCAGTAAGGCCTCTTGGCTGGATTCTCTGGGCATTTGACTAGTTTGCAACGTAGGAGGTGGTGGAGGTGCCGGTGGAGCACATATAGAAAGAGGAAAGTGGGGAGGCATAAGCGCATAAGGATGATGATGATGATGGTGATGATGCTCCCCACTCATAGGACTATAATCTGTAAGTGGCGATACTTCTCGCGTCGTTGGAATTGGAGATTGAGGATAATAAGGAGAAGAAGGCATCGGGGACAGCAGATTAGTCTGTGAAATTGAAGGCCTGCTAATTACTAGTCGTCTATCCAAACCTGGTTCTAAAGGATAAGCTTGCATATTATGTGGATAAATTATATGTGGCATACTTCCCAAAGGTTCGTAGTAATGGTTAGTTCTATCTTCATCTTGTTGACTACTGGTTCGACTGCAGGCACTACAATTGCTACTTCCTCGACGTCTTCGCATTGTTGAAGGACTATTGGTATCTCTTGGAGGAACGGGAGGTTCAGTTTCGGATAACATAGTTGCTGTGGAAGAACAAACACCTGTTGGGCCTAATTGGGTTTCTTCCAATGGTATTTTACCACGAGATTCAACAAGGCCGGGAGTACTGCGACTGCGACCCATTGCAACTAAAAAGAATAACAGAAAAGTGCTCTTGGATCCGTTAAAAAAAGAAATTTAAATAGCTTGGAAACTAGTAAAGGAAAAAATGATAAAATTATAATGTGCTAATAATAAATTCTTTCTTTAAAAAAATCAGGAATTTTATTAATCGATAGATTAAGAAAAGAAGAAGAGGTATTGCAAAAATAATAAAGACGATAATTTTTTTCTACAGTATATTAAGTTAAAAATTAAATTAAAAAGTTTAAAATATTGTTTATAGTTAGAATTATACAGCTAGATTATTATAAATCATTCTAAAATTTAAAAATAAATCTACTTAACTATAAAACAATAATCCAGAAATTTAAAAATAATATTAAATTTCTGAATAAAAATTATTAACTAAATTCTCATTGATCTATTTTAAATAAAATTATAATTTCTAAAATTAATTCTGAACTTTTGTTATATTGTTATTATTATTATTATTAATATTAATCAAAGTCTGTCTCAATTGATTACACTTATAATTAAGAATCTCCGCAAAAAGTAACGACACAATAATGGCAATAAACATGATAAAAATAATTTATTTTCTGGTCTTTTGTAGTTATCCAATTTAGTTAACTGTGTCAAATCAAATTTCTTCCTTACTCAATTTTTGCTAGAGAGGAATAACAGGTGTGTCATTAATTTATCAGGCTTAACTTTATCCTAAACTATGCTAAAACTTTCACCAAAAAAAGGGATAAATTACTTGAAAACTTTGCCAAAATTCTTAATTATCTTGTCTAATGAAGTATTAATTAGTCTCTATTAGAATTTTGGCTAATACATTAAATATCAGAAATTATATTTTAATTTTACTTCAATTTTATTTAATATTTTTAATGTTTAATTCTTAATTTTTATTCATTTTTCTTTGATTTTAAACGTTATTATGAAACATAAAAGGGAAAGGAGTGATAGAGTAGTTTCAAATATTATAAAAATTCTTTCTATTTTAAAAATAAAAAGAATTTTTAAAATTGATATCAAGATTCAAACAAAAAAATTCTTTGGCTAATTAAATTAAAATTAATTAAAATAAAAGAAAATAGTTGATTCTTCTGGAATTATAATTTTTAAAATGTATTTAAATAATAATCTGGCAAGATAATATTTGTTAAATTATATTTTAATTTACTTCAATAGATTTTTTCTTTTTTAATTTTAATTCTTTAATGTATGATTGATGAATAAACAACAATTGGAACATAATATTTTACATTAAAATTATTTTGGTCACTCCTATGACATTTTATTGTAATTTTTAAGGATGATAAATTGATTTTTAATGTATATTTATTTCATAAATATTATAAAATTTTATCATAAATCATTATTCAACTATTTTTTATTATTAAAAATAAGTAATTTTTAAATCTAAACCGTTTACTAAACAACTTTAACAATTAAAATATAATAAATTTTATATATTATAAATATATAATAATAAAATTATTAAATAAATAATAATATTAAAATTTAAATACCATTTCATTAATTTTTCCATTTATAAAATTAAATATGTAATATAGTGAATATACTGGATAAAGCGTTAATTGTCAAATAAATGAGGGAGAAAACTGAGAAAATAAAATCAAATAAATTATTTCTCATTGATTACAAGCCCACATATACTTTATCTGCTCAATTATAATGCTCAAATATACGCAAATTTTGGGTCTGTTCGTTTAGATGGAATAGTGCGTATATTTACGTTAATTTGACGTTATCACTTCATTTAAAATGAAAAAATCCTATAGAATGACGTCATATTTACGTAAAACTGTACACTATCCCAACCAATCGAACACGCCTTTCGTTAACGTAACACGTTCGTCTAATAATCTTGCAACCAATCAAAGTAATTTACAAATGTTAATGTTACAATTGGTATCGCGATTGTTAAGCGTAGAACCACCTATATTGATTGCTTGATTTTACCCTCTCTACTTCATCTTTCATTTATTTTTAACGATTCATCCTGTATTTTAGAGTCTATTATAATAAAAAGTTAAAAACGAATTATTATTTAATGTTTGCTTCACTCGATAATAATCAAATTATAAAAGTTTAAATATTGAAGCCAGAACTCGCGCGAAAATTTCTAATTAAATAATTTGAATGATAAAATATCACGATCGGTTAATTCAAAATTACATCAAGTTCTGGCCTCAGTCTAATGACGCAAAAAAGTAATTAAAAGTAAATTTTAATAGGTTTCCCCCCCTTTCTAATTTGAATTTTTGAATATTTTAAAGTGCAAAGTGCAAATGTGTCTCGCCATTAAGTTTAATGAAAGAATTAAATGACCACTGACCGTTGGTCAAGAATGCCACAGAATTAGTTCTTGGACATATTGGTGGAGCCAAGTTATCTGAAAGGTAGATATGCCAGATGAGTCTTAACCAGTGATTTCATTTAAATATAGTAATTAACAAAATAATAAAAATATATTGTGCATAAAAATATAAAATTTAATATGTTTTCTTTATATAAATATATATTTTTTTCGGATTTTTTAATAAGATAATTTGATTTTATTTCTACTTATATCAGATAAGAAAGGTTCTTTCATCTCTTCACCTTTTGATCAATTTGAAAGATGGAAAAATTGATGAGATGTCGTATATCTATTGTTAAAAATTCATGTACTTCTTTTAATGTTTTTGTATCACAAAAATAAAAAATATTTTATCGGATGAAGAGTTATTAGTTAAGTTTTTAAAGCCTTTTCAAAAATATTAATTAGAACTTAAACATCCTTAAAATTAGTCGAATGTTCAAGTTAAAAAAAATAATAATAACTTTTTAATATTTATCATCTGTAACTAATAAAACTTAACATAAAAATAATAAATTTTTCAATATTAAATAATAGATTTTAAAACAATAATATTTATAAAAGATTTTACATGTTTTTGATTTAATAAATATTTATAAGATACTTACTTTTACGCAGAGGTTCTTTTTTATATTTCTCTAGACGTTTGACAGCAATAGCCTCCAGTCGAACTCTGGCAGCAGGATAATCTTTAAGGACTTCCCACATATCTTGTTTATATAGGCAAAACAAATCAGAATATCCCACAGAACGTACGGATGCGGTTCTTCTATTTCCAGCCGTTCCCATATTCAGAATACTTATTTCGCCAAAATAACTTCCAGCTCTAAGAGTCGCTAGTACGGTTTTTCCATTGTCTGTGACAACTTGTAGCCTCCCTCTGTTTACTATGTACATCTCTTTACCAACTTCTCCTAAAGGGGAAAGAAGTGACCAAACCTAATTTGGATTGATATAAAAAATAAGGATTTTGTTCGACAGGATCTATAGTAAAAAACATATATACACTTTTAAATTTTAAATTTTTGCCGGAGGATGAGATTTCTATTATAATTATAATTAAAATAATAATTATTTATTAGCGCTTTTAATGAGTTAAAGTGTTACCTTTTCTGCATATATAATCACCAGGACTGAAGAGCACCGGACGCAAACGAAGCACCAATTCGCATAGGAAACCAGCCTCTGTATTTTGGAAGATTTCCACCCGTTTTAATGTATCTAAATGTACGTGTATAGCTATTTCTGCTTTTAATTTATCTGGTAAACAACCGACGGATCTGTCTTCATCCGAAGACTTTTGCGTCATCCACAAATAATCAAACCATTTAATGACTTTATTCTGAAGATTATCGTTTACTCTACGCATCCTCATATAAATTTTAACAGCATCTAACTTAGCTGAAAATATAGACATACATAAATATACTAAATTAATAATAGTAATAATAATATAACATTTAATTTATTTATATAAGAATGAATTGTTTGAAGAGGATGGCATTTCTCTTAATTTGAGTGTATTAACACACCACTTTTCCTGCTGTACATGGTCAAAATGAGAATTTATTTATCCTTAAATTGATTAAATATTTTAATTTTTAAATTGTTAAATTGAGTTATCTTTCTTTCTATGCTTAATAGCTAACCTGGCCGGCTATTTATTGATTCTAATGATAAACTATTAAGGACAGAATGTTTATCTTCGGCAGTTTCAAACCTGTTTGATGTTTAAATATTCACATTTTAAGTAATTATAATGAAAAATTATATTTTAAAAAGAAGATAAAAATTATTATATGACTCTTTTGAAGGGAATTAAACCAATTTTTAAAGATGTTTACGTAAAAAAATAATAAAAATTTATATAAAATTTTTATGGTGTTTATTTTATGCTCGATGATTTAATCCGATGTTTAAAACAAATAGAATTTTCTTTAAATTTAAATCCGATCGATTCGTTTAAAATTCTAAAATACTTATTAGCATATTTATATTTAATTCAGAATTTGAAGAAGGATTACTACTACTTTGAATTACAACCGTATATAAATAACAATTAATTTAAATAAAAAATGTAAAATAAAACAGATAAGATTATTATTAAATAATCTTATAAAATATTTTTTCTTGATTCACATCGATTTTTCCACATGGAAATATTTTCTTACAAGACAAATTGTTTGATATTTTTGACAAATGTTTTTAAATTTCCTTACTTTAAATGCTAAAATACAATTTTTATTACCGAAAAACTTTGTTCTGCATGAGATAATTTAGAAAAAAACATTTTTACTTAACTCCTCAGATGTATTTTTTTACGCTCCAACTATATTCAATTGTACTAATAAACCGAACCTTTTCCCTTTAATATTTGTAAATTTGCTTATATTAATTATAAATTTAGAATTCGAGTCTTCTAGGACTCTAAAATTTATCCAAATTAGCATTTTGAATGAGAATTTCAAGGTCGTCTATGTTTTTAACATAGCGTATCCCAGGAGAAGCATATTGTACACAGTAGAGATTTAATCAATTAAATATAAGTATAATAAAAAATATATTATTTGCAATAGAACAATATTTATAATTGCACTCAATTATTTTTCTTCTATAAAATATGTTAATATACTTATAATATAATAATAAAAATTTACAATTTAAATGTAAAAATATAGCTTAAAAATTATATAATTCAGGATGTAATCTTATTTTATATTATTATTCAGTTTATTTATTTACTCTATCAAGAAATATATTATATAAAATCAATATGTTTGTCCATAGACTAACTGAATCTATCAATAAATATTGTATAATCTTCATAAAGTGGAACCTCTCAACGGCGGCCACCTCTTAACAGCAGCCTTTTTTTTCAGAATATTTTTTTTGTTTTAAACAAAAATTCGTACTAAATAACCTCCGAACAACGGCCATTTATTTTTTATGTTTCTGCCAGTGAACGTTGTTCAGAAGTTTGACTGTAATTGTTTTTTGAAAAATTCTGATTTAAGAAAATTGAAATAAAATTTTGAAATAATGGAGAAAAATATTTTTTAAATAATCAAAATTTAAATTTGAGTGTTTTTATTTCAATCATTCGATGAAGTATATTTTAATATGCAGATATTCATTACAATGCGTTACAAGGGGGTGAAATGTTTACGTAATTGCAGAGTCTCAACCCCCTTGAGTTAACAGAATGATTCATTCTTGTTTCTGAAGCGTTGTATAGCGAACCGTACCGTTTATGACATTGCTTTGTATATTATACGTGTAATTAATAAAATAATGTAACGTTCGGTACCTCGTGTTGTGTATTATTCCTTAGTACAATTGATCGAGGATATGAGCTACGTAATTTTGGGGTGGATATTTGCGATATTTGGGGTGGAGAATTACGTGGCGTTATGGGAGGTGGAATGGTAATTGAAAACTATTACGAGCAAAAATTGCCGGGCTGCAATTTTTAATCATATCTTTAATTAATTTAATTTCAAATATATGCTCTCGATTTTAAATTAATAATATCTTCCCCTATACATCATACTTTTCTTGATAACAACGGTCATCTATGTAACTCCGTTCTGGGAAAAATTTTTGAATTGAAATCATGACTTCGGGTGCAAACCGAAAGTTCGTACATGGTTAACTGAGGCCTCCTGCCCCTAAGCTTTCCATATCTAGTCTCGACTTTCATTTATCTAACACCGTTGTCGAGATTAAGGAAGGATATACAGACGGACAGACGGACGACAAATTGCAGCCCAAAAGTAACATTACGTAATGGATGGACGATCATGTATATCAATTCAGCGTCATTCTCGATATAGCGTCATTGAAGTTTAACCGTATACACGAATATGCACACTCGATATAGCACCAATTTCATAGAAAAACAGTGTCGTTAAATCGAAGTTTAGCTATATAACTGAATATTTCTAGTAAAACAAGCACACTATAATTGTTTAAAATTTAATTGTCAAATGCAACTCGTTTCAAAAAGTTTTCGCACTTAGAAAGCACTGATCCGTTTCCTGTACTACTTTTAATGATGTAATTCGACTACGTAAATTATTACGTTCATTTCACATATTAATTTTCTAGAAAAATGGCATAATTAGTTATAAATATTTTATTTTCTATCATTTCTGCATTATTTCGAAACAAATACACTTAAGATAAGATAAAAATTATTTTAAAACTAGCGATTATTTTTTATGAAGTTTAATTGGGTCGATTATAAATATATCTTCGTAAATATGCGCAAATAATTTATATTATATGAGAATTATTTAAGAATTATTCATGGACCGTGTGGTCCCTTCATTAAGTATTATGTAATGCTTACTTATATAATAACGCATTAACGCCTTAAATTATGTCAAAGGATAAAATTAGGGGATCCAGATTTCACGTTAGCTCATATTTTCTGCAGGATCATAGAGAGTAGCTGAAAAATTCACCCATATCAGTTAATGGGTTTAGAAATAAGGAATGAAAAAGAAGGGTGGGATTTCCAGGTTTCATGGTCTATATTTTCCACAGGACCTGGAGAGTAACTCTGAAAATTGGTCAAAGGGTGAAGGAAGTAATAGGTGAATAAAATCAGAGGTTGTCTGTCTAGGTTGCATGGTGGCTCATACTTTCCACAAAATCCTACAGACTAACTCTGAAAAATTTTATCCGTATTAGTCAATGGGTTTAGAAGTAAAAGATGAAATTAGGATAGAGGTGAGATGTCCAGATTTCATGTTAGCCTATGTTTTCCGCAGGATCCTAGAGAGTAACTCTGAAAAATTCGATCCAGATCAATCAAAAGGTTTAGAAGTGTATAGAAGAAAGACAGAGAGACATTTTATTTTATATACACACAGATTTTAAACCAATAAATAAATTTCTAAAATTATTTTTTTTTACTGTTAAAAGTTTATGAAACAGAGATAATAAAAATAAAAATAAAAGCTTTAAAAACAAAATAATAAAAATTATTCTTTGATTCTTGAAATTCGTTCTCAATAAAATCTTTTCGAAAATAATCTCTTTGTAAGTATATCAAAATTTCAAAATTCTTATTGAAGTAGAAAGAGTATTTGATGGATGACCAACAAAACCAAGCAGAAATGATACAACAGATTTCTTTATTTTCTTGCTTCAAAAATAACTCCCAGATAAGAAAAATAAATTCAAACCGATTTAAATTTATTCTTATTTTCATTTTTTTAAACATTTTATAAAAATTATTTAATATATAATTTACTAATTTGTTTAATTTCTGTTAAGATGAAAATTCTATTTGTAAGATGCTCTAAAATATTTAGAAATGTACTAAAAAGAAAATTTTATTGAATATAAATTCGTTTGTTTCGTAAAAAAAAATTTAATTTTAAATAAATTAAGAGCAAAAACTGATAATATTTTTTTAAATTTAAAAAATATGTTGAAGGTTAGTGGATATATTAATTAATTTCTAGCGAATTTATATATAATTTTGAAAGCGAATAAACTTTTTATTATTTTTTATTAAAATTAATTATTTTTAAAAATCGTTTTTAAAATATTATTGCATAAATTTTTACGTTTAAATTTAATTTTTTTCCTTTAATAATTAATTGAATTTATATCATCTTTATAATAAAAAAAATAATTAAAATTTTATTTTTTATTTTAATAAAAATGCAGGAAAAACTTTTAAAAGTTATCTTAATTTACATATATTTTGTAAGTTTTATTTTAATTAATTTACAATAATTCGATTATTGTAAAAAAATATTCTAATAAATTTATCATTTTAATAAGTAAAATGTTTTTTAATGCATTTTAAACTGATGATAAATCATTATTCACTAAGCAGAATGAGATAATATAAGCGAACAATTATTGTAAGATCGTCACAATGCCGAACTGCCGTTTCTAATCATCTTTTAATTTAAAAAAATCACGTGATTTCCGGTCCAGACCGAAAGTTTGTGCGTAATTAATCGCCTACGATTCTAAGCTTTCTGTATCCTGTCCCAATTTTCCTCTATCTAACTCCATTCTCGAGATTAACGAAGGACAGCCGGACAGACGGACGATAGTGGGAATGTACGGGTCTGCAATTTGATAATTGTAGCCCAATAACACTAACACTTACCATAATTTTAATATTATTAGCTCGCATATGGGAATGACATCCGTTTAATTTATTTATTTAAAGAAAAATGTAAACTAAATGCTGTTAATAATTGAAGACACACAAGTCTCTTCGAAATACCAAATAATAAAAGTCATTACGTTGTAGACCATTTTACAGTTTCATTATATCCGAATCTTATACTCATGGGATGTTATGATTTTAATGGAGTTTTATGAAACCATTGCTGTTTTATTTTGAGGTAATAAAGTCGACATATAAGGCTTTGTATCCAGGATACCTTGACGTCAACTAGAGGTATTAGTTTTACTTGACAGATAATGGTCATAGCCCCTAGTTGCTTTCATTAAATTTAAATAGTTCCTTTTGGCATACAAAAGATATACTAAAATAAATATTTAATTTAATAATAGGATTTGAATGACGCATTAAAGTAAATATTATATTTTGTTAAATTATTCACATTTATTACAACTTTTATTAAACGTTTGTAAGATAAATAAATCAAGTTGGAAGATAGAGTTTGTTCTTTTTTTTTTAAATTAATTTTAATGGAAGAAGAATTATTATACCAAATTAAATAACAATTAAAATTTAAAATTTATTCATTAAAGAAGTTATAAAGGGAAATGGAGATTTACTAAGTAAACATGAAGCTCAATTTTGAAAAGTTTAAAATCTTTAAAAAGATTAAAATGACACAAAGTGTTAAATCTCCTTCACATCGATTTTATGATAACAAGAGTTAATTTAATATTCCTGTTTATAAAAAAATAATAATAATAATTTAAATATAAATTAATTTAAAAATTCCTTGGATAAATAATTTTAATCAAAATTTAAATAATTAAATCTTGTAATGATGAATACAGATTTTTTTTAATTATTAGCTTTATTCAATTTATTTATTATAAACTTCAAATTATAATCATAGAAAATAACTATATAGGTTATTTTCTATGATCTAAAAATAGAAATATCAGGATAATTGATCTGGATATCCTTTCTACAAAATATGGAACTCATCAAGAAAAATTGTAGTTTCTTTTGTTACAGTTGGGGGGAGAAGGAAGGAAGGAAACTTTGTTTGAGTGATCGAAGTTTTCCTAAGACAAAAGTAATCTCTAATGTCTTCCTCTAAGCATCCAAATTATTCTGACAGATGAAAGTACTTAAGAAGTTTGATCTCTCAGATATTAGATACACTCATGAATATTTTATTTAGTGTTTTTCTTTTGTTGAATTACTGATATTTTCCAGTAAAATTTCATTTTATTTTTATTTAATTCTGTGAAAAATCATCTGTGTTTACATTTATACTCTGTTTAGAATATTTCTTTGTGGTTTCAATTTGCTAAAACTTTAATTTACGTAAATTATAATAAATTATAGGGTATTTTAACTTTTATTTTAAGATTTTTTTCGCTTTAAAATCGTTATATTTAATAAGATTTAAAGGAAATTAATTCAGATCTTAGTTTGAAATAAAAATAAATCGTTGCTCTGTTCCAGAATTAAGATCATTTTCTATTTTTTCGTTGTAAGATATTATCGTTAAAATTTTAGTCTGAAAAGAAAACTATTCGGTCTTTTTGCTTAAAATAAAATAGAATTTTAGTTTATTTTTTTATTTTATGTGAAAGTTTATCGAGATTAAAATTAATCCTAATAAGAATAAAAAAATACATTTGATAAATAAGCTTGTTTTTGCACTTTTAATTTGGGATAAAATTACCTCATTATATACTAATTAAATGCTAAAACCAATATTTTTAAGTTTGATTTACAGAAAAAATTAAAGTCTATGAGAGGAAATTATTTTTTAGTGATCATATGATTCTGTACTGATTCTATAATTTTGTACTAATGATTCAGTACTGATGATTCTGTATCAGTTCTATGATTCTATACTGATGATTCTTTACTGATTCTATGATTCTATACTAGTAATTCTTTACTGATTCTATGATTCTATACTGATGATTTTATAGTGATTATCTCTCTAATTCTATACTGACGATCCTTAACTTATCTCAAAAAATACTTAATTTAAGTTATCCTAAATTTCTTTAGGCTAACTTAAATTGTTCCTAAGCTACAGTTTATAATAAAAAAATGATTTTTGTAGTATGATTTTAGTTAAATTTACTATAATTTTAGAATTAGATTCAAGATTATGGACGTAAATTTGAAACATAAAAACTAATTTTTCATTGCTTTCATATTATAAAACTAGGATAAAAAAGTAAAGATTTTATAAGTTTTGACAATTTGAAGTTAAAAGCAATCAAAAAAGACTTTATTTTCAATGAGAACATTTGAAATTTTAGTAATTTTCTATGCTATTTTAAGTATTATTTTATGTTTTTTTTTTAATTGCCAAAATAATAAGCACAGGAAGAACATTGTCTGAACTTATTTTAACTTTTAAGAAGCCATTAAATATTTTTAAAAAATCAAATAACTAATAATTACGTATATTTATATTTAAAATCATTTTAAATATGTTAGAATTGAATAAAAATGTAATTTTAATAATAATGCATTTATGTATTTTATTTTTATTTCGAATAAAATTAAATTTCATTTCTAAATAAAAATACAAATTCAATTTTCATTTTGATTAAAAGAAAATTTTCAAAACTTTATATATAAATCCAATTAAATTGTCCCGCATTTAATGAAAATTTAATAAATAATGATTGTTCCCGCATAATATATTAATTTTAATGATAATTTTTAATGATTGTAATCTGTTATAAATAACCTTAATTATTTATTTGCCATGGAAATTATTAAATGATTAAACAGATTCAAAATTAGATAATGCCTTCAAAATAAACAAATAATATATAGTTTTAAAAATTAATCATAAATAACTAATATATATATATATATATATATTATTAAAATTCTGAAAGCCTTGTTTTCATTAAAAATTTCAATTTATAAGTATTTGTTTGACAGAGCTGGAGTGTTTTAGCTGAATTAAAATTAATATTAGCTTAATTGTAATTATAATTTAATTATAATTATAATAAAAACAATTTTTGAAAATAATTTGATATTAAAATGTATACTAATTTATTATTTAAACCCATGGATGATTTTTGAATGCTATTCACTAGCACGTGCTTCCCTTGGGGAGGATAACCGAAATGACCTACCTCCCTGGGCTCCACGCCCCAAATATTATTAACATATGGGGTTCGTGACATTCAATCCTTATATTTTTCATAAATGATACTGGATATTTGACACTTGATGTGGTGATGGCATGTGTCATCGTCTATGGAGTTTCGTGACAAAACAAAGTTGATTTTCTTAATAAATAATACATAAAAAGGGATATTTTATCCCACTATTTTTATTGAAGAAGTAAGATTTTCTAAAATAAAACCTTGGGATGGTGTTGTTTCTTGACATTCTAGGGATTGTCTCGTTCCTGTTTCCTAACTCCTATAATCATTAATTTGGTTAATAATAACGTTTATCACAATATTATAAAATAATTTATTTAATAAGGTAAAAATAATTAACATATTTATTAATGTCTGGAGAAAAAATGAGTGCAAAACTGAAAATAATGACTATATTTTCCATTTTTCAAATTTTCTTTTGTAACTCATACAAATATGCATGTGTGAATTTATATATTTACATTAAATTTAGAAACAAAATAAAGATATATTTTGAATTTAAAAAGCAATAAATGCACCTCATAAAAATAACATAAATGTGTTAGCTTCATTCTATCAGATAGAATAAACTTTCATCTTTCTAAATTAGAAAATAAAAGTAAATTGATCAAAATACATTACTGTATATCATTTATTAAAAAATTAATATACTATGCCAGGAATTTTCATTATAAAATCGAACCTTCTTTATAATCTAAACACAAATCTGACATAATTAAAATAATAAATACAATAATTATTAATTTAAAAAAAATTTCATTAATATATTTTGTCTTAAAACTATTAAACGAATTGAATGTTAGTAATTTAATGTGACTCGATGGGTTGTCTGTTGATTTTATGAACAACGTAGGACCCCTGCTTACTTCGTTTGCCAGACAACAGATGCACTGCGGCAAAGCAACATTTACAGGCAACTACAATTCCCTAGAGTTCTGCAGGAGGCTTTTCCTCGTCACGAGGATTTACCAAGCACTTCCGGTAGTTTTTTCTATTACTAACATTTTTGTTTATCCCTGCAAAGTGAATTGAAAAAATTCTTTCTATTAAACCTTAGTTTTAGTAAAGGAACAAGTGTTTTAAACAATGCTCTCAACTATAAAGATTTTATCTATCATACTTGAGCCTATTCTTTTTATTCTATAGCCGTTGGACATTTCTATTTTAGTAAAAAACTTTCTAATAAAACAATCTTTATCTATAAAGATTTCTTCCCTGCAAAATTAATTATGTTTGAGTACTTTGAACATTTCTTCTCCTCATATATTTTTTATATGCTTTTATAAGTGATTTCCCCCTTGGAATTTATTATTATTATTATTATTATTATCATAAAAAGCTATTTTTTTATCCAATTAGTTGCGAATTTAAACAAATTTATTATAAAAATAGATTAAAAATGCTTAAATATACATTTAAATAACAAGTTTTTCTGTATTTTTTATAAGATGATAATTTCAATTTATTTAAAAATGCATTAAATTGTAGCTTATTTTTACTTTAAAAATTGCAATTTATTTATTATATTATTTTTATTTAGCTTCAGAAAGTTTATTTCAGATTTTAAAGACGTAATAATAATAATAATAATTAATTTTTAAAAAGTATTCTACAACAAAATAGTGAAAAAAAAATTAATGAAATCTTCACGGTCTGTTGCACTTATTGAGTTGTATTCTTTGTAAATAATTTTCTTTACTAATTAATTTTCTTGATAAAAACTAAATAACATTAAATTCTTCGTTAAAAATATTATAGTTTAACGAACGATATTAAATTTAAAGTATTATAATTGTATTAATAAAGATAATGTTTGATTAATATGACAATTTGATATTAAAAAAGCATTATCTTATTTAAATGAGGTTAGAAAATATTAATTTTAAAGAAATTAAATTTTATTAAGAAATTTTTACTTGGAAAAATTTTTTTTTCTTGATTAAATTCTTTAAAGATACCAAACAACTGTGTTGTTCTCAGCAGCGATATGTCATCTCCATCTGACATCAAAGTATCGTTTAAGAATTGTTTAAACTCAAAATTTTTTTGCAAGTAATAAAATTTTTAGAATATACCCTTTGAAAATATTTATAAAAGCTTAAAAATTAAATACTTTTTTAATGTATTAAGCTATAAACTACATCGTGACATAAAATGCGCTGTTAGAAAAACACTAATGACTTTCAGGTCATAAAAATTGAAGTAATTAATAATAATAATAATAATAAAATATAAATTAGATAAAATAAATGTGAATAATGTTCGCTATTTTTGTTTTAAATTTATTATAAATTGCATTTAAAACACGTTTAAATGTTTTAAAAGTGATGAATAACGCTTTATTAATTTCAATTATCTAGGAATAATCTGTAAATTCTCTTGTTCGTGTTTGAAATGTTAAAATTTCTCTGGAAATTATACAGAGATATTTATTCTTTAGAATATTTCTCTGGAAAGAGAATACGCGCGTAAGATTTAAGATAATTATACTAAAGTTTACATTACAGCCGCGAAAAGACTTATAACGTAATTACAGTATCACGCTACACTGAAGAAACAGAAAAATTGTGATATAACAAGGTTCCACTGTACTCATGAAAGCATATTTTTCAGCTCAAATATACAGAAAATAATATGTAGTAAGAACATATTTACTCATTAAAATAAGAAAAATAGACTTGGATGTGAATAATAGGCAAATTCTCAATATAACTTACGTTTCCTCCATTCTTTATTCTCATTCAATTTAGAAAACAATGATTAAAACCTAATTTTAATTACGCTATTATATAAGATATTTGATTAAAATGCTGTAAAATAGATTTACTTTTATAAACTTAACTTACTGTGGGTTTTAATGTTTAATATCATAATTAACCTACTAACACTAGCATAAATTTTAGTTAATAAAGTCCCTATTAAATTTAAAACGAATAAATGTTTAAAATTGTATGCAATATTCAATTTTAACCATTAATCTTACACTAAAATCCACAGCAATTACGATTAAATGCAACATTCATAAATTTTTACTTAAATAAAACGAATAAATATTAATTTATAAAATTCTAGATTTTTTTAAAATTAAGTAAAAAAATAATAATTTATAATTAAATATAAAAATCTGGAATAATTATGGAGTGTAATTTATCATAAAGATGTAATGAAACTTAATTCAATTATTTGATTTTTAATATGTTATGTAAAATATCTCAATAAATATTAATAAGATAATTTTTATGCCAGATGAGTATGTACGATGTTGAAATATTCGTTTAAGTAAATATTTAAATAAAAATTTAACATTTTAATCTTAATTATTACGTAGTTTAAATGAATTCAAAAGAGATAACGTCATTAAAAGTAACGTTCAAGAATTATATTTTATTACATTAATAATAAAAAATCGTTTTTATGTACGAAGAGAGAATTATTTTCTTATTTCTTTAATTAATTGTATAAAATTCGAGTTAAGTAAGTTTCATTGGATGATAATTAAAAGTAAATAATTTATTAAGCTAAAAATATTTAAAATGTAATATAATTATTAGAAAACAGGACGAGCCCAAAAGACATGAATTGAAGGATGATACGCGAATGCATGGATGATGCATGATTGACGATTCATGATGCGTGCATGTTACTGTGCGTTTACTATTATTAAGGCCCATCAGAGGCCAAAGTAATTAAAACCATCAAACACTGATAGTAAGTACTATGCTGGCGTCTGACCAATGGGTTAACTACATGGAACTTTCCGCGTATTTTCACGTGTGTAGGGGCCAGTTTATCTTGGCAGATGGCCTGTTGCATTGTCTTATTCCATGAATCCAATCCAATTCATGATGAGAGAGGCATGAATTCAATGTGCATTTATTTAAATGGACTCGCACGAAGCATATTTTGTAATTAACGACTGATTTTTACAATAAATTGAGCCATTTTCTTATATATGAAAGGCTTAGAATCATTCTTTACTATCAACTTTCATTACATTCAGAATTGGAAGGTTGGAAGAAAATAATTCGGATTTAAGACCATTCCAATTTTAATTTAAATTACATGTTAAATTCGAAGCAATAACGTTATAACAGTTGATTTAATTGATCTAATTCTTGGTTTACCAGGATTTCTAACCTGATCGTTAGTAACCCCCCTAGGGATTCAAGCAATTTATCTAGGGGGTCGATAAATTACCAGAAATCTTTTGGAGATCAATGAGAAAATTTATTTCTATTATATTTAAAAATATGATAATTGATACACGTGTAAAATTTAGCAAAATAGAACACAATTTTGAATTCTTACTTATGTTTAATAAAAAAAAATTATTAATTCCTATTTCATTTTATCCTTGTTTTGTATCAGTGTAGAAAGGAATCAACAGTCAAACAGATTGGTAACATTCTCCAATATAAATGTTCATGTTTTCTAGATAAAACAGCTAAGTATAATTAGATTATATAAAAGCTTTTTTTAAAACAAACTTCTATATAAAACGTTAAATATATTAAATAAAATATAATAAAAATATATTTTTCAGAAAATTAACAATTAAGAGTTAAAGACTAAAAGTTCTGTTAACATCTTTGAAGAATATGGTGCAATCAAACTGAAGAACGTGGGGATTAAATTTAAATAATATTTACTTCAAAGACACAAAACAGAAATTATTTAACTAGATAATCGTATTTTCATATATTTAATTAATAATCATGAATATTTAAATATACCTTTGTTAAAAATTTATCTGAAGTTAAACTTTGTTCTTCTACGTTATAAATTAATAGGAAATTGTCAGCCAATTCTTCCCCAAAGTTCTTAATTATTCTCCAGGAAATAATCTACAGTTATCTTTTACTAAACAACATATTGTATTGCATAATAAATTATCACGGGACCGAGTAGATTATATCATAGAAAATCTTTTATTCCGTAGAGACGAAGGACATTATCTTGTCTATAATTATCAATTCCAATTTTATACAAATAAAATATTTAATTAGGAATTTCAGACTTAATAGTTTGATAGAGGAAAGGCCTCAAGAACATTTTCTCCCTTTCAAATTTCTACATTTTGATTGATGGTACGAATCAATCTTGTTATAACATATTCTACTATCAATAAAATATTTTTTGTTGTTTTTCTCATTCATATTAATTTGATAGTTTTCCCCCCTCAAGATCAACTCGATGATATAATTTTTCCCTGTCATTCAGCAAGTTATGAAAGTTTTCTTAAATATGGAGTATATGATGGATATGTTTACTTTATCTTAGTAAAAAATATTTAAGAAATTTTCTTTTTTCCAGAAAAATTTAATAAAAGTTTATATTTTTAATAAAATGTATATTTGTATAATTATTTAATTCATATTTTAGTATGATAGAATTTATTTAGTGATAATACGCGATAATATAATGAATGTAGAAATTTAATAAATAGTATACTAATAAATTCTCCTTCAGGATCTTTGTTTTTAATATCCTGCTTAATTTAATATGATTTTCATGAAATAATAAAAGAAATATCCAGCAAAGAGTTGCTTAACTTTACTGGCAACATTTAAATTTGGTGAAACACGCATTGAGTGAAGCACTAACGTTTGAACTAACACTAACATCCACAGAAAAAAAAACTGCAGAAAAAACCCTCAGATTTTTTTTTATTTTGCATTTCTCGACGTTTCAAGGTCCCCTGAATCCAAAAATGTAAAAGTCTTGGGGGGGGGGTCATTTTTGATCGATAGTCATATTTTCCCTCTCTTATATGTAACAGATGTAACAGAGCCGGGAAAGTAACAAAGCGCCATGTTCTTGAGAAAGTAGAGTGTAAAGATATACATACTGTATATATATTTAATGTTAATTTCTTTAATAGATATTTTTTCGTGATTTTTATGAGGCATTGAGTGAAAATTTCATGCAAATTGTAGGATTTTCGTAAAAATTAGTGAGGGAAATTCTTTAAGGATTGGATTAGATTGATGGAATAAAGCATCGCAACACTTGGACAATCTGCCAAGGATTTTCCATCGGAAACTAGTATGTGAGGGAAACTAAAAAAAATCCCACGTGGTCTCCTTTAGTGAGATGCGAATTGTAACCAACTACCAGTGTTCACTAAGCCTAGTTTTATTCATTCTGCCATTGTTTGGTCTTTGTTCTCTAAGAGGCAAATTGTTAAATAAAATCATCTGGAAATGAAAGAGTACAAGCTTTGCTTCAATCGATATAGACGGAAGTATAATAAACAATTAAATTTGTTTTGAATTTTGACTTTGATGTATTCATTATAACGAACCAAGTTTCATAGGTTGCAATTTTCAAGAATTTATCTTTACTAAAGTTACGTCTCAGTCGTTGCCGAGAGTGGCTACTTCAATTAATTATCAAAATTTCAACATTAAACAACAGTAAATATTCGTGACATTCAAATTAAAAAATATTTAATTATATAAAAATAGCTTAATTTAAGGCTTCCTATGATTAATGAGCCATATCTTGTTTCAGTTCTAATATTATTTTTTAATGATTTTTGGCTGTTTTTTCCTTTTCGTCTAAATCAGATAAGAAAGAACTGTCTGAAATTTGTTTTTCAGACTCTATTCTGATAAAAGTTTATAGTTATCATATACTAGTGTTTCCTAAGGATCTTTTCTCACCGACGCATCCAAAGAAGGGGTAAGGAGCCTGGACCTCCCCAAACTAATAATAAAAATGCTAACAAATTAAGCTATACACGTGTATAGACAAAACATCGCACCATGTTACATATGCTTCTGCTATGTTTTAACTAGATATAAGTGCACCAATGCAGGTAGTAAGATGGTACAGTCGCCATGCACCGACCCCTTCGTTCATGGTGCCAAATCCTCGGTTCCTATGAAAGACAGAGGCAAATTTTAAATTAAAAAGTCATAAGGCGTCTAAAAATTAGTAAAAAAAGTTTTGGTTTGGTTAAAATACTCAAAAGGGAAGCGGCTGGACACCGTCAAAAATGGGTGGGGAACTGTGTGAGGCTTCTCTGCGTGGCCTCGCGTGCTCACACCACGAACACAGTTTATTCTTCTGAAGTTTCGAAAACATGTTTCGAAAACTAAATCGTTTTCCATTAAAACACTATTCTTTTAAAACAAACTAATTCTTTTTCCAGAATCTGCTACCTTTTCACAGTTGGTTGCCTTGAACGCGCGAGACCACATAGAGTGTTTTCACCACCCATTTTTTGACCGCATCCAGTCCAGCAACTTTCCCTCTGATTATTTTAACCGAAAATACATTTTGTACTAATTTTGAGACGTTCTACGACTTTGTAATTTAAACTGTTCCGCTGTCTTTGTTAGGAAAGGAGGATTTGGCTCAATGAGACGAAGGGGTGCATAGCGACTAAATCATCTAGTAGCTCACTACTAATTACCTAAACTTTTATACTTATATTGCCTGATGCAAAGTTTTTGTACACCCTGTTATACGTCGTGCCAATACCTTCGATTGATTCTTTTGTACCATTAAAAAATGACTTTAGTTGGGAAAATTTCCAATTATTATATGAAAATACTAATTTATTGAAGATATTGGAGAGATGTTTGAAGGAGAATTGGCAGAGAATGGAAAAACCTAGAGGAAATTCATTAAAAACATCGATCCCCGTATAGAAATGGAATGAACTGAAAAACAGAATCACAGAGAATTTGTAGAGACGAAACAAAGAAAATTACTTTTAAGTGAATTAACAAATATAAATCATTAACTTTAAAAAAATAACCTTTAAAAATCAAAAATTAAAATAATATTTAATTAATTTTAAATTCATTTTTAAATATAATGAATTTTAAACGAGAGTAGAGCTTTTTAAATATTACAGAATAGCATAGACACTAAAACACTGTTAAATAACACAAGTACTCGAACCTTCAATAACGACCACCTTTAAAGGGCGGCAATTTTTCAGGAAGTTTTCTTTTTGAAATGAATACAAAATAACCTTCGAACAACGGCCATATTTTAATGTTCTAGTTAGTGGCCGTTATTCAGAGGTTTGAACGTATATACATAGAAAAATCAATTAAATATAACACATACCTTTATCAAGCGCTTCATATTAAACAAAAAAGAATTGCGGTAAATTAAATAAAAAAATCGACATATATTTATCGTATTAAAAGGCTTATGAAAGAATATTTAATATAAGAAATTTATTATATTTGTGACTGTTATCTGCATTATGATTAAATACAATTGATTTAACAACTACATAAGGTAGACTCTTAGGCGTCACCAAATTGCTTTACCTTCCTGTTACAGTTAAAAAAAATTCAATTTTTTTTTAATACAGAAAATACAGCTTATAAAATCTTTTATATTTCGAGCTAAACACGAGAATAAAACAAAAATAAATAATTATAATAATTAAAAACACAAAATCGGCGAAAAATTAAAATAAAATTTTAATTTTAAAGTCATGCGGTAATATATTTTTCTGTTAAACAAATGCCTCGTAATTTGGGTTTTAAAAATAGAAAAAGAAAAAAAAAGTGAAGTGGGAATGGAAAAAAAATGAAATAACGAGGAAGAATATTTGTAATCACATTTTATTCGGTGGCTTAACTTCTTTAAATAGTATATTAATGAGAGCCACTGAATTCATATCAAGGAGCGAACTCGATGAGTGAAATATCGTAATTATAAAAATAAAATATAAAAAAAAACGAAAATAAAATAAAAAATCAGAAATGATCTACACTCGATTTCTAATGGGAAATTCTCCAGCGAATTTTCATTTTAAAGAGAGATTTCTGTTTAATCTCATTATTATTTTTTCTCCTCATATTTGAATTTTAATCTCGACCTTTTAAAACTAAAAAAGCGTATGAATATACGATTATATTTTTATTTATTGTCATTATTAATATATTTTATTAGAGTAACTCGAGAGAAATTTTCTAAAGAAAGATTTATTAAAATAATTTATAACGTAAATAATAATGAAAAAATTGTTTATCGATTTGTAAACGTAATGTATTTAGAATTAAATATTAAAGTAAGAAAGCTTATGTAATTATAATAATAAAAAGGCATCGGAAGTGGATAAAGATGTCTTTTATCTAAATGTTTATAAATATTTATATTATGTTCCTAATGATACTGATAGGTAATGTACCGGTACATTTAATATTTATAGTGTTTTAAACACTATAAGTATTTATTTAGTTGTATATTTCGACAATTCTCTATAGTTTCCTTCTAATCTAGCTAAAGATATGTGGGCTTAATCTGGTAGCAATGTCAAAGAATTACGAGAAAAATATAAAAATACAATTATACAAAGCAAAAATTGGATCTGTTATCCATCTTATAGTTGAAGACAGTGATTTTCAATTTTTTTCTAATGGTGGCACCTCCAACTTGATAAGTTTTTATTGTGGCACCCCTACTTCTTTATACTTTGTATAGTACATGTATTGTACTTATAATACGAATTAATTCGTTTGAATTATATACTACATTTATAATAAAATTATTATAAATTGTTTAATATCTTCTCAATTTTAATTACATGTCAATATACAATAACTTTTAATAACACGCGTAAAATGTGTTATGATGCTGCTCATTACTATATTTCGTGGCACCTCTAAATTGTCAGTGCGGCAGCCCGGTTGAAAATCACTGGTTTAAGATAACATCCATTGTTGGTACTGCTCTAGATGGAAACCATGTAACCGAGTATCTTGGCACAGGAAAACACCCAAGATAAAAGGAAAGTAGGAAGGGAAAAGGAGTCAGTTATAAGATAGACTAAGTGAAATAAAGGTGTTTGAAAAATTCTAAGTCGTTCTTCACCTTACTTAACTTCAAAATATCATTTAATAATTAAAAAAAGGAGTGAAAGATAATCACAGAACGTCTCAAATACAATACAAATTACTATATCCTTTCAAATAATGATAAACTGCATGAACACATTAAAACTTTAGTTTACACTGCGACAAACTTTGTTTTACCTTCATGCAATTTGAATCTTAATGAAAATACATAGACTTCGGAAGATAAAAGTAAATACAAGTTCCTATAAAAGTAGTCATTCCTATACAAAAGTTAATTTATCAAAGAAAGTTAGATAAATGATTGTCTGTACAACAATTGATAGAAATAACTTAGAAATAGACAGTAGAAATGTTGCTTATTTTTATTAAAATAATCAATCATTTTATCTCCAAGCAATTTTCTTTAAATGCACTTCTCTAGAGGACCACATACATTTATAGAAATGATTTTATTTTTTAATTTTATCTCCTTTGCCACCTCTTTATCTTATCATACTTTTTTACAATTGTATCTAGTATATTTTTATAATGTTATTAATATTCAGAAATATTAAATTTTAGAAAAATATGACTTACAAGTATAATTTTATACATAAATTATACTAATTCTCATAAAAACTACGTAGAAAAATCTTATTGTAAGTAGAAAAAAAATTATATATATATGAGATTGAAAATCATAATTTTTTAAATGAAATCTTTATGATATGAATTCCTTGAAATAATATTTCTAATTATAAATATAATTGGCAACTTTCCACATTTTTCGCCATTTTAACCAAGTCTCATGCATGGTTGACGACTTTGTAAATTATAAAATAGATTCGACCGTTAACATGGAAACTACCTGATCAATGTACACATGTCATCTACCGATTTCACGAATTAAAATTGAATTCTCTTTCTATAATTCTATAATCCAAGTTTAAAACCAACACAAATCCGAATTAAGCAATTTAAGATGTTATAAATGAAACAAAGATTTTCTAATTTGCTTCTAGACTTTATTTTACTTAATTATTAATTACGTAAATTAGTAAAGGTAAGTTAATAAAATGTTCTTTAATTAAAACTAAAAAAATGATAATAATAATTACTATTTGAAGAAGAATATTTAAAGGATTTTAAATGCATTACTCATGTTTCACCAAGTGAAAGGATTAAAAGAGTTATATAAAATTATTTTTATTACGGCAAATATTAATAAATTTTTGAATAAATATTGATTTATTGTTAATCTTATAGATAAATTACCTTATACTTTGGTTTAATTTATATTTAACTTTAATTTTTCGAATTGAAATTTGTTCAGAGGAAGAAAAGCAATGGAGTAAAGAAGCTAATTTATGAACATTTTTAAACGATTAAAGAGTAAAAGTATTTGGATTAAATCTTTATCATCTTTAATAGAATTTCCTTCGTTTAGTCCGATTAAAGAAAGGAGAAAAAATTTTATTGGTTTTTCTTTGTATATAAAAGAAAAAGCGAAGAATGTTAGAAGAAAGAAGACTTTCATATTCAATAGTGAAAAGGAATAGAAAACACAAAGAGATAATGGAACTATAAACGAGAGGAAAAGGCAAACTTCAATGAAAGAAAAAGCTAAAAAGTTAACCGTATATAACAATAATTTAAGAACAATTTCATTATTTAAAAAGTTTAAACTTAATTTTTTTTTATTTTATATTAAAATACCATTGCCATTTTCTAGTCACAAGACGTATATTTTTAACAAAATGGTCTAGTAAGTTTCACGTTAACTCATATAAAATTTTCGCTTTTTATTTTTTTTTTGTATAAAATTAAAAAGTTATTTTGTAAATCAGTGTAGAAAATATATAAAATTTTATAAAAATATACGAAAGATTTTTTTATTTAACTTATATAAAATTTTGTTAGATGGAGTGATATATTTTTTTGAAATATTTAAGCGATTCGTATAATAAAATCATATTTTAAAAATATATTTACCTATTCAAAATGTACAAAATTTTATTCAGAAAAATGTACGAGGCTATTTTGTTTGACAGTATCAACGTGGAATTTATTTTAAGAGAAATAATATTATAAAAATTCGCGTTATGCGTTGATACGGAAACTAAAGCTGTGCTTAGAATATCAAGTAAATTTTGACAATTTTTACTCAAATTTCATCAATATATTTTAAAATAAAAAGAGTTATAAGCGTATATAAATCTATAACAAATCAAAATTTTGATATCATTTACGAAGATTATAATAATTATATAAAGTAATATAAAGATAAAATACGCACCAGTTTTATTATTATAGAAAAGAATTATATAACTATAAAAATTCAAGATGATACATTTCTTAAATAAATAAATAAATTATTATTATTTTTATTATTGTTATTATACTATAGGAAGAATTACACATTAGTCACTTGCTCCTCATAGGACCTTTTCTGTCTAATTCTATATAAAATTTTAAAATTTTCTAGGATGTGTTCATATTTTATAAGTAAGCTTAAGTAGATATAAGTATTCTTCGGGTATAAGCGGTGTTCCTAGGAAAGATTCTAGAGGACTAGAAGAAGAACATTAGAAGAAGAGCATTAGAAGAAGAACATTAGAAGAAGAAGAGAAGGAAGACTCCAAATTATTCTAGCTTTTTCTTTGTTTTCAAAGAAATGTATATGTTTTTTTATGAAAAATTACTTTAAAGCATCCATTTTTTTAAATTTAAAGAAATTACGCAGATATAAAATCTAACTGTAATTATCATTCTTCACTGATTTTTTGCCAAAATGTAATTAAATTAAAATTTAATTCCGACAACTATTTTATTTCTTTATTCTATTCAGAGATAGTTATCATCATGCCCGAACTTAGTTAAAAGATTTCACTAGTTTCTTGAGGTATTTTTTAAATAAATTAATTTATAAAATAAGAATTTATAAGATTATATAAGAAGAGTTGCAAAGTTAATAAAGAAGAAGAAATTCTCAAATAATTCACTCGGAAATTTGTATCTTATTTGCTTTTCTTTCGACCGTTTGTAGGATAACATGGCAAGTTATATAAAATAACTGACAAGAAATGAAGCCTATCATATTAAGTAAACATAATTCAAAGACGATATGCTGACGTGAAGAAGGACGAAGGAGAACAATCAAATGCGTTAAGATCAATAATCAAAGACAGGAACTCAAATGTAGAATGAAAATAATTTTGAAAAATTTTTAATATAATAAACTCGAAAGCATTTATGAAATGAAAATATTAAAGAGAAGAGCAAGAGAAAGAGAAAAATATTGAAGAACTTAAAATAAGTTGAAGTAGTTTACAAGATGTTTGCTTAACTGGAAGAGCTAACCAATGATAATTGATATGGCTGAATATGGCCATCGTACGCCATGTTTTTTAGTAACTAGAATTTTTTTTCAAGTGCTGAAGCTTGTAAGTAAGTAGTAAACATGTTTCTTTCACAAAATAAATCTGTGGGGTTATTTTAAACGACGAAATTCAACCTGATAAATTACACTGTTAACTAGCCAAAAGTTAACTGCGGGATATTTAATTAACTTTCCATTAACAAGAAAATTCTCAATTAAAATTTAAGAATGTGTACTTAAGAAAATTTGATAAAATAATTTAACCTGGGAAAAATTAATCACTCGGCAACCGTATCCTTCCTGATTGATTTCTGTATGTTTTTTTCTCCCCCGCATATTTAATTATTTATAATTTAAAATTTTAATTTAAAAAACATGTTTAAAAAATGTATAATTTATTAATTAAAACTTTTAATTTAAAAAATTTTAAGCTGTGTCTAAACTAAATCGATCATCCCTAAATGTTTGTGATAGTTTTCATAGCTGAACAATTCGCTAAAGAGCAAATTTATTCCATCAAAAGAGGTTTATGTATAATAAATAAATCATTGTTCTGTAAATGTTATATTTTATAATTGTTTTGAAGTTAATTAACTAAATTATATGCTTTAAAATGGATACAAGAATTCTATTTTTATAATTTGATTAATAGATTTGCATACAAAATACCATTCGTTATTGTCTAAAATACAATTTTGAAGATCGTAAACAATTTATAAGACAATAAATCACAATAAAAAACAATAAATAAATAAAATTTTAACTTTCCATTAACGTGGTATGGGCACGCTTTGTTTGGCAGACATTTTAAAGTGGGAAAAACCTTCTGCCCATAAGAATAATAGATTTTTTAGTGAATTTAAAAAAATAATAATAAAATTTTATGATGTTTTGACGACTTAAAAAATGCCAAACTTTTATAAATTCTTTAAACTTTTAAAGTATAATCTATAGTAAAAGGAAGCTTTTTCAGTAAAGTCACGTATTTTATCTATAATACTGGCTCAGCAATGAAATTATGATATATTTTTTTTTTTACTTTTCACATGATGTAAACCTTGTTTTTTTCCATAAAAATACATAAAATATATACAACAAAATCTTAAAGGGAAGAGCATTATCTGTGCTGTTTGTCAGTTTGCTTTCACGAAGTGTTTTCGAATTCTATGGGCAGGATCTTTACCAAATTGTGTATAGGGCCATATAAAATGAAAGGATGCTGTTATCATAATTGGGATACAATGTGTTGCTTTTTGTAGCTTTCAACTAGTACTTGAAATTGGAAATAGTTTGAGGCATCAGAAACATTCTTTTCTATTATCTTTCCATTCTTCAATTTGTTATAAATTCTATTGTTAGATGTGTTTTAAATTAGAAATTAATTAATTTGATTAAGTGATAAAAATTCTCATTAATTTAATCGTATTCACACAAGAATTGTTCTTAATGTTTGTAATTTTAATGTATTTATTCAATTTATTCGTGGTGTTAATTATTTATACAAAAGTTCTTTCCGATATTCAATTATATACAAAAATTATAATATTTAATAAAATAAATAATAAATTTATCCTTATTTTCTACATGACAAATTGCTCTTATTTTCGTACTATTCTTTTAAAAATAACTTTCTTTACAGTTTAAAACTTTTATACCGAGATTAGTGATGAACAGACAAGAATATAAAGTCATTTTCATACGGAAAGATGTAAATTTTAAAGATAAAATGCCACTAGAATACGTTATAAATCTACATAAAGTTTTAAAAAGTTATAAAGTAAAATCTGCAATAATTAATTTAAAAGTTTTAAATGTAAGATAAATAATTTTTCTTTATACAGAATTTAAAAAAAATATATATCGATATAAACAGAAATTATTTAAAAAAATATAAATTCTTCCTGAAAAAATTTATTAAAAAACACCTAAAAATGTACTGTACATAAGAAATTTACAAGTAAATGGACTGTATAGACAATAGGAGAAATTTATAACAAACAATACATTCGAAAAAACAGTATAGATGAGTGAAGAAATCTATAAATAAACAATATATTGAAACCGACAGTAGTGATAACACAGGGAAAAAAATCTACACATAAACAATCCGTTTGAGTGGACACAATAGACAACACAAGGAGGTTGTAAACAATAAATACAAACACAAGATGTGGATAAGAGAAATTTACAATACACAATACTCGAAAACAATCGATGTCGGTTAAAAAAATATTTAAAAAATGTAAGTGTAAACGGGTTTTTAATAGCATTATATAAAGTCTGGTTACACAGAATATGTCAAATTACAAGAATACGAGATTCATTGGAGCGAAAAATGATTAAAGTAATCAATTCAAAGGCAAGGAAATTCTGTATAATTACAAAATACGTATCGAAAAATTTCATACAATACTTGAAATTGCGGATCAAGCGATGAGAAATGATGAAATGAAGCCGTTACGTCACAGTTACGTTTGATATTGAAGTTAGATATGCGATTTAATTAAATAGAAAAAATAATTATTAAATATCATTATTTTTTCTATAATTTTAAATAGAATATTGTTAATTTAACTGTTTTATTTTTATATAAAAATGTAGCGTTTATCGTTAATAAATAAAATAAACAAAATAGATTATATGCATTTATTTTCTTGGATTAATGTCAAAAAATTTAATTTACAACAGAAAATTTTTACTAAAATCTCCTACACTAAATTAAATTAAATAATATATTCTGGAATATATACAGAAGTGGGTGGTAGGAATTCTGTACTATAGAAAAAAATATTATATAAAAAATTAATGGATCTATTTTTTATTTTAATGTTAAAACCCATTAAAATTTAATCTTAAGCGAGTATTATACAATTTATACTTTAAGAGCCTGCGTTAATAAGAAAAGAAATTGTGAAGAAGTGAAGATATTTTTTACAAGACAAAAATCTTAATTTGTTTCCTTTAATTATAATTATTATATATAAAAATAAAAAGAAAAACAGCATAAAATGAAATTCTAAGAGGGAGAATAAACCAAAAAGAAACGTAAATTATACAGTAGAATCGCGACAATGCATCTTATTGAAATTAAAATAAAGATGCAACAAGATGCTAATTCTTAATGATATAAAACACTTTTACTGTAGAAAACTCTACATTTAATAAATCTCTTACTATTAACGTTATTTTCAATAATAATATCTACAAAACTATAGCACATAATGATTAAAACGGACATTTGTTAGACACCTTTTTGATGCTACAAAATCCAGCATCACAAAGGAGGGAAATTCGCACATCGATCCTATCTATACACGTATTCGCCGTTTATAAAGGATGAATTAGACTTTAATAAATTTTATTACCATGAAAAATATATATTTTTTAATATAAAAATTATAATTATACGTTTGTCGATTAATTCTAAATGCATAAGTCTCATTTATTAAAATGTTGTAGCGAAATTCTTTATTTTTCTGTTACTAAATGATCATCGATTGATAAATTTATCAATAAATATGACTTAACTTTCTCAGTTTTCAATTTTATCTGTTTACACGTTCGAATGACTTCGTCGTTAGCTTTCTTCTATGTAAAATGCAATTAATTCTTCCCTAATGTTTTTGAATTTCTATCCGTGTTTACGAGATAAATATTCAGTTTAGCGTAAAAAAATAATATAGTGAAGTTGGCATTTTTATATAAATTCAATTTTTTAAAGTATTTCTTAGTTTATTTATATATTTTATCCGCAATTTCTCGCTAAATCTCTATACGAGTGGAGCGTGCATCGTTGAAAAAATGATATAGTAAAGTTAAAACTTTAAAATTATTGAGTAGTTTCTTAAACTACGCTTATTTTCTGTAAATATTTAAAATTTAGTCACGAAGACGAGGAAAAAAAAACTCAAAATTTTAACATAATCTGCTAATTTTATATACGAATTTCCAAGCAAAAGTTATATTATAAATATAAAAGGAGAATAAACATTTTTATAAGGATGTTAAAATCAAACTTTTTAAAGTCTTTAATCTTCTTTTTTCTGTTTTTTTTTATAAAAATATATATCGGATATACGTCTAGAACAGTAACTTTTATAAATCCAGTCTTTTTCCTCTTATTAGTTTCCAATAACTGAATCTTTTCTCATGGAAAAAGATAACGTCAAGCAAAGGGAATTAATTTCTTTCTTTTGTTGTGAAAGAAAGCATGAGTAACAATATAGTCAAAACGGATCAAGTGCAGTCAAAGATAAGGGAGAGACTACACCAAATGATTCGATAGTAGTGTAGTTTTTACTATTATTCATTAATTATATATGACGAATAACTTCCAATCTTTATTGATGGATAGGAAGCAAATTGGTCTCCCAAAAGAAACGAACGTTTGCTAAATACAGCTTACAGTATAATGATTTTTCGATCTAACGTAGAAATAAATGTCTTATTGCTATTATACTCAATGGAAAATGTCTTAGAAGTCGACATCTGTTGCTCTACATCAACTGTTTTTTATTAGAGTAACTGATAGAGAATGAAAGCAAAGTTTGGTGGATTAAACTAAGTTTGGTAAGGCCATCAATGGCTTAGTTTCAATGGGCTCACCTAACTTAAAATACGAAGTCTTTATAACTCGAAATTTTAGAATCAAGAAATGACTAAGCTATTACCTCGATTCTACGCAATAGCTTAGAAATCTCTTGGAAAAGATTGGAATTAGTCAAAATAATAATCCAAACTTGGTGGGCCATAACTGGCTTCCTTACCTTTATACAAAATTTTCATAAATTTCAATTTATATCTTAATGCATTCCGAAGCTTAAGAAACTCGTTTGGTACTCTTATAGCTGGACAAAATTGATAAATAAGAATATTTTTTGTTTAATGTATCGTCCGGTTTTAACGCCATTTAGATTTTAGGTTTATGCAACCGATGAAAGTGATAGGTATGACAATTATTGAAGGATAAATGAAAAAAAATGGGGGTACTAAAGGAAGATGGTAACGATATATCATCCGTTCTAGATGGACGGATGATGCATGGGACTAGATAAAATTAAACACTTTTCTTGTATTAAAAATTGCCTAGAAGATAAAGATGTTCGGTTATTGCTGGCGTGATGAATGAGATGATTTTTGTTTTTAAAATTTTGTAAAGAATAATCAAGCGCAATGTTATAAATGTGTTTTTGATGCTATTATGTTTTCTAAAATGCATCCCAATGCTTATTTTCATAAAAAATCTGAATACTAATGCTTCGGAAAGAATCAGAAACATTATCGATTTTAGTAATTTATAATCTTTAATGCATTATAAAAGAATTTTATATTGTTACTTTCCTAAAGATTAATGGGCTTCAGACGCTTTATTTTGCTCGAAAAAAGACTCAAAATATTTGAAATAAATGTGAAATATCAGGAAAAGAATCAAAAATATTTATTTATTTAGAAATTTTGCTGTACTGGACATGAATTCTCCGGTATTGAATGTGGGAAAATCAATATATACAGAAAAACTACATAGTGTATGAGGCGCTTGCCATATTGGTGTATGTCTATATATATATATACAATAATGCTATATAATTTATATATATATATATATAATTATAATAATTATTTATTTATAATTTAAAAAATTTAAAATTGTTTATAGTATAAGAAGAATATTTTAAAAATAAGTCATTTAAGGATTTTTAATGTATCAGAGATGATCACTATTAATAATTTTGCACAAAAATATATAAATATAATTTTTATTGATCGTAGAATTATGAGAATTAAGCATATGTTTTGCAATCTAATCCACCAGCTTATCTGTTAGAAAGAAAAATTAATTTTTTGACTAAAGAAGGAACAAGTAACATATTCCGTTATTTTTTTTTAAACTTTGAATAAATTTAAATCGATTTTAAAAAGAAACTCACTCTTTTGAATATATTTTAAATATTTTTCTTACTTTAAAGTTTTAAATTTAAAAATAAATAAATATTTCGACTGTTATCTTTCGAAAAAATGATTTCAGATGAGGATTTATATAATTTTTTTTTATTGGATGAAATGATATTTGGTGTGATCATCACTCGTTCATCAAATTTGACACGTAAACTGATAAATCAATAAAATAATAAGAAAGAAACACAACTTATCAAATTTCAATTGTCATGAAGCTACAGATGATCATTTATAGTTTTAAGTATTTATATTTAACATTATCTCGGCGAAAATCGTGTTATATACATGAAAAATATTCGAAAATGAGAATCCAACTTGGAAAAAAAATAAATTATTTTTATCTTTTTTGTTGTAGATACCGTTTATTGGCCCAGAAAATGAAGATATGATAAGAAAAATATTGGCGTGAAAGATCTATTTAGTATCAAATAGCTACATAAGTAAGAGGATTAAGAGGCCAAAAGTTCAAATCGATAGAAAAAATTATTTTTATCATGTCTTTTTCTTAAAAGAAATCCATTTTTTAAAGCGGTTATAGAGAGTCTGATAGTAAAATTTATGTTAAAATATATATATTTTCTCTTCCTGTTTCGAAGAATACGCTATTTTTTTAATACTTTTTCTGTTGTATAAAAGAGTGAAAATATTTTTGTATAAAATCATTCTCTCGTATCACCAAGAATCATTGATCTATCTTGAAAAGGAAAAATGATATTATGCCACTGGAGACAGGAATATATGATTATTATACGCATGCTCTAAAATTGGTCAATATGGTCAATAATCAATGGAATTACTGCTATTTCTATGCCCCAAATGCAAAACTAGTCTGTATATATTTTTGTTTTCTAATTCTAATTCTTTTAGGAAAACTTTTCTCTCTTAAAATATGAAGAGTATTTTAAAATTTGCGTATTTTAAACGTACTTACATCAACAATTGCGCCCATGCCAAGTGTATAAAAGTTCGATGAACCCTTTACTTTATAATAAATTGCATTTAATTATGTTTTTAAAAATATTACATAATCCATTTATACAGTTGATACCCTATAAAAGCCTTTTACGAATATATATTTTCAGGTTTTATTGCACGAAAAGGGGTCGTATGCAAATTAATTTTCTTATAAAAAAATTGGTTACAGAACTTAAGTATTTTTATTTTTTTAGTATTTTTTTATTACAATTAGAGGCAACATATAACCATTTAAGATAATGATTTTTTTACAAAATAATGGTACAGTATTATATCACGAACAAGGTCAATGACTTGTTTCTGTTATGCATTGCATATGACAATTGATCTGTTTATATTCACCCTTTCACATATATAATTACGGTAAAATCGAATTTGGGTGTGATACTGTATTTTTTCGAGCAGAAAACTCGTTTATTCTGGAAAATATGTCGCTACTAAATCTTTTTTTTTTCCTTTTAATTCTTCGATAGCTTTACTTCACGTTTGATACATGTATCTTGGTTATCTTTGTATGTGAATACGGCTTGCTTATCAAGTTTAGTGCTTCCGCATAATAAAATAGATTATATATATACACATTATTTCGGATTCTAAAAGTCTCTAAACCCTTATAAATTCTTATTTATGTACATAATTTGGTATAGATCAACTAGCTAACAGAAAAATCTTTTATACATCCTCACATAGCTTAACTACTGCATTAGCATCTGTTGTCGACATCCCTCATCTCTCATGAGTCGACAGTCGAATAAATTAAACTGGAATTTTTATATAATTTAACAGTAAAGAATAAAATTGATACTAAATCAGATCATCATTGGTTTGTTTGTGTCTATCCATCTGTAAGTAATTAAAGAATTTGGAATGCTTTTCCTCCAGTTTATCATCCTTTTTCCTCTTTATATATATATATATTTGAGTAGCTCAGTAGCGAATAATTGAATTCTTTTCCATGATATCTGTCAAGCAAGTCAACAAAATGTCATTTCTTAGTGAAAGACGAGAAGAAAGATTTATTTAAAGATTCATTTATATTTATGAGATAAGAATTACATTAAGTATAGGCCCATTTTAAAATATAATACCCTCCTACATACAAAAATTAACAAATTTTAACGTTCAGAAATTTATTTTAAGTGATAAATGACTATTTTAAAAGTTTAAAACTACTTTTTAAATATTTTTTCCTTTCTCGTAACGAAAATAAATTTAAAAAAAAACGTTAAAAATGATTATACTTTAAATTGCTCTTTTATGTATTAAACCTTATATTATTACTTTCTTACAGTGATTTTAATACTAAAGTATTTAATATTTAAAATATTTAATATTTTATCTTAAATGAAGGTAAAATATTTTTAAAAAATTAAAAATTATCGATCTAATTTCTCATATTTTTAATCTTCCTGTTTGATGTACACGTATAACGCTCCTTATATATACAGTACAATTTTTAAATATTATAAAATTATTATTATATTTGATAATATAAGAATGAATAAATATATTTTTAAATGTAATAATCAAATAAAGGATATATTTGATTTTTTATAAACGATTTCGTAAGTAACAATCTAGGTATGGTATGTATCAAAGAGTTTAATTAAGCTTCACATACTGTTATAAGTTTTCTGCCAAAAATGAAGGATGAGGTATGATAACAACTTTTATCGTAGAGCTAAAATCTTATTGATTTTCTACTTTAATTTACGACTATAATTATCAATAATTTATTTATTGTACATATGTATGTATATATAATCGAAATTTTTCTAAAAATAAAAATAATTAAAACCACATAAAATATCTAAAATATTTTACTTTAAATCAATTATTTTACTATTTTGTAACGTTTTAAAAATTATAAAAGTGCTATATTTACATAATAATTAAGCTTAATCTACTGTTGATTCTTTATGATTTAGAAGAAGTTTTTCGAGTTCTAATGAATTTTTAAAATCATATTTTATTAATTTTATTCTTTAAATTAATTATAAATTGAAGCTAAAACTATTTTCTTGATAATTATTTTAATTTAATTTTTAAAATAATTTTATGATACGAAAAAAAAACGTTTAAAATTAATTTAAAAGTAATAATGACATAAATAAAACTTATGCTTCAAATCAATTCTAATGAATAAAAGCTGAAAATTTTTTAAAAATTTACTTTAATTAACCGAAACTTAATTAAAGTCTTAAATAAAAATTCTGTACACCCAATTAAATAAAATAATGGTCCTTTTTTAAAAAATTAAAACATTAAATATTTTAAGTCTAACTAACATCACGAATTTTCCTCGAAGCTTATAATTTATTCATAAAAATCTAATGAAATTAATTCTGTATTTTTTAAACACAATTAATTAGTTTAAAATATTTAAATAGCGTTAAATATTTTATTAATGATTCATTTATTTTTTGTAAGTCCTAGTATGTGATGCAATCATTAACTGGAAATCTCTTGTAGCTGCAGTCCCAAATCTAACGAACATAACTGGAAATTCCCATTACTAAAGGCAATTTTCTAGATAATAATGATGAAAAAAATAAAAAGGGAACTTACCTTGAAACTCTTTTCTAGCGGCACTAACATTGGTGACGATATTTGCAACGTGTCCAAGAACTGCAGCGAATAGAAATAATCCAAAAACTAGTTGTAACACAATAAATAAATATTCTCCTTTAGTACGTGGAGCCGGTAGATCACCAATTGTAGTAAGTGCTAGTGTACTCCAATAAAAAGCATGAAGATATTTACAAACGACGTCGTCGCACCTTTCGTCTCTTAAATCAAACCAGTTCCTTGATCCGAAGCCGCCATTAGTTGATATAATGTGATATAGGCAAGCATTCCAGTGAAAAATAACCAATAAATAGTGAATTAATGATATCGAACGGAAAACGTTGGGATAATTTGTATGCCTTTCGGTTCTATCTAGAAACGCCCAAAATCTGTAGATCTTAACTAAACGGAAACATCTTAAAACTGAATAGTATCCAATGGATAAGTATAGAACGTCTAGTGGGAGTAAACATAAACAGTCAATATAAAACATAGTAGAATTCATATAATGTTGTCTGAGTTTGGTAGAATCTGTTTGTAATACACCTTCTTCTAAATATCCGGTCCTAAAATGAAAACCAATATCCAAAATGTAAAGAAGATCGGCTAAGTAGTCGAGCGTAAACCAAGCCACTAAACTTTCTTTAGTTATTTCTTGAAATGCAAATCTATATATCATAACCCAAAAATTGTAAAGGAAAGCAACACTAACGATCATAGACCAATAATAACACAATCTTCCCGAAGGATCGAAGACGAACGACCAATTACAACCACTCTTTTCACTACCGGAGGTAGAAGTTTCCCATTTTTCGAATTCTCTTTTTATTTCTTTTCTCCTCAATTCTCTAGTCTTTCGAGAAATCTCTAAATCGGAACTCACGTGCGCTTTGTTGACGTAAGCTGCCATCAATTCATTAGAAATTCGCTTAGAATCACCATCAGTTGCTTTACTGTTAACAGAATCTAATAAGGATTGACGTGAGGCGCTTTTGGATTTTAGATCTTCAGAGGATTTAGTCGAATATAGCGGAGAAGACGTGTGTATCCTAATGTTACTCGTGCTCTTTTCCGCTACAAGTCTCGATAACTCGCCACCCGAAGTAATAATACCCGGAACCACTCTTGGCCCGTTAGCTGTAACGTTACCTGTGCCATATTTGACATTCTCAGGTGCGGCGTTACTCACTACAGCTATTTCGTCTAAGTCATCGTCCAGTTGATGATCTTGCTTTGAGCAAGGTGTATACTTCACTACCTTCCCTGGATCTCTAACCGGCCTCAAGGAACTAGGCAACGGTAATTTCTTCATCATTGGAATAATATTAACATCAACCTTTATTACCTGTTAAGGTTCACACCCCAGCCCTACTAACCTGAATTCTACTTGTGGCCACACCCGTTAAGTTAGGATTTTCGATCTTACTCACGCATGCTCTATTCATCTTGTTCTTTTTATTTTAGGCATAAGTAACATACTTTACGTGAATGCATAACGATCTGCACGGTTTGCACATCTTTAAGGTTTAGGTAAGGCATCTATGCTAGACACTGACTGAGCACGTTAACGGGCTGTACACAGACTGAAGATAAATAATAGACTCACGTTAGGCTTAACTGTAGACAGTTGAAGGGATCTTTATCATAAACGACATTTTGGAGTCTAGACTACCAATTAAGGGTTTACTTTGTTATCAGAAGCTCCACTACTACTACATCACGAAGCACCAATTCACATACTTGCAGCCTGCTACAAAACGACAGAACTAAGCTGACAGCAATAATAAATGGTGACTACACATATGCGTGCGCATCTTTGTGACCGACTCAGTTTCCTAGTAACGAGAGGTTCGCCCTATTTCAACGTAGGGAGAGCACCCACTTTTCATCAACGCGTTTTGCATCTTCTCTAAGAGCAATAGCAATTAAAAATAATTATTTTAATACAAATTACATTTAAATTTCATTTAAATTTACAATTAAAAGTAATATCGATCTATTTAATTTTATTTTTATTATAAAACCTTAAGTTTTCATAATCAGAAGCCGATAAGTGACAACGTATTTTGACATTATTTATAACTAGAAAGTGATTTTAAACAACAAATTTTTAACTAATGACAATTTACAAAACATTTTAAGGAAATTTTATTAAAAATTTTGTCATATATTCGAATTGTTAAATGATTTAAAATCTGTAAATGATTCACTTATCGATTATATACTCTGTTACTATTTTACTTTAAAATATTTACACAATTAAAAACTATAATATAATATTTACATATAATGCAATCATTAAATCGTATTGTTTAAAAAAGGCGATAAAATAAATAATTAATTAAAAGTAAATAATATAATTAAACGGTAGACGATCGAATATTTCTGTAATCGTCGTTCCAGCCTGTAAAGGTTGCTTCTTTGCAGTAACAGTTGTTATTAAAAGAAGCCAACATCAACTAGATTCCTGGCATTCGAGTTTTTTCCCCTTAAAACCAATTAAAATAATTAATTAAAGAAATTATTATGGTTTAGTTTAATATGAATATTAATGTCGTATAATTTATTTTTCAGCTTAAGAATTTATTTCGAGAGTGAAACTTAGAATCTTTTAAGAAAAAAATAACTTTTATTTTTGTTCTGTAGTGTTGACGCTACTTTCACTTTGGCAAATATCCAAAATTTGATTACGAATTAATAATTCAATAACCTAGAAAAAACTCTTTCAAATTATTCTTAAGATATCATTTACGATAGGAAATTTATACATAAAATAAAATTTATATAATACGAAAAAATTCAAGAAAAATTTAATTCGAAAATTCTTAATAAAAATTCGTCGTTTAAAATATAAATATTTAAAAAATAAACACGAATATTTTCTTTAAAAATATGTTTAATTAATAATTATAAAACTTATTTTATCAGGATTATTTGTCGTTTAATAATTTTACTTTCGGAAATTCTTCATAATGATTCATTAAATTTCCAGATCTTTATGCCTTTCAACTTCATCGTTCATCTAAAATATCATTTTTCAAAATATAAATTTAATCTAGAAAACAATTACATGTTTGTAATTAATGGACAGACTTTCAGCACACGATTTACAAGTATTTGGTAAAGTATTAAAGTAAGAGATTGAGTAATTTTATTAGTTTATGCCTGAATGATATAAATTTATAACTTGAATTTGTAAATGTCATTGATATAAAAGATGTTATGTCTACAGAAATCTTACTAGATACAATTTTATATTCACGACGAAAATAAATGTAAATATTACTCGTTTCTCGTATGATTCTAATCTTAAATTTAATCTTACCGTTCCATATAAATATATAGGAAAATATATACACACAATTCTGATAACTGATTGCTGGACGACTAATTAAACAGCATAACGTTGAAAGTTTACTCAAGTACTCTACTGAGAGAAACGATTGCGGAGTTAGTGATAATAAAATATTATCAAATTACTTTAATACATAGAATTAACTCGTTAACAGTTACAAGTTTTATTTTCCTTTTTTTTATCAATAAACAATTTTGAAAGATAATTAATACCGCGTTAGTTAACTTAGATTTAAGTAAAGAAATAAGGACAAAATAAGGATCATTTATGTTAAAGTTTAAAATATTTAACCAATTTATATCGAGTAGATTAATGAGAATTACGAAAACCTTTTTTTTTTGTAAAATTAGCTTTTATTTAAATAATATTAAAACAACTTTAACCAGAAAATAATATAACGTAATATATTTTTGCGGCGTGAAAAATTTTTTTATGCTGTTCAATTAAAAAAATCAACTCTGAGAGAATCTACTGAGTTTTTTTATGTTGACTTGTGATGCAATAGAGACTTTTATTTTTAAAATATATAAATTCCAACTTAAAAAGCTTGTACAGAACTAAAATGGAGATAAACATAAACATTTCTATTTTTAAAATATAATTCTAGATTGAAAAATATTTATTTTCAATAGAATATTAAACTTTATACAAGACGACTAATAACTGATTTAAATTATTATTTTCCTGCATAAATATACAAAACTCTTTATAATTCACATCAGTAATTAAAACAGAAGTTTTAGTAAAGGATTTATTTAATTAAAACTCTTATAAATCTGTAGTTTATGTAAACAAACGAGTGGAAAATAATCTCGATAATCTTTTCTATAAATTATAATTTGTATTAATACCGTTTGAGGTGAAATTAAATTTTATTTTAACCAATATTCTTTAGCAAATATTGAAAGAAAACACATTAAAACTTTATGTATGGATTTTTTTTCTGATGAACATAAAATTCAAAAAATTACTGATATAGTTTTGTACATCTCTATAAATAAATCGTAACTAAATAAAATCAAATATGTAGAATTTGAAGAAATGCCAAATGTTAAGATCGTGTATAGAAAACATTTAGTATAACACGAGATCTTCAATCTTACTCAAGCTATATATATTTTTCTTCTTGATTTTATAGATTATTGATGTTTTAACGTTAAAATCTCCATTCTCAACGCCTAATTACAGAAAATTAAATTAAAAAATGCAAAATAATTACGAGAAAACAACAAAGGTAGTGTCTGGATCAGTTACCCTGTGATGATTTAAGAAATTTCTACAAAGAATAAAGGATATAATCGACGTGAAAAATGAATATAGATTGTAAGAAAAGTAATTATTTTAAAGTAATTAATCAAAGTCGCTCTTGATAATTTATAAAATTTTGATGAAGTTGTTTAATTGATACACCACTCACGTCTTAAGAGTAGTAACTTTCAAAAACCTTTTATAAATTCCTAGAAAGTCTCAGGCAAACCATAAATAGAAGTATTTTGATATTTAATGTACAAGTCACGTAGATATTTGTGTCTTCGGGATTTTCTTAAACTAAGCATCTTATTGTACAATTTACTCTGTGTTACGTTATGTAACCCAGTTAAGGAAAAAATGAAGAAATTTCTTTTAAAAACAATACATGTAAAGAGAATTTATATCTTTAGATAATAGCATTATGGTAAATATAAAGTTTAAAGTTAATATCTATAAAGAAAGAAAATGATCCTAAAATATAAACCATTTTCTGTAAATGTATAATTATTTTTGAGATTTAAAGAATGTTTAAATTAATTGATTATTATTAATTTAAAAGAAAATTATGTTAATTAATAAAGAATATAAATTAAATTGTTGAAATTTAAAAATATAAAGTTTAAATGGTGCATAAAATTCGCGTTAAAATATAATAAATGTATTAAAAAATTGCTTATAAATTTATTTAATCCAGAGTTAAAAATTTTTAAACTCTGGATTAACTCATTATTCACGAATAATTTCCATCTTTAACAATTAACAATTTTAAATAAAATTGTAATTAAAACGTATAGAAAAATATAAATTAAATTGTAAAAATATTTAATTTATAAATTATTTTTAAATGTTAAATATTATTGTAGTAAATAAAATTTATATATAGGATTATCAGAAATTTGAGTAAAATATTTTTACAAAATATTCCAAAAAAATTATACGATTTTATAGAAAAATTGAACTATATTTTTTCTATATAAAAATATTTCTTGCGTTAAAATTTTACATGTTTTGAGGAGTAAATAAACTTAAAAATCTAGAAAAAAATTATTAAATTTCGAGTTAAAATTATGTGCAATTGATGTTGATAGAATTTAAATTAATAAAGTTTTTATTAATTAAAAAACTATCGCAAATTTAAAATTTATGATATTTTTTATTATTAATTCGATTAACTCCAATGGGATTTAATTTAATAAAAGTTTTCGGTCTGGAGATAAAAATAAGTTTCATATAAACTTATTTAAATAAATTTCTAGAAAAACACAATACTAAAGTACTTAGAAGTATCTATTTTTATAGATAAGAATTCTTCTTTAACTATTAAATTTTTATTCGAAAAAATTACGTTGAAATTTATTAAACATGAAAATTGTTAACTTCATTACATAAATCTTTTAAAATATAATTAGATTTATTAAAATGATTCTTAAAAATAGCAAAAATGCTTTAAAATGTCTTACAATTATGATTTATTTTAATATAATTTATGAACATTGTATTTAAAAGTTGTTAATTTATATTTAAGAAATAATTGGGCTGCAATTTGAAAAAAATTATAAACCTATAAATTTCCACTGTCGTCCGTCCGTCTATTGTCTGTCTGTTCTTTTAAAATTCAAAATTATATTTAAATTCAAAAATTTTCCCCTGAAAGCAGTTAATAGATGACCGGCACAACTCTATTGCTAGCAGGAAAAGTATGATGTAAAGGGGACAGACAATAATTTGAGATGGAGAGCATATATTTTAAATTAAATAAATTAAAAATATGATCAAAAATTGCAGCCGGGCATTGTGACGATATCACGATAAAATAATTGCTCGTTAAAAATTTATATATTTTCTACTAAAATAAGTAGAAATTTAATGTATTTTAATTTAATATTGTTATTCAATTTTTGTTCTTGTGGATTATTTAGAAAAACTTTTTCGAAATTGAATTATATAAATTATGCTTCTACTTTTTATAAAAATGAAAAGAGAATTTTAGCTGAAAAATCAAAATTAATTCAGCAGCAAGAAAGTTCAGTCTTCAAGAGTTGTTTCGACATAATCTTTTGGATACATAATATTATGAGAGAAATATCGTTATTGATCAACTAATAAATCATGTCCACTTGCTATTATATTTGACAGACAGGAACAAAAACCATAAAGAATGCTCTATTCAATAATTTATCTAAACTCTTTAACAAAGATTTTCTCTCATGCTTTTAATTTTTATTCAAACTTCCAACGTTATTATAGTCTATTACATTCGAACCTGCAATAACGACCACCTTTCAACATAGGCCATTTTTTTGTAACATTTCTCTCTTAAATGCATACAAAATAACCTCTAAACAGCGACCACTTCTAAATGGCAGCCATTTTTTAGGAACGTTTCTTTTTAAAATATATACAAAATATCTTCCAAACAACGGTCATGTTTACGTCATTGGCCGTTGTTCAGAGGTTCAACTGTATAACGTTCTAAGCCAGTAGCTATTCTCATGACTTATTCCTTAATTCAATTAATACATTTAAAACGTAATTAAGTTAAATTATGAATTAATTTTATTTAAATTTATTGTTGTTTTATTGACATAAAACCATTTTGTTAGGTGTAATATACATATAATTATTTTAATCAATACATTTTAGGCATTAAAACTTAAATTACCATAATGTAGTACAGTTTTAACACACAAAAAGCTGAGTTTCATTAGGAAGAATTTTTCTATTTTCATTTCATGATAACATGATTCGACTGCATCACATGACAACACGATTCGCTTCATCACACGAAGATGTGATTCGGTTTTAACGTGAAAAACTTTTAGTTTCATTATAAATATATTGTGGCATGATAACATGATTCGACTTCATTACATGACATCATGACTCAGTTTCATCATATGATGAATTGTCTCAGTTTCATCGCATTATAACTTGACAGCAATGACATGTGCGACTCGAATTACTTTTTGGCAACATTATCCAAACATCGAATTCATTACTAAAATAAATAAAGTGGCTCCAAAAATTACAAAAGTTCTTTCCAAAAATATTAAATTCTACGTGAAATTTCATTTAATTTATTATCGATTATCCTCAAGTCTTTTATTATAATTACGCAAAATGTTTGTTTACATTTACTTTAATCGTATGTTAATAAAATACTTTAACTTCCCGTTTGACATTTTTTATGGGGTTAGCTATCATCTTTACGGATTAATTAAAAATACAAAGAGTTCTTATATAAAGTAATACAATTTTCTAAGTGGAACGAGCTCGTAATTCAAGCTAATACCATTAATAACAAAGGTTTATATTCATTTAGAAATAAAAATTTAAGATATTATCTTTATTAATTTATTATTATCTGTGTAATCGATGTATGGGGATAGTTAATGAGTACTATATATTGGATTCCGATGATAAGTTATTTTCTAATTTCGAAACTCGGATGCTTGTTATTCATCATCCAATAGGCAAAAAGCTTTTTCCTGTTACAATTGTCTTTTGCTTACTCAGCTTAGTTGAAATCCAATCTTATTCTCCATTAAATTCGTGTTGAACATCAGGATAAACTTCCTTCTCTGATCTTATCCAATGTTTCCTTTGAATGACATTTTCCAATTAATTTTAATTTGATACAAATTCTTTAACAAGTAAACTTCCATTTATCCAAGTAATGAAAATGTAAGAGTAACTTACAATCGTACAAACTTACTTTCAAATATTTTCGTACTATAATCTGTAAACCTAGAAACTTATTTAACCGTTATACACCCACATAGATTTTTATTATTGATTAGAACAAAGCACATAATACGAAGACATTTCAAGGGCGTGGGTTGAACTGCCTTTTAGACATTCTGTATTATCTTAAGGTGGGCGTAATTCATAATTTGTAAGAACAATGGATAAAGTAAATTCTCTTAAAAAAAGAATTAATTAATATCTCCCACGTTAAAAAGCCGTTATTTTAATTATAACAATTGGAAAGGTGTTATCTAAACAGATAAGTTATCATCCTCATAACCATCGCATACGTCTACTCTTCTCTGTGATTATTATAATAATTACAAGTATCATAAATTATAATAATTTATCTAAAATTATCTAAATTTCTAATTAAAAGTTATATAATTTAATCCTCTTAAATCTATTATTAATTATGGGGTTAGAGATAATCAAATTTAACAATCTCAGGAGCTGATGGTAAAGTCTTTTCATAGTTTAGAGAAATTAATCAATATTAGTTTAATGCATGTAATCGTATAGATTTCAATTGCTAGTAAAAGATCAAAGTTCTTATGTCTATTTATACGTTACTAGATGAGGTACCTGATAACAGGTAATAAAGTATACTTATATAAAATGTACAAACGGAGAAAGAATATATATTTATAATCGATCCGACTAAAAACAATTTTACATCGAAATTTACTCTAAATACACTCTAAACCTTGAGAGGGATTCACCATCCTTGCGTAATATTCGAACAGACAGCCAGCCAGATGTAATTTGACAGTACCCTATATCATTTCCAGGACTATCCTGAACATATGTACAAAGTTTCATAGAAATCGGTTCAGCCGTTTTCGTGTGATACTCGAACAAACAATCAGACAAAAGACGTAAATTTAATTTATATATACATAAAAATAATACACATATGATTAATTGTTATAGTTTTCTTCTCTTCTCAATAGACGATAGTCCAAAAGATAAGTAAGTAGGCGTGTACAGATAATACTTTTCTTCCTGGATAAAACAAAACATTTTTAGAGAAACCAAATAATGGAGAGAGGAACTAAAATGCTATTTTCATTATGAACCACGTACAAAATATAACTAGTCGATCATTAATATATTATTAACACTATGCTAAAAATATGTGCAAAATGAATATTTTAGTGAGAATATTAATAAAAACAATATTCTCAAACAAATCATCCTTTTTCCAATTATCATGCATTTACTTCATAAAATTTAATTATTTCCAAAACATTTATCAAACCAGTAAATAAAGGCGTTGTTAGATAAAAATAATTTTAATAATTAAATATCTTTTTAATTCATTAATTTATTTGTATGCGGATATTATCAACCTCTATCATCATTGCACCACATCAGGTGCTGACAATATTGAAAAATTAACAGTTCTTATATACATTCTTCCTTGGGATCGTGTAAAGTTATATATATTATTAAATAAAAAATAAATAGCGAGTTAGAATAGCGTTTAGCAATGTTAATTCTTGATGTAAATGTAAAAAAATTGCAATGAATCAGATTAATTGTAACTTTCATGATGCAGTTACATCCACGTTTCTGGTATGAAATACAATAAATTACTGTTAGCGGCTTCGTATTATTTATTTTTCATATTTATGATTAGGATTAACTCTTAATTCCTATCTAAAATTGATTCTTCTTACCTGTTAGAAATGATTGACAGGAAGTATTTTTCAGATTGGTATCAGTTGAAGCCAATAAAAAGCAGCTTTTCAAAATCTTGATACAGTATATTCGATTATTGTGTTCAGTCCAGAATATGATGCTTCTTCAACGTTGAAAAACGTGAAAGTAAACGTCAGTTTTCATTTAAAATCAGCTATTTCTTCCAATCTAAACTGTGAGAGTTGATTTCATTCTAGGAACGACATCAATATCAACTTAAAACCTGCTAAAAACAAAATTTTTCAATTCCACTCTAAACTTAGTTACTTTTTATAACCAGAAAAGTAAGATTTTTAACTTAAAATAATAGTAATCATAATTAATCCAAGGTGAAACACCGTCTTCACCTCAAAACTGATTACCGATTCCAACATGAAATACGGTTGAATTTTATAATTAAAACAATCTCCTTAAGGAGATTTCAAAGCCACAAATGCTATTAACGTGTGATTTATCCGTCTTTAATAATAATATAATAAAGTACGGATGTAAACATATTTAATATTAATCAAACATTATTCGAGACGTTTTGACGCATCAATACATAAATGCTATATACTTTATACATGTTAAATAAGGAATATATACGTCTACTAACCTATCCACATGCGCATTAATTATTAATATTGATCTAAACATTTTATAAAAAGTAATTTATGCAAGATATTATGCAAAAAGCAAGTTAAAGAACCCTAAATTAGTTCATATCGTGTTAACGCGTGTATTTCATTAACCTTAAAACGTATATAAATTAATCTTAAGAAATGAAAAATTAATATAAGTATTTTCTATATGAAAAATAGGGTAATTAAAGAAAATATTAACCTTTTGTTATGTAATTATTGATTAATCCTTCATACAGTCTGTGCTTTTGTATAATGTGATGCCACACCTAAAACTATAAGCTTATAATATACAAAGAATCGATAATTATGATCTATTTGAATTCCATTTCTCGCTCTAAATGTTCATTCGGTTTACATGTTTTTATTATACATTTAGAAATTACGCGCTCGGTAATAAAATTTTATGTCCTATATTACGAAAAATGTGTCAAATTTTCAGGTTATCAAAATAACTTTTTTTTATAAATTAAGAAAATTATTTAAACGTAAAAGAAACTGCAATTTTTGTTAGAAATTTTATAAAAGATAGTCAACAGAAGTTTGAAAAAAATAATAAGAAAATTGCTGATAGCGTAATCTACATTATCCATTTTAAAATATCGCATTACTGATGTGCATGCATTTAAATTATGTATTTTTTCTTGAAAATTTTCTTAGTAGTGTCGTTTTAAATAGAACTATACATCAAACTAATAAGAAAATTTATCCCGTCGGCAAGAAATGCCTTTATATTTTTAATTATATCGATTTATTCTTAAGAATTTAAAAAACGAAAAACTTTTTATAAGTTTGTACATTTTTATATTAAAAATGATCTCATTTATGCAGTTTTATAACATTAAACTTTCTAAAGAGTGTGAATTTTTATATGTAATTTTAAATATAATTTAATTATTTTTCTAATTAGCCTAAATTACACAAATATCTATTTTCTTAATTGATTTATACATCAAAATATACAGATTAATTTTAATTTTATTTACTCTATCCTGTTCAGTATTCTATTGGGATCTTCTCGCCTCTTTCTTATCCTCTTCCTCATCTTCCTACTCTCTCTCTCTCACACTCTTCACTCTTCTCTCTGTTTCTATAGCTCTGCTTCACTCTTTGAATAGGTTCTACCCCCTAATAACAAATATCTTAGATATTTTTTTCCTGCTTTTTTTAGTAGACAATGGAATTTACGAGATGCACATATCTAAAATTTAGTGTAAACACGTGAGAGATTTTACATTTCTTCTGTGAATTTTTTTTTCTATTTTTTGGAATGATAGACCGATACATAACTTATATTTACTTTATATCAGCACTGAAAATGCATCTAAGATGGGAATGACAAAGAAAATATGTTTACTATTTCACAAAATATAATTCAAAGGAGAGACGTTTGTCATTTTTAGATGAAAGGATTCGTTCTCTCGGTTTACTTTTGTAAAGATTTAAAAATATATATAACTTATATACAATAGATATAGATAATATTTTGCTTTAATTTTATCATTTTATAAATATAAAATCTTAATTATAATTATTTTTACATAAAAATTCATTAGAAATATTTTTATATGCGATTTCTTTCTTCGTTTTCTCAATCTAAATCCATAAAAGACACAATAAAATCTACCTTTTTTTTTTTTACTTTATAAATAGAAAAATCTATTTGTAATATTAATTACAATTCTTTTATATACAAAAAATATTTTATGCGCTACTCATTTCTCCATATTTTTCAGCATAAATCCATAAAAAATGCACTAAAGTCCGCATACGAATATATACTATATTTAGTATGATATAAACAACATTTATATATATTTATGTTTATGATAACATAAAATCCTAGAAAAGAACATATTTATCTTATAAAAAGCTAGTTCTTCAACAAATTTAAATTTATTTTTATACATTATATGCCTTTTTATTCGGGCTATAAAATATAATATATTTCTCTTAATTTGGATTCTGCTCATAAGAGATTTTAACATATTTTTTAAATAGAAAATTTATAAAATATTAATAAAAATTGCACTTTATATCGATTAGAAAGAAGAATATTTTAAAATATTTAAATTAAAAAAAATATTCTAAAATGTTAACCTTGCATTTCAGGTATAGAAATATTGGGCCGAGTGCCAAAATGGGAGCAAAATCGATGGCCCACTGGTGCGATTGTAATTGCACTAGTCTAGCTATAAATTCTGTAAGCCTGTTATGATCTAAAAACTATCAAATTCTTTCTTCCACTTCGATTAATAATAATATAAAGTCTATTTTTCCAATATTAAACTTACACAAAAGCTTAGTAGACAAGTTTTAGAACTCATTTTATAATGAATACTGATTAATAAACAGGTCAACCGTTAGAAAACATAATTTTTTATTAAAAAAATACTATTAAAAAATTAAGAAATTAGTTGGTAATTATTTATTTTTCATTAAAAAAATAAAAATATAAATGAATCAATATTTTTGAAGAATGATGAAGGAGAAGAAAAATGGCTCATTACACAGACATTAATTAATTAACTGGAAAAGTACGACCAACGAAAATGACATTAAAATTAATTTAATTTTAATTAAACTATTATTTATTTTATGTTTTTTTTAATCGTTAAAGAACTTTAATAATGTTTATGTCTGATGTAAATATCAAAATTAGGATTAGTTCATTTAAAATAAAATAAAAAGAGAAAATCAATTAAAAGTTGAAAATATAATTTTATATTTTAAATTTGAGTGGAGAAATTACAATTTTTGTGTTATAATCCAATAAAGTTTTAAAAAATCCTTTGATTTAATAGCATTTTTATCGCTATTTTTATTCTTCAGTAGAAAATTTAATTTTTTTTTTGGGTGTGTGTGTTTAATTTTAATGAAATTGGAAAAATTTCATTAAAAATGTACAATTTTATTTGATTTTATTTCGTGTTGAAAGAGTAGAATTTTGTTTAATAAATGATAATAAAGTGGAAAAAAATATAAAATTTTTCCGGATCGATAACATGATAAATCTCATAAATATATTTATAAAATTAAGCTGATTATTAAATTTTTTTCGAATAGAATTTTATTTTTCTGTGCAGAAACTTGTATAAGTAGCAATTTACTGAATTTTTAAATAAGTAAAATTTTAAATTTTGCAAAGAGATTGGAGTTATATTTATTCATTTTAATGCAAAAAAAAAAAAAAATGAATAAAAATTTTTTTCCAGTAAAAATTTATTTAAATAAAGTTAAAATACATTCATTTAAAAAACATTAATTTATTGTTTAATTTAAATTATTTAATCAACAAGATTTTGTTAGAATAATTGAAATCTCTAAGTTATTCCTTCCAGATGCAGAAATTTTAATTCTGGATATTATATTTTAGAATAAATTTGAATTGATGATTCTCTATAATCTCGAAAATTTATTACTGGACGTTTGTTGTAAGCAGTTGGATTAGAAAAACACAATAAATATCACTTAGATAATTTTATTTATTTTTTTATTTCCGAATTTATTGGGCTGCAATTTGAAAAAATTGTAAACCTATAAATTCCAACTGTCTTTCTATCCCTCCTTAATCTCGAGAACGGTGTTAGATAGATGAAAGTTGAGACCAGACATGGAAAGCTTAGGGCATGAGGTCTCGATTAACTATATATGAACTTCCGGTCTATACCGGAAGTTACGTGATTTCAATTCAACAATTTTCCCCTGAAAGGTGTAATATAGATGACCGGCACCACTTTGTTGTTAAATGAAAAGTATGATGTAAAGGGGCAAGACAATAATTTGAGGTGGAAAGCATATATTTTAAATTAAATATATAGTTATACCATCATCCTTTATATCCGGGTGATCGAGAAACCCCCAAAATTTTTTGTGGATGTGCTAAGCCTTGTCTTTCATCACATCACTCATAATAGCCCCTATTATGGGTGAGTGAACCATATAGATTCAGGATCATAATAGGACTATTATGAGCTTAGTCGAACCCATAATCAGAGAGCCTATAAGAGGACCTACAATTAGAGAACCTCTTAGTTCTCACAGAATGAAAGAATAAAAAATCCAGCTGAATTTAATAAAGCATTTCTTATTAAAATATTCAGTAGATTGCTAAGTGTGCTTTTTAGAAAATTTATGAAGATTTTGCTGCCTAAAGAGAAAATTTTGAAGAATTTCTTAGAAAGTAATTTTATTAAACACTAAATTAAAGAAAAAACTGTCGTGTGGTACTATTTAGTTGTATAAAATGTATTGTAAATGATACTAAATATGCTAGGCAAAACTTCTGTTCCGTAGTTTATGGATTTCTGAATGAACTTCTGGAATTTAAATACTTTTACATAACTTCTAATACTTGGGCTGGGTAAATTGTAAAAGTATATTTGTTTTTTTTATAAACTTTTTAAATTAAAATTTCTATCAAGATAATTTGGATGCATTGAAAAATAACGAAGACGAGAGATGGCATCTAGTTACAAATATTATGGAGTAATTTAATGAAAAATTAATAGACTCTGTTATGTTTAATAACTGCTGTTAGATTTTTTCAGACAGGAAGATAAAATTTTCTGTAACGAGAAAAATAAAAGTTGACATATCATTAATTTCACATAAAAATATTATGTTTCTTTATAGTTTTGGTATATTCCCAAAATGTCTTTCCAACTCACAATAAAAGGTTAAAATATTCGTTTTTATATGTATATATGAACAGTTAATATAGTTCTGTAATAAAGATTACCAGTAGACGAGTGGATGATACCACAAAACAGTGAATTGCTGTGGATTTGCTCCTCATCAACGGGTTGGTTACGTACAGTTTTCCGGGTTTTCTTCACACGTCTAACGCTTAAATAGGGCAGTTTCCTATATAAAGTCTCCCCGGGTAGCATCCCTCTTATCAGATCATTCACGTGTTGCTTTGCCTCATCTCATTAATCCAATACCTGTAAATGTAAGTATTTCTAAAATATAGTAGATCTATAGGGATTTGAAGTGATTTAAATTTTTATATTATTTCAAATATATTCACTTTTCGAGTAATGTAATAAATGAAAAACAAACTTTTATGTACTTTTAATAATAATAAATGTTTCTATATACAATAAAACTTTAATACATAACATGAAAAAATCATATTTGGCTTATATTTATAATTTTTATTTATAAAATATCCATTATAAAAATTTACAGTTATATATTTTTATATGATTTTTAGCATATTTTTATAATAAAAACAGTTATTTATGTAATCCATTATGCAAAATGGATCATATAAATTATATAAAAATCAAAGCAATATGCATACATTAGACTCTAATTAAATAAAGGAAAGAAAGTTAAACGAGTTTCATAAATAAATAATCATAAAATCTGCTTGAAAATTGATTTAGGAAAAAAGATTTTACATTAAGAAAAACGATATTTGAAAATAAATTTGCTAAGTTTCCTGAAAATAATCCAGTTTAATCCGATTTAAAGTTTCTTTAAAAATTGCAAGAAATTTACTTTAATGGATGATATACTGCTTCAATTTATCAAATTTAATAACTTTTATTTTGCTATTTACTAAATATATTTTTGAATTAATTGATATATTTTAAGTGCTACAAATTACAAGCGATTAATCAAATATATATATTTAATGCCAAATAACAGAATTATCTCCATTTATGAAATTAATTCTTAATACGTTAATTGGGTTTTAATTATGTTGTGTAAAAATTTTATTTTTAAAAATATATTAAGAAAAATATATTAAAATATATTATTTCATTTAATATTTATACAACTTCATGTGCGATAAAATAACGTTATAAAAATGCTGGGGGAGGGAAACGAGATGCTGGAGAGATGATAACAAGGAGAAGAAATTGAAAAATGTCTGTAAAAACAGTATCAATTTTATAAAATAAACACTTTATATTAAAAGAAAAATTAAGTTAATAAATTCACACAGTTCCTAGTTTAAAATTAATATATATATTTAAAAAATATCAAATTTTATAACCAATTTTAAAGCAGAAAGCCAATACTTGTATTTAAAAATATGGCATATATTTTTAGGTATAAGTAAAAAATGTCTTTAAGGTATAAAGCTATAAGTATGTATCTAACAATCGATTCTTTTCGTCAAACCTCCTGATCATTGAGTATGTTTGTTGCATTAGATATTTGTCACCTAATAATGCTAACAGATTAAATTAATTTTAAACATATAAAAGAGATTCAAAACTAATTTAAAAATATGAAAAATAAAAAAATAAGAGCGATTTATTTTATTTTATTTTTTAAATCATTTAAGAAAATGGTGAGATAGATTCAATTTTTTAAACTTATTTCTTTGTTTCAATAAGAGCATTACTCAGAACATTCTGTTTTTTTATACTTCCTCGATGATTATAACGAATTAATTTATATAAAAATAAGAAAATTATTATTAATTTCGAGCATTTAAAACAGTAATATACATGTGATTTATGGCATATTTTTAAAATTTTATTAAATATCTGAAGCGAAAGAACTGGAAAATTTGTTTCTAATATGGAGAATTCTCCTAGTCTGATATAAACGATAAAGATTATTAGTAAATTTTTCATGAATTTTAATATTATGTTTCATTAAATATTAGTCAAATAATTCAGAATTGTTTATACAGACAAACAGACGGATGTTTGCTCAATGTTAATTAGTACTTTCAGAATTGATTAAGAATTCGTCTAAGACATTTTGTATTGATGTTCCTATTTAAATTTAAATAAGATTAATAAAATAAACATAATGATCTCTTCCTGCGATTATTTTACAAGCCAATACGATTATATTTTCGACAATTTTAAGAATTTTTTTATACTAATTTCAATTTTAAAAAATTCTCTGTATCAAATTATTGACAATATTAATTATCAAATGATGTAAACTGAAAAATGGATACATTTAAAACAATTTATTAAAAAGTATAAAAAATCTTAAAAATAAAATAGTAAGATTACGCATTTTCTTAGAATCTTTTGGGAAATTTGAAAGATAAAATAAAAATTTTTGAATTATATTTTTTTACTTGTTTTAATCTGAAGTCTAATCTAAGGAAAATTTTCAGTTAAATCCTGTTACAATTTGAATACATAATTAAGCATTTAATTTAATTAAATATATAGATTATTTAAAGAAACTTTTGAAGTACTTAAGAAGTTATCAAAATAAATGTTTTAAAGGTGTTAAATTTGAAAATTTTAGTTTAAAAAATTTGTTCAATTAATTCACTAAACTTGTAAAATCTTTAATAAATTAAATTAATTCATTAAAGTTGAAATTTTGTAACAACTATGCATACGAAGTTCAAAATTAAGAAAAGAAATCTTATTTTTAAATATTTCTTAATTTATGACCATTCATTTCATTTCAAGTTTTATATTTCTATTTAGATTATAATTATCTTCGATTTTTACTTTTTTTTTTATAATAATTAATTCTCTTGTATACTTGAAGCGTAGGTGTATTCAGGATGGTATAGATCGCATACATCTCCTCTTTCTGCCCTTGAATACATATAAATAAAAAATGAATAAATCAATAAAATATAACAAAAACAAAACAATTTTGTTTCTAAAATATAAAAGTGTAATTCTCTTAGTTTTTTAAAAAATTTTCTGATGAGCGTTAAGAGGATCTTTGTCCTGATCTGTCGTGGATTCGGTCAAGCCCATAATGGGGACAGCTGTGTGGAGAGCGATTTTATTCAAACTCATTCCGTTTTATGGGCACCAAGAGGATCTTTGGCCCACCACTGGCTGAGTGGATAAAACCACTGAATACTGGTCGTGGGTTCGGGCCTCGCCAACGAGCTGGTCACGTGGAGTTTTCCGGGTTTACTTCACGTTACTAACACCTATGGGTCAGTTTCGCGTAAAAGACCTCACGAGAGGCATTCCCCTAGGCAGATCGCCCATGTGTCGCGTTGCCGTAATCGAATAAAACCAAGAGGATCTTTATCAATACCTATCATGGGTTCGGCCAAGCCCACAATGGTGGCAGCTGGCGAGAAACAAAGTTTAACGCTATCGGACAGACTACACCAAAAGTTTCTGAAGTCTCCAACACGGACTCGAACTAGAACCCAAACAGATATTTTAGTTTTTATCGTTAATTTTTATATGTTTACTGTTTTTAAATATTATTTTGCACGTTTTTCAAATTATAAAGTCATTTTTATCGTCATTAAAAATAGAATAGATAATTGTTTAATATTAAACTTAAAAGTGAATTGAAAAGAAATCAACAGACTAATAAAATTGTTATTAAATATTGAAAAAATTAAAGTCCGAAATACAATATATTTTGTTGTTCTTATCACAAATTTTATTAGATTTTAATGATAATTGAATTAAATTAAAAAGTTATTCATTATTGACATCAAGAGCGGATCCAGGAACAAATCTTGCGGGAAAGACTTTTTAATTCTTATAATAAAATGAACAGTAAATAAAAGTTTTATTGTTTAATTAATTATTTAAAATAAAATAAATATTTTTTAAAAAATAAGTTGAAAAATACTCATAAAATATTAAAATACAGTCAAATTTTGTTAATCCGGCACCTACGAAAGCAGAATGATGCCGGATTATCAGTCGTTTTTGCATTTTCGCAAAATTTGATAAGAAGTTAAATAGATCCGAACCCCGAAGACATTGCTGTACTGTACAGTACAGTGCAGTACTGTACATAGGCTTTTTAAATCAGTCTGAATGACACAGTGCATGATTATTATTTTCTAATCCCAAGTTTTTGACTTTTTTATGGGCAAGGAAGAATGGTCACTAAGAAGGATCTTTTTTTTTTTTTACTTATCGAGGGTTCGGCCAGGTCATTGTGGACCTGGCCGAACCCATGGGTGGAAGAAAAGAGCCTAACATATCTTCATAATTCCCGTGGTTCAAAAACCTGACTTCACTCACAAAATTCCTGGAATTCATCCATGAAAGGTACACATGCTCCAAGTTTGAGAAATCTGTTTTTGGATACGCATTGGCCTATAGGTAAGAAAATACATCAGAGGGTCCCGAATTACCAAATGTCAGATTAATAAGCTTCTAATCCATAAAAATTTTTTTAAAATAATGTGTTAGCAATAAAAAAAATGATCAGGGGGTTGATTGCTGTCTCTTCACTTCTGGATCCTCGTCCCATTGATATATCAATAATTATCAATAATTAATTAATTAATTAACTCGTAGAATTACTAATAAATCTTACTTAAATAAGAACTTATATATATTTAAAAAGGTGAATTATTTTTAGATTCAGAAAGAAAATAGATTTCATCATCCGCAAATATCTAAATTATTTTGGATAAAATAAAATCTACCTCATGCCATATATAAGAGAAAATCCTTAATCTTGAAAACCTAATTATGAAGGTTATAAGAAAATATTCTTTTAAATAAATAATAATAATTTATAGAAATAAAAATGTTAGAATATTTTAAAGATATTAAATTAATCTAGCTTCAACGCTTGATACAGTCTATAATACAATCTCGGTAATCCGTCCGCTTGCTAGTTCGACACGTCCAGTAATCCGATACTAGTCGACTCTCGGGTATTATCAGCTTTCCGCTAAATTTGAATGTGACGTGATATCGAGCCTGAGCTTGAACACTCAAGCCTGGACACGATATCAAAGCTTCTTAGGATCGTCATATTAGACTGCTCAAGAAATGTACAGTATCTTATAATATAATACTGTATGGATATAAAAATCAGTCCTTCGAAATTTCCCACCAAAAATATCTTACCCTCAACTAAAATTTCCACAGTCACTTCAATTTTCCACTGAATTTAGTGGAAATCCACCAACTTGGCACGCTGATTACCGGCGATGTTAGCGCGTTCGGATTATAAAACGACAGAAGATAATTGCGAATTATTTTAAAAGGATTGACGATTAATTCGAGAATTCTAAAATACAGTAACATACGATTGCTCTCCTTTCACATTTTCTTACTATTCTATGAACGCTTCGATTAATACAATGTACAAACACTTCCAACAATCCGACAGTCTCCTTCTCCCATATATATCGGATTATCGAACTTTGTATTTACATGCCATGTTATATCATTATTAAACTGTTAATTTTTAAATATTTGACATTTTTCAAAGTTATAACAAGAAAGATAATACTAATTAATAATTTCCAAGGAATATTTCCTTAAATAGTTTATACAGGTCGGATGACCGAATCGGTAAGGGTCAATCTTAAGCGCTTGGCCTCTTCCGTCTCTTTCTGCTCTGAACATCAAAAGGACTTTTTTAATTACAGCCATCGTGGGTTCGACAAGACCCACTCATCCCTCACCACCTGATGGTTCACCTATTGAGAATGGATCATCGGGTGGTAAGAGATGGGGCTCGATGTATGAGTAGAACACCCCGAAAATTATATATATATGCTGGACTACATCTATATATAGCCCAGGGTTGGAATTACAGCGGGGTTAAGAGGGTGTTAAACCATTCTTGCTCAGTCCAACACCCTCTCTATTCACTTGTAGGGAACCATCCTTTAATATCTCTTGTGCCCATATCTATATTGAGATACACAAAAATTTAAAAATTTAAATTATTGAAGTTTACTAATATTCTCAGGCAAGCAAATACAGGAAAAAAGTCAGGATGGGAATGATAGGAATTCTTAAACTGAATAGGGATTCTTTTAAAAAGGATTGGAATCCGTAAGTTGAAAAAGACTGTAATACTAAAACCAATGACAAACCTGCCTTCATCAGGTGAATTTTTAGCTAAAATTTACCACAATAAACCCAAATCTCAAGACTGGAGTGACAATCCACTTCTTATTTGACGTATCTGAAAATGAGACTTTTAAATGATCTTAGCATAAGTTATTTTCTGTCAAAGAATGAATTTCTCATGTTAGGATTAAATATTACTCACAACAAAATAACATTATAATTGTAACACAATTTTACTTTAAACAATCGGAATAAATTCGCAGGAAATTCTTCTCGTCCTCCATCTTCACCAAAGTATATAATGAGATGCTATAAAAGCTAAAAACAGATGTTCAGACATTGTCAAAGAGCACAGTTTTCATATTTCTCATAGAATTCCAAAATCAGTTACTTATTAAACATGCTGATGCATGAATGTTCATAGCAATAAATAAACCAGAACTTTAAAAAATGGAATGCAATACTATATCAAAGCATGAAATCTTTTGGCAACTGACTGGAAGTTTGAGCCATTAAAAACATGACACTACATGTAAAAACAATATTTATTATTTATTTAAATATTACTAGATAATTTTCTGGTTTTTAAACTGTTTTTAATCATATAGAAATAAAAAAATATCGTATATTCTTTAACCACTTTTATTTTGAATTGATTTTGTTATAAGCGTACAAAAAAAGTTAAACTCACGTTGCTTTGAAAGTGTGACTTCAATACTGATGTAGCCTATACATAGCCAGTATAAAGAAGAGGAAATGATGCCCTAACCCGAACTATTTATGGCAAATTTTGAATACAAGCCGGTTTCGAAACCGGATTCTCATTACTATATTCTAATAACTTACAACTCCACTATTTTGGTGTCTTTGGTTTAATGTTACATTTGTACTTAACCTTTAAACGGTATAATTATTTTAGTTTTGGTTCTTAATAAAACAGGGAAATCTGTCCAAAACATGTATTTAATTAAAATAAATAAATTTAGATTATTTTGAATAATGTTTCAATGTGATAATGAATTTTGAATTCAAACGTAATTCAACGTAAAATAATTTTTCCTGAATTCTATCAATCGTTAAAAATATAAATTGCGTAAAGTTTCATATATATTTTGTATTTAATTTTGTTTTATATTCATTTATTTAACTTCTTATTATTGTTTTATAAATATTTTACAAGTATTTTGAGCATTAAAATTGAAATAAAATCAGAAAATATTCAAACAGTTGAAAATAAACATAAATTACATATTAATAACATGCATATAAATAAAAATTATAATAGAATTTATCTGGTTATCATTTAAATTTATTAAATGATTAAATGATGAAATTTATTTAAAAAATTTAAATGATAACCGGATAAAATCTTGATAATTTAATTATTAAAAATATCAGAGGTAAGAGAGCAGCGACTTCCTATTTAAATTCAACTAAATAATTCTTATATAACACACACAAAATATGTTTTCATCTATAAGACAAAATTATATTAATTTTAATTAAATAAAATATTTTAATTTAAATTAATTTCAAAAATTCTCATGATTAATCGGAATGCATATAATGTGAACGTGAATCGATTTGCTTTCTGTATATTCCACCATTGCGTCTAATTTGAGTTTAGAATTGGTAATCCTACAGAAGAATTGTCACCTGTTTTATCTCAAGATTTGAGAGGGTTGACTGGCAGAGAAAGTCAAAGCCGGGTGGAATTGGTCAAGATAGACAATGACAGTCATTTCTTGTTGGGTGTGTGAAGTAAACAGAAGTTTTTCGTTCTTTGTCTTACAAACACATATGCAGTATATATACAATATGATAAAAGCTACTGTGATGCATGATATTTTTACATTTTTATTCCATAAAGACACATTCTTACAGACAGTGATGAGAGAGGAGCTGCTTTCCCTCATATCCAGATGAAACTTAGGAAATCATAGTAGTTTCTACTCCTATAAATTAATGTCATTAAAGTAAACTTAAAAGCTTTTTATTAATAAAGAAACATTAGTTTTAAAAAGGGCACCATACAAGCTCTCCTTACAGTTTAATCAAATCTAGTCTTGATTTTCCTATAATAAATGTCTTTGAACTCTTGTTCGTTTTACAATATGCATTTAGAGAGAGAATTTCTTTCAAAAGGATCATAGACTTTTTACAATTTTTTCGATTTCTCAGAAAATTAAATTATTTAATAGAGTTTTTTAAATATCATATTTCCTTTCATTTACAAAAATCTAAAAAGCAGAGTTGGTCTACGCAGCAGTATTTATTATATTAATATTGATTAGTAATTACTGCACAGGATCTTCTTGATTATACTATAAATAACTTACATTGCGGTTCTTCAAAAAGTACCCTTTTTTTTAGAAAATATAGAAAATTGGATGTTCTCCTAAAACGGCTGTTGACCTGATATTCATATAAAATTTATAAAAGTAAATTTATATTTAATGTATCTTCTTCGTTAGAGTTTATAGAAGACTTTAAAAAAAATTAAACACGGATCGAAACATCTTAGATGAGTGATAATTAATTAACATTTAAATGTATTTATATAATGCGGTGGTGCATTCATGTATTATAGTAAGAGACCAACGAGAATACGTTTGATTTAAAGGTTTATGGATTTGATAAGTTGAAATAATGATTTATTTATCTTTATTTAACTATTCGGAAATCAATATAATCATTAAATATTTATTACAAATTTTTTTTTTGTATATTTATTTCAAACTTTTCGTTAAGGCTGTCCCCCAGCTGTCCTCTCAAAATTACGTTTATGATATATATAAATTTTAATTTTTATGTATAGATATTAGATCTATGGATCTAACATTAACTGGAGTTGCATTTTTTTCTTGCAAATATAAATGAAATTGCAGATATTCTTGTCCTTCAATTTTGAGTTTTTCCTCATAAAAATTTTAAAATATTCTGTTTAATCACCAACATAAATTGAAATTCTTACATCATTGTTGATCGATCTTAATTTTCATAAAAATTGAAAAATTTATTCAAAATTTAATCTAGTAAGTTGTTTTTCTTCATTTTTTCTCTACGCTGTGTGAGTTATTTATTCTATCAACACGTTTTTCTCGATCTCTCGATATTACATAAAATTTAAACTTAACCTTTTGCTTTATTATAAAGAAATCATTTAAATAATTCATATTCTACCTGTCTTTACGAGTTTTCAGCATCATTTACATTTATAATCAAATTTATCTGTAGGAATTATTGACAAATAGTCATCAAGAATTCACTGAAGAGTACAGTTATTGTACTCTTCAGTGAATTGTTGATAAGTATTTGTCGATAATGAATGAATAAAAATTAATTGATGAGTGCAATTATAATTATTGTCTTTATCAATCAAAGTATTTGTTATAAAAGTTATTACCATAAAGTTTTAAAATTGAAGATTCTCTTATCCCATTATTATAATATAACTAAAATCTTATTAAAATATATTAAATACAGAATATTTTTATATAAATCAAAGTTCTGTTCAATAATAGGAAATTCATAAGTGAATGAGTAAAAAGTTTTAATCATATTTTAAATTTATTTAATTTAAAATATATGCTCTCCATCTCAAATTAGTAGTGTCTTGCCCCTGTACATCACACTTTTCCTGATAACAACAGAGTCATGTCGGTCATCTGTGTAATTTCGTTCTGGGGAAAATTTTTGAATTAAAATTACGTGATTTCCGGTCTAGATTGGAAGTTCGTATATAGTTAATTAAGGCCTCCTACCCCTAATCCTTCTACATATGGTCTCAACTTTCATTTATTTGACACTGTTCTCGATATTAAGGAAGACAGTGGAAATTTGTAGGTCTACAATTTTTTAGAAGTCCAGAAACCCCTTTAAAATAATTAAACCAAACTTATCTTACAACTAAATCAATTCTAAGAAAAAAAATGTCATTAACCAACAATGTAAAGTTGTAAATAATCGTGATAAAAAATCTGATAAACGTACCTCAATTAGTATTTTTCAACATTAATCTCCACATGTTTGTGAAATGAATAATAATAACAAAAAATAGACCAGAACATATAATGGTTTTATAATGATTTTCCATTAATGAATAATCGAATAAATGTTTCTAAGACATTTTATTTAAAAAAATAACTTTAATTCTTCGAATAAATTTTATAATTTTGTAACAAATTAATTAAAACAAATGACATTTCCCTCAATTTTTTAAAAAGAAACTTGTATCATAAGCAAACTTTTCCTGATTAAAATGAATTAATTTTATTAAAAAAATATTTATTATTTGCCTCAGAGATTGTTATAAAACTTTATAACATATGTAACGATATACTTGAACGTATCTGTCAAATATTTTACTGTCTTTTTCTGCAGAAGCGATACGACATTTCGTTATGACAGCATCTGGTTAGGTTAAGAAACTAAAAAGAAGAAAATATATAAAATAAATCATATTCCTGTGATGTTTAAAGTCTCGTAATTTCTTTCTTTACCTCTCTCTATATATATTTTCTTCGTACTTATCAATTTTTAAAAGTTTATATTGGGAAAATGATGATATAAAGTGAATCTACATTAAATATTAAGTGCAGAAACTGTATTTTTATTTATTTTAGATATGCAAAAGATCGAATATTGCTGCCAAATATTTTATAAAACGATTTAAAATAAGATTTATAAATTTTCTTTTTTATTTAGAATTTCCGTTAAACATTTTATTTTTATTATTTTTTTTCGTAGAGTACAGTACAAGTTTAGAATTCATGTAGAATATTTGAAATAAGTAAAAATTTTCAACTATAATACTAAAATCTGAACTGATTTTATGTATATTATTGATGGAACGTTATTAAAATTTTTATTTAATGAAAAATTTATTAAAATAAATGTTTTAAAATCGATCAATCAAGCGTAAACAATTAGCAGAATACACGCTTATAGATAATTTTTTGTTTAAGTAAAAAATAATCGTTAAAATTTCTTAAAAATAGATTAATAAAAGAGTTAAAACGAATGCTTTTCTCATAAAAATAGATCACGACCAAGTTATGATCGGATTTCTGATCAATTTTCCGTTGAAATCCCGCCTGAAGCAAGATCGATACACCTCAAAATGGTTAATATGGCGATTCCGTATAACTGTGTACGCCCGAAAAAATTATCATATTTTAAAAAATAAAAAAAAAATGATTTTTTAAAATATTTATTATATTATTTTATAACTTTATCTAAAAGTTTATAATTAAAAATTAATTTAAAAATGTCGAAAAGTAAATATAAAAATTATTATTCTATACTCGCATATCCAATTACATTTTTTTAAAATAGACTTGTAAATAAAATTTTATAAATTTTATATTAGTTAAAATTTAAAATGTATATTCGGTTTAATGTAAAAATTAAGCAAAAGTTTATATTAAATTTTATAATTATTTTTTTCTTTTATATTAAAAATTTTTTGGAATTTTTCTTTATTCGTTGTCACAACAATTTCAGTTATAATAAACATAGAGCCAATCAGATAAAACCTAAAAGAATGGAAGAAAATAGAAAAAAAATGGATATAAGTATTATTATAAACGTTTTTTCTCCAAAATTTCCGCTTATACAGGTAAAATAATTGCCATAAAAAATACTTATAAAATGGAAGAAAGTTCCTTTTATTCTACTAAATTTTAATTAATAAATTATAAAATTTAATTTATATTCAACTTCAAAATATTCCATTAAATGCCTTAATTATAATTAAAAATTGAATTATAAAAATATAATTAAAATTGGCTTGGTTCATTTTATTTATTTTTCATCTCAATAAGAAAATATATATTCTGTAGTATGGTAAATAAATTTAAATATTTAAGTTAATTAATGAAGGAAAAAAAATTATATAAATGTAATTTTGTGAATATTTTATATTTATAGTAATTAGAAACTTGCAATCGAGTGCTTAAATAAATAAATAAATGGCCCTAAAAAAGTTTAAGAGTTTTTCCCCCTACTTCTTGTTGATTTCAAGAAAATTGGAAGTATATAAATAGTCAAGCGGAAATGGCCATCATTATATTTATTTTTTTTCTGAAAAAAAAAGATAAACATAGTGAAAAAACTAAGCTAATTTTTTTCATCCTTTGACCTAAATACGATAACTTCTCAGTATAATAGTGAAAAAAATGTAATCGTGTTTGTTGTTATATTTATAACTATAACCTTTTAAAAACTTTTAAACACAGCCGAACCTCCAATAACACCTCCAAACGACGGCCAGCTCTAAACAGCCGCCATTTTTTCAACAATATATTTTTTTAAATAAAAATTAATACAAAATAACCTCCAAAAACAGCCACCTCCGAACAATACCATTTTTTAAAATGTTTTTCTTAGCAAAAATGAATAGAAAATAACCTCCAAACAACGGACATTTTGAGTAGCCGTTGATCAGAACTTCGTACTTTAAAAAAAAAAAAAAAAATTATTTATTTGTTAATTTTACAAAAACCTATTTGGCACGCTTCAATAAAACTATAAAACTTTAAAAAGTTTTCTAGCAAATTTTAAGTAATTTACAAAACCTAATTCCATTCTACAATCAAGTAAAGTATTTAAAATTCTTTGCCTGAATGTTAATTTTTGTTGTTTTATTTTTGTAAAATACATGTAGAAAAATTTATCGCAGACGGTTTACAAGAAATAATCTCTTAACAGAAACACTTTACTAGTTTTATCTTTAGTTTTATGTTAGTAACTAATCTGTAAAAGTTTTAATATCGTTTGTTAAGCTATTATCGCATTTATCAGATTATTCTTATATAAAACTACAATTATGGAAAGAAAAGCCATTATCTTCTAAGTCATCAAGTTTTTAATGTCTACGATTTATTCTATTTTTATTAAAGAAAATATATCCTAATTAAGAAATTAATTCAATAAAATATATTTATAAAAGTAGTAAACAACTTTGCTTAAACATTTATTTTATATAAAACTTAAAAAAATAACTATAAATTATAAATTAGTGAAATAAATTATAAATTATTTCTTTTATAAAAGCCGATTTAAATTTTTATTTGCTTTAATAATAAAATAAATTTTCAATCTCGGGAGATGTAAAATGAAAGTAAAAAGTTACTTCCGAATTTTAATACATATTTTTTAACAAATTAAATAAAAAATATTGGCTAATTTCTTAAAAAATTCGACTTAAATTTATATTAAAACTGATAAAATTCATTTCGTTTATAATGGAATATGTGAGAATATAATTGAGAATATTACAAATTAATACCAGTTATTATCACTTTTACATTTTTCAAGATTGTTAATTTATTTTATTGTCAAAGTAAATAAAATTTAAATAAGTTTTCAGACTAATAATTTTAATTATATTCATTATTTTATTATACATTCCGTTATAAAGACATAAAATTAAATTTTAATTTTAATGCAGACATAAATAACATTTTTTAAAGCAAATTAAACAATATTTTTAATTTTTAATATAAATTTTAATATTATTTTTCTGATTTCTATTTATTTTTTTAAATTACTTTGATATAAAATTTAATTCAAAAAAAAAATAATAAAAACTTTCATATTTTACGAACTTTTAAATTTATTTTTTCTAATTCAAATTTTACATTTTAAATATTTAATATATTTTTATATTAATTATATTATAAAAATAATATAAATATTTTAATTTTCTATATTTTTTTATTTTAATGTTATGAATATGTACTTTTTGTAATTTTTTATTAATATTTTAGTGAAATATTTTACTTAAAAAATCAGTTAAATCAATAGCAAATATATTATAATGTATTATACAACATATTAGTAACCAGAGCCAGATTGACACATAGCTAACAAGCTACAGCCTAGGGCTTCAGGCTACAGGTCGTAGTTAGGGCCTCATGTTATACGTAATATTGTAATGTTGTTTGATAGACGAGAAAGGCCCCATATATTATAACATTAGGTCCACACCAGTCTAAGTGCAGTCCTGTTAATTACTATAAAATATTAATATGTTATCAATACTAATATTAATAACAACATTAGCAACTATAACAGAATATAAATAATTTTTGTTTATTAATTAATTTTTTATTATATAAACTATATTATTTTTGTATTGTTTTAGTATTTAAATAAATCTTTTAATTAAAATCTACATAAAAACAATTAAATAATTTTAAATATCTAAGATCAACGTGCATAAAGTAAATATAAATATTCGTTAAACAAAAAATATATAGTGTAACGCACTCAGAAATTCTCTTTTATTCTAATAAAAATATAATAATGTAAGAAAAAGAAGAGTGTTTTAACATATAGAGTTGTATACAAGTCAAATTTATAAAAATCTATGTCACTACATTTTTACATATAAAGCTTACAAACAAATATTTATGAGTTTAACATACAACTTTAAAGTATTACTTACTATATATAAATGTATTTAACAATATTTCTCTATTCCTAGAAAAAAATTTTAACAGCTTTATTACTATTCTCATATATTTATGAAGATATCTGCATTGAAAAGAAAACTATACATTAAGTTATAATTTAGTTTTATGAAAAATTTAACCTTAAATTTTTAATAATGATATTAATTTTCTTAAGTAAAACTGAAAAAATCGATCTAAAAATCAATTTTGACTTACATTTCAATGAATAACCATGTTTGTCTCAAGACAAATGACATAAGTTTAGAGAAAAAGAAATCTTACATATGGTTCTTATTGATTCTTAAAAATATTCTGACAAGAATCTTAGTGGTTATAGATTAACCAACAAATTAGTTTTTCATCTTTTATGCAGATAATGTCTTCCATTACAGTAAATAAATGGGATCAGGCATAAAAATCTGCCTGTTCATGATAAGCATTCCAGTTATAGACAAGTTCTTTAGACGAAGAGAGTGAAGTAACAATTTATGAGCTGGAAACAGCTCATAAAGCTGCTTATATGATATGCTAGATATAAGATAAATATTCAAAGAATATATTAAAACATTATAATTTGTAAATTAAGTAAATAAATTCTCAATGGATTATTCCAAAACGAATTAATTTGAAGTTAAAATTACAAGTTGAAAGATATCTTAAAAAAGAAAATATCCAGCAACGAGTTGTTTAACTTTCCCGGCAACATTTAAAACTGCGTATGGCTCCATCTGTTATGATGTTTTATTAAAAAAACTTTTTTATTTTTAATTATTATAAAATGGCAAAAAGCTGAGGGTTATATAAAATATTGTAAATGCTAATAATGAGTAAAATAGTCATTTAGTCCGACCCTACTCGAGACCACGTTTATCTCCACACCCCGTCGACCTTTTACCACTAAAACTTAATAGCATTAATTCCCCTAATACATAAACCTCCCTGTAAAATTTCAGACATTTTCGACAAAAAGCACAGGAGTTATTAAGCTTCAAACAGGATGAACAAAATCATGCCCCCCCACACACTCACATACTAACATCCAAACATACAGAAATAAACTAAATTTCTTTTTGTATTTCTTGACGTTTCAAGGTCCCGAATCCAAAAATTAAAAATCTTAGGGGGTCTTTATTGACCGATCGCCATACTTTCTCTGTTATTCACAACAGAGCCGATATAGGAAAAGAGTCGAATTTTTAGTGTAAAAAATAAAGATTTATGGAATTTATTATTTATTATAAAATACTGTAATTGATAAGTAATATCATGAAGATAAAGTAGATAAAAATAGGAAGGTTTCATGTAAATTATCTCTAATTATAATGGCTAAATTCTTAATATAATGGTTTCAGATAAGATACAAGTTACTGTGTTTGAAATGAGTGATTAGATATATATAAGGAAGTATATAGAAAGCCGAAATTAATCATGCATTACTAGAAAAAGGTTGAAAGTGATTTTAATACATGAAAAGTTGAAGAAGATAGTTTTTAATACATCGAACGTGTGTATATTAAGCAATCAATAAATCATATTTCTACTTTTAAACAAGATAAAAATAGAAAAAAAAAATTGAAAGACCACGAAGCATGCAATATGCCATTAGAAATATTTGAAGAATTCCTATAAAGAAAGCTATCTTATAACAAAATAATTACTAAAAACAACCTAAAAGCTGATCTAATACAGTCAATTAATTCTACAATTTATAATGTATCGCAATAATATTAGCATAATTAAATTAATAATACGATTCTCATTTATGTTATATCGACTCTATTTTAATGAACAAATGACCAATTGCGTACGGTTTCTGAAAATAATATTTAACATATGGTTTGAATTAGAATTCATTTTGTATTCGTATGGGAAAGTGACAGCCTTGAAGGAATGGAAACAAAATGTGTCAAGGCGCTTCCACTCGTAACTGTCATCAGTTTCAGGACTATCATAATCAATTTCTGTCATTCTCATAGACACGAACAGATTGCCTTTGTCGCAAAGGCGACGATATTGGCAAATATAGTTCATCCTTATATACAATTGGCCTATAAGTAAGGCCGGATTTGTATGCACGTGTATGTTTTTTCCTTAAATGCTATGATATTAAAACCTCGTTATAAACGCGATTTAGGTTCAAGTGGATCAAATTACGATTGTTCGATAGTGCATATTTTATAAGCTTTTTAATGCATATTTTGCAGATTTTATTATTTTCGAGACTGCAAGTGCCACTTTTTTTTTTTTTCTGAATGATCCATAATCTGTTTCTTCTATGCAGTAGATATTTACTTTTGCGCATGCACAGTATACGCAAGAATTTTCACTCCGCCACCCAATTACAGAAGAGCGCGCGAAATTTAAATGTTTTAAATCTTAACCGTCTCACAAACACGTTTTGCGTTAACGTGGAAATCTCTTATTTTTCAGATTTTGGAAAATATTTATAATAATTTCAAAAAATTATGTAAATATAGCGTTTAATTAAATATTTCCACGATCGTTTCTTATGAGTAAAGTAGTCAAACTTCAGCGTATGCAGCATGAGCAAAAAAAATTCCGTTATATCGAGTTCTGTTTAACCAACAATACGGGTAAAACAGCAAAATCTAATGCTGAATTGCTGAGAAATTATGTACAAAAATTTGGATCGCAGACATTTAAAATAGATGGAAAAATTATTTTTTGTAATGTATGCCATAGATTATTTCTATTTTAAAAAACGATATTCAAGTGTCTCAGAATGTTGAAACGTCATCATGTGTATCATCATGAGGCATGGAAATAAGACAAAACAGCAATTGATCACAGATAAATTTTAGTTGCACTGAACTTTAGTAGAGTTCATGAAACATTACTATCAACAACTTCATCACTAAATCTATAATTAGTTAATAACTTAATAAGACTATTTACTCATTTTCGATAATTTATAGTGCTATAAACAAAAATACACTTTTATACCAGTAACGTAATTTAATTAGTAACGACTTGATTGCGCCCCTCCTACGTGAAACATTATTCTAATACGTGTTTTGTGACGTCAATTTTCAAATTTATTGTGTCACCTATTGTCACATGTTTATTTCCTCCCACCTAAAAAGTATTAAGTAATAAATATTAGTAAGATACGCTAGTAAACAGAATTAAAGTACGTATGCATTTCAACTTACATATTTTAGTTTATGTTACTGGCACTTTTAACATATTTCAGGCATTTTAACGTGCGTCTTAGCAGTGCATTTTTAAGTGCATATATATGTGCATACATTACGATTTTAAACGCATATAAATCTGGATCTTGCTCGACTTTCCCGGTACTCGAACAGGAGGTCAAAGGGAATATTAGAAAATCCGATAATTTTGATTATACAAAGATTATTTCTCATTTACAAATTTAAGTAGGCTAATATCAAAAGCTTATTAAAAATATTTTAGTTTAAAAAAGCTATGTCACTATGACACTAGCTTAAAGCTAAAATTGTGTGTGGCGCATCTGTTATGAAATGTTATATAAAAAATAACTTTTATATTATTAATTATTGTATTAATAAAAAGGCTATATTTTGAGAATAGAGATGAGTTTCTAAAAGTATTGTAATGCCAATAACGAATAAAATTTTCATTAAATCCGATCCCACTCGAGATATGACACATGATCCCCTTGACTTCCGTACTCCAAAATTCAACAGCACCAATACCCCTTATATACACGATACCAAGCCAAATTTCGTTTGTTAGTCTTTACCCTATCCTGAGATATTAAAACTAAATTTAAATTGTGTGTATGTGAGTTGGTCAACACACACACATATATATTTAGCTTATCCAGAGAATATTTTGGGGTTTACGGGTCTTAAAACACGATTACAATACTTTCGAAGGATCAAACTCGACGCGACTACAATACTTTCTCGTGTTACGTTATAACAGCCGGGAAAGTAAAAGCTTACATTTATTTTGAAATGTAATAAATATATTGCAGTAGTTAATCATCTATCGATCGTTGTTAAATGGCATTAATATTTATAAGTGATAAATTGAACATGATTAGGAATAATTAATCAAGCTCAACATTACACGAAACACAATTTTTGTCGTATATTAGCAGAATAATCAAGATTAATGTGTTAAATCATTAATCATATATTAGGAAAGATTAAAGGTAAGAATCAAAATCGTGCGATAACTCATCTCAATTAACCTTTAATTAACTTTACCAACGTTGAAATCCTTAAAAATTATTTAAATATATGATTGATAATATTTTGAAAGGCATACTTCCTCCTACATAAAATAGAAGTTTAGTCATATCATCAATCAAAATTATATATCATTAGATAAATCACAGTCTATAACAACTAAAAATTTCTGATATATAAATCATAACATAAGTTAAAAAATTCAATCCCCCTTTGGAAACGTGTATCAAACGTTAATATCTTTTGACAAATTTATAATTATTACATCGATTCTGATGAATTTTACGAGTTTCCAAGATATTAAAATTATATATTCTATATTATGTTACTTTTAATGTTTTTAAATCGCACATTGAAAATATGAGATAAGGACTGCATAATATATTATTATTGAAGAAATCATAAATATAGAACGTTAAGAATAAATCTTTTCATGCGATAATAAATTTTATTCCTTCAAAAGAAAATTTTATTATCTAAAATAACTTTGGATATTTTTATATTTTAAAAGAGAAAAAATTATTCACGTTGCAAACAATGTTGTAAAAATAACAATAAACGAAGCAGGCATGTGTATGTTTGTAGCAGCGTAATTTTCATTCAAGCAATGTGCAAGACGGTTATAAAAATATTTTTACAATTGTTTTTTCTTTCCACTGAATAATAAAAATTAGAATTTTACGCCCGCATCTTTAAGGTTAAGTTTTAAAAATCTGATATAAAAATTTTATAAAGTGTAAGGTGTATTGTTTCACTTAAAATCAACCTCAAAGTGTAGACTGATTCCTGCTAAAAAACGTCAGCTGTAAAGTTACCTTAATCGATTTGTAATAATACGCTATCACATTCCACTGCGTGTTATAAGAATTTTCCTTTTTATCTTCTTTAGAATTGCTTTCGGAAAATCAATTAAAAATATCTCATTTCTGTCAACTTCAGAGAACGACCGGTCTCTGGTTCTTCTATTGTGTTCATACACAACGTGTCAGTATCACCGACAAGTTGTCAAGGGAATATTAATACCAGAGGTTGACATCGGAACAGAAGTTGTTCGAGCTGATGTCTAACATTGTTAAATTGATTGTAAATATCTCTTCTCTCCTTTACAACTTAGATAATATGGTAAAAGATACCGGAATAGACATTCTTAAATTATTGTTTTAAAGTCAATGGATAGAACTAAAGTTAGATGGATATTCTTCGAGTGAGGCACTTAAGCTATTGCCATCAGAAGAGATAAGGTCGAAAGTCGAATGCACTGCTGATGTTTATCCGTGTCTTCGAAATGACATTGATACAAAATGGCATCTTGAGTGTTCTGCAATTATCTTTAATGCTTCTATTAAGGAATTCCCCACAGAATTTTGTTACTCGACTGAAACATTACTGATAAATATAATTGTCATACGTTCATTCAAATTCTATCCGCTTACATTTAATAGTAAAAATTCCCCTTTTTAAGTTAAATTATTTTTACATTTATTTATCGAAATGGATAAAGAATGTATCTTTAATATTTCATACGATCTTTTCGAATATAATTTATTATTTTTATTTGTTTATTTATTGTATAAAAAATCAAATCAAATTATGCGATTATTTACGTTTGGAAGAGGTTAAAATCTCTTATTTTCGATTCGAATATTTGAATAAAAAATAATAAAAATAAAATATTTTAATAAAAAAATAACACGATTTTATAAGTGGATAAGTTAGACGAGATTTTATATTAAACTAGCGTAACGTTAAGGATATTATTGTAAAAATTTTATAAAATATGACATGTGACGGATATCATGTTAAATTGGCCATAAAGCATTCTTCTTATTATTAAATTTGGCACTTTACAAAATTCTTAACATCATAATTAGCTTTATTTTAAAGATAATTATTTTTTTGAAAAGCGTATAATATATTAATAACCGTTATGGAAATTTAATCAAAGAGAATTGCCTCGAGGTAAATTTTAATGCTTACGATTTTTTAAAAATAAATTTATAATTATATAATAACATTACACATTTAATAATTTGTGAAGAAAAATTAGTTTATAATCAAGCAGCATCCTCACCCGTTTCGAATTTTTCGTAGGTGTTGACAAATGTAAATCATTTGGTGAAATTATCATTCTAAGTGTTTTGTATTGATAATAAACAATACTTTAAAGGACAACAGTTTTTTCACTTTTTATGATAGTAGTAAGGCAGGACTCGAATATTTTATGATGGTTGCGATGGAAGCAATAGTGATTACATAGCAACGCAATGCGACACTAGCGTAAATATCAGAACCCCTAAATTAATTTTTCGTCCTACTCTTTTCTATTTTAAGATTTATATGCCTACTCGTTTCGAATTACGTTATTCCGAAGGATTCTCAATTCTTCCCCCATACTTTTCCGAAACGTATTATCTTTCTCCGCATCTATAGTTTGACTATGGAGCAGCATCTTCAATATTTTCTCATCTTTATTTACTTTCATTCAAATATACAATTCCCTAAAGATTACTCTTCGTACAAATTCATATTCTCTTCCGGTTAAATTAAGCTTTATTTTTAAAGAATTGTTTCTACTCTAAATATTATTTTCCATCTTCTTACTCCGGGATGCTGTAGATGAGTATTGAGATAGATTTTTTTGGTTTTGATGGTGAATTGCTGTGTTTATTTTGGAATCGATATATTTGCTATCGATTATGAGGAAGATCTAGAGCTTTGATTACTCGTAATGTTTAACATAATATTTAGCGAAAGGTGCTAAAATTGGACTGTATTGAAGTGATAAATGAAGATCATACAGGTTTATGTAACCAATGTTAGTATTTTAATATTGATTTCCTTACGATAATATAAAGTTGAGAGCCTGAAAACTATTAAATATTTAAATAGAATTTTTTAAAATTCAATATTTAATGTTTTATTATGCATATAATATTCATTTCAGTACAGTTGACAATCAGATATTACACTATTGATATGACATGAATGCATGTTTGAAGCACGAAAACATTTCTCCAGTTAGAATTTCTGATATAAAAATAAATATTTATTGTACATATTTTTAATTTATAATTTTATTGTATATAATTTATGCATTAGAATTAATTTTTGTAGTAATTATCATTGCCATAAAGATATTTCATTCGTATGTTAAACTTTAGTAAAATATTATTAGCGAATTTTATTTAATTGTATATTATTCTTCTCCATTATTGTTTTCTGGTGATGTTTTTGCTTTAATATACGAAAAACACTTCTTTACAAAAAGTTAATGAGGCTCTTATCTCAAAAGGAATGAAGTATTTCAGCGACAGTACCCTCTCGTAACAATAACACTTTGCTTGTTTCCAGCAAAATGAATTTCTATCAGTGTATTTTTTACTAGAAAAAATTTACTAGTTAATTACATGCTATTTTTATTCAAATATTTTATTCGCACAATATAGTCAAATTATCAGCAGAATTCAGCAATAAAATTGCTGAATTCTGCTGATAATTTGACTATAATGTGTGAATAAAATATATGAAGAATTCAGCAATTTGTCATTCATGCAATAATTCATGCAATTCATGTTATTCATGCAATAATGTGCAAAATTCAGCAATATTCTGCACATTATTTTATTTCTCTATATCTCAAATCTTTCCCAATTTATTGTAGCAGATATTTTACTTGATTTATTATTTTTAAATATTCTAAACTTTCAAAAATTTTGCGAATTACTCGAAATTTTGCAATACATAAAAGTTACACAAATACATCTTAATGTCACCACAATTATAAGATATTAATTCCAATCTTTGAATCGAAATTTCTAAGTAAAAGCTGTTATTATTACTTAATAGATTGTTTTGAAAGCTAAAAACTATAATCCAAGTTGACCATATATCTATAGAATATAAACTTTGTTTTTACTTAGAATTTAAATTCCGTTTCTACTTTTTAACTTCTAGATTATATCCATATTGATAATGGAATAATGTCAGAACATACTTGGAACTAAGCTTTAATAAATATTGACATAGGAATTAAAATATATTCAAAATTTTGAAGGAAGTTTGTAGACGGAGCGCAGACATCACTATAAATCTTCCTACATAATGTTCAAATTTTAGAGAAAAATTGGGAAATAAAATGGACTGATTTCTCTATCCATATTTAGAAATCTATCATTTTAGTTTACATTATTGATAATGATGAAATGAAAACGATCATCAGGCATTAAAGATACAAATCTCTTTGATAGAAGAAATGCAAATAATATTTTAAAAAAACGTTATTTAGATATAAAAAATAATAAAACAACATTCAGGATTAGTTTAATTATTATTTTTTCCGAAGCATTCGACCATGATTTAGTAATTTTTCAATGAATTACGCCAATAAACAAACTCAATTTTTTCATTGATCCTGTTTTCTATCCGAGTTTCTTAATAATCCATTTAGATGGACACTTAAGAGCGACTACAATTCCTTATACTAAAACCAAAAATTATTCACCAGTATTCATTAATTTCTCGTCTTTCCGAATAGAAATTGGTTATTTCGAGAGTTACACATTCCATTACTAATTCAAGTCAAATTGAATCGTATTTTCCCGACCCGCACTGTATTAATTTTGATTTAAACCGAAACTCTACTCATTAATCATTGTAAAATTTGTATATAAATTAATCAAAAATTTCGAAAAAAATATTGTAATTGTAATGACAAAAATCAAAGTAATTAATTAATAGTTAAAACTAAATCAAAACTACTGACAAAATAATAATTAAAAGTAACAAATTCTTCCAGTTTGCCCTTCTCTTCGATTCACTCGCATTCCATTAACAACTTCGGTTAAAGGCATGCAGGCTAATTACACGAGATCGTAAATATTTATGATGGTATGCAACTTATCCCAGATAATCAACATCATACCGTGTCATTTATGATCAGGGATTTTAATATTTCGATTCCCAAGAAAGAAAACCACATAAGCTATCATTTACGCTCAAAATATTCTCGTTTTTAGGTTTTTTTTAAAATATAAAACACGTTATTAACCCAAGAAACAGCATCACTAATCGCATTTTTTACGTGTTTAACCGAAAATTATAATTATTTCCAAAAGATTTTCGAATATGTTATAGATTATAAACATGATTTAAAGACTCTGAGCGAGACTAATAAGTGTTAAAATGTCAAAGAAACTAAAGTATACGTTCAACAGTGTGATAATATATAAAGGAAACAATCAATAAATGTCACTGGTATACCTTTGAAAATTCAAAATTGTTTTCTGTATTCTACAAGGATACAGAAATTCGTTTTTTCTTCTTTTACTGAACTCACTAAATCTTTAAATTTATGTATTTTTTGAAAACATTTTTACAAAAGTTTTATAACAAATCCGAAAATAAGAAAAATAAATATTGATCAGTACAAGTACAGTATCAATTTTTTTAAATAAGAGGTAAAAATCCCTATTTTTAAAACATGTTTTCGAAAGATTTTTAAAAATAAAATTGATAAAATTTAGTAGCATTAAGACCACAAAGTTTTAATTAAAATTACTTTTTTAACGAGAAAATAATGTTTATTTTATCGTTTGCAAAGTTAAAAAAAATACGACAGAAAAAATGTCCTTTCAGTTAGAAATAACTATTTTGTGCCTGAAAGGGTGTAATTTGCATGTAAAAGAATTAAATCGATTAAATGATAAAATTTCCTCGACTACTTTAACCAAATGCATAGAATTTAGATTAAAATCTGAATATAACCGGAGCTTTTCCTAAATGAAAATAAATATTTATTATAGGAATTTTCACTATGACTAATGCAACTCGAGTAAATAACATAGAGGTCGTATATTAAGATTATCCATATAAAATTCGAATTTATACGTAAATTTTACAGTTAAATCATGTGTAATATTAGTTTTATAATAATTATTACATTTACGGAATTAAATAGCAATGAACATTTGTTAGAAATTTAAATTTAATGGTCATGAAGCTAGCAAGAAAGGAGTCATTTTCTTTTCTTTCTTTCTTTTTTTATTTATTTCCTAGCTGCTTAAATTATGTTTTAGTCAGATTAAAATATTCCCTAAAGAAAAATTTTCAACTTGGCTTTTAAATATTATATTTCCATTGGGAAAATAAAGTTTGTCTTTTATATCAATCTAGTGATGAACATCTCTTTGAAGATTTTTAGAAAAAGGGATCTTTTTGGCATTTATCCAGATTGTACGAAAAATAAAAGAGCCTTAATGTCATACTTCCTTCTTCGATTCCATATAGCCTTAAGGCAACAGTTCGTAGCATCATTACTACAATAAATAAATAAAAAATACGCTAATAAGTGTAATATTTCATTCCTCTCTTCTCTTCCAAACGTTTAAACTGTATTATTTACATGTAAAATAAAAATTAGGGATAAAATTTAGCTAGAAACATTAAATAATAATAATAATAATAATTTGATTTAGAATTGTTTACCAGCCGTTTAAAAATAAATAAAGTAGCGCATGTACACAAGTAATCTATTGTTGTGCCTTAAGTATTCATCAACTGAGTTAAAGGCATTAATCAAATATTCAAAGTTAGTTAAAATTTAATAAAAAAAACATTAATTTAAATAATAAACATTCCATTAATTTATTTTTAAAACCGTAATATATATATATTATATATATATATATATATAATATATATAATATCAAATCGATAAAGTATTTTTAGAAACGCATTTAGAATTCTTTTATTTATTTTTTAATATAATTTATTATTATAACTATATAAATGAATTCTTAATTATAATTTATTTTAATAAAATTAATTAATTTCTAATAGTTAACATTCTTTTTTCCTAATTAGTTTCAATAGCTAATTGCTGTTAAGATGTAGATATTAATTAAATATTTAGTGTCAACAGTTAATTGCTTATAGTTAATATGCCAATTAATTACAAATAGTTAATATCATTTGTTAATTACTCACAATTACTCTTTCTGTTAATTGGTGAAAGACTTATAATCATTCGTTTCTTAGTGTTAATGCACCATGCTACATGCTGATATTATTGTTATTATAGTGAAGCCTTTACTATAATTTGTTTCTTATTATTAATTATAATGTAAATTGTTTAATTATCAATAATTAATATCATTAATATAATGTAGTATTTAAATAAATTTTGTTTTTTTACAGTAAATTGATTAATTAAGGTAAAAAAAAGTTAAAATTAGAATTATAGTTAATTTAATGTTCTTATTCTTAATTACAATAACTTTTATAGTTTTTAATTCGGTTAATGATAGTTAGTTGTATAGTTTCTGGTAATTGTCATTAGCAGAAAAAACTAATTAGTACTTTTAATGGAGGTTTTTTATAATTTAATCAATACTTTTTTCCCCACTTTTAGTAACTAAGTTTAAGAATTAATTTTTTATAACCAGCTAAATTAGTTGCTTGATTAATGATACTTCAAGAAATGAGAGGATTTTTTAAAAAATTTAATGCTTTAATACATCAACAAGTGTTATTTAAATTCATATAAAATTATTATTGACTTGAATTTAAAATTTATCGTATAATTTCTTTGTTAATTAAAATAATTACGTGCATATATTTTATATTAATTTAACTAAAGAACATTAATTATTTTTAATCACTAATGGTCGTAATTTACAAATGTACATATATAAATATATCTGTAAAATATACAGTTATTAAGTTAACTGATAAGCGTTATATCGATATATAATTTACATTTATAAACGATAATAAATGCAAATATGCTTAAGAATTAATTATAATGACTATATGCAATTTTTAAACGAATTTATTTTCAAGATTTGCATAATTTAGGTTTAGACACACCACACACACACACCACACTCACGCTCATCTGGCATACTTACAGACATAGATGTAGATACAACTACGTAACCTGCCGTCCGTCCGGCCGTCTCTTTCCTGAATCTCGAGAACGGAGTTAGATAGATGCAAGTTGAGATAATAAATAGAGGCTAGGCAGATGCCTCAATTAACTATATACAAACTTCCAGTCTAGACTGGAAATCACGTAATTTTAATTCAAAAATTTCCCCAGAACGGAATTATACAGATGACCGGCATGACTCTGTCGTTATCAGGAAAAGTGTGATGTACAGGGGCAAGACACTACTAATTTCAGATGGAGAGCATATATTTTAAATTAAATAAATTTAAAATATGATTAAAAATTGCAGCCCGGCATTGTGACGATGTCATAATAAATAATTGCTCGTTATACTTAATAATTATTTAGTTAGTAAACTACATTTAATTCTTAAAAATTAGCATTAATAAGTTATTTTTTAATTAATTTATTGGTTTAAAAAATACATATACTGTATATAAGTTTAGTGTAGGTAAAGCAGGTCCTTTTTGCGTTTGTTTTTGTTTTTGTTTTTGTTTTGAACAAATAAAATACGTAAAAAATTTGAAAGATTTTATTTTTTTGTTACCAAAAGTAACATTAATTTATAGCGATAGAAACCACTACGAGTCTCTCCAAGTTTCCTTCGGGCGTGGGAAAAATCCCTAACGCCCTTCCTCTCGACGGCTCTGTGTATACGTAATATTGCTCAAGCCATTGTAACGATAGAAGAACGTTCAGTAAGCGTATAACGTAAATAGAAATAGTGTATGACAGTTGTAAAAATAATTTTATGCCATATTTACTTTTTACTTATAGCGTGTTTAAGCTTTTCGGTAGACTCTATCGATAATATCCTCTCCCAAAATTTTTCACTTTGCAGTTTGGCAATCAATGAACTGGAAACACGTAATGAGCTGCTAAAAAAGGGGGAAAAAGAAATTTTACTTATTGCTCGAATTCCAAAAGATATTGGCCAAACAAAAATCAAAAATTCGATTATTTTTCGACATTCATCTTCATTTATTTTATAGTTTATTTATTATTAACTATTGTAAGAGTGAAAGCATAAAGCAGTCGAGCGACATAAAGATGAATATGTTTTCATTTTATCAAGCGAAAGAAATTTCGTATTCTTTAAATGATAATTGCTATCATTGTCGCTGGCCAAGCTGACGATTTCTTCTCCTCAACAATGTGATTGCTTGCAGAACGTCATCTTTATGCTCGACCGAGCGTCTTCGTATTGTTAAAGCTGTGAATCAACTAGAGAATTTCCTATTATTGATAGAATAATCAGCCGACTTTTCCCATTTTCTTACTTTCGACTTCTGATCTTTCTGCGTATAAATATATCCAATAAAATAAAATAAAATAGGCCTATCTTCGTTTCCTAATCAGAAGAAAAATCTCCCTTATCTAAAAATGCTAGGATTAGACTATTGCAGAAATATATAAAAGTTATTGTTGATGCTTAAAATATGCATTTATTTTATTTATTTATACGACAATAATACGTATAGAAAAAATTATATGTTGTAATAAAGCTGCATAATAAAATTTGGCACGTTATAGGCTTCCTCCTGTTGATATAAAATTTGACCTTAATACGGACATTACTTTTTGGCAATAATTTTAGTTTCCAAAATAATCGTCTAATCACTAATTGATCATTTATGAATATAAAATTAAGTCCATTCTAGTCCTCAAACTTGAGTTTGGACCTAATCTTTGATCTCACTTTCCTGTAGTTTGGTAAAGAAGAACAGCTTTGGATAATCTACTTTCTATTAATATTCTGTAGCCATTTATATTAGTAATCCTGTATTTCTTCCACTATATTTCTGACCTTCAGCCTTTCCCTTACATCATTATTTCTTTGATGGTCCAGCCCCGTAACTCCCACAAGTGATATAAAAAATGTATTCGAGCAGCCTTTAATTTTCTACACTTCTTGTTATTCAGGATCCGCATCTCACTTCCATATTTCAAAGTTGATTTGGTTGATATGTTATAGTTGCAGTTTTGTATTTGTTAGCGTACTTTTAAAATTTCTAAATTCTTTAATTTAATATTATTTTTTCACATACATTTTTATATTTTTATTATTTACATTACTAAATAATTAGAAACTCTATTCGTTGTTAAATGTGCTTCAATTTAAAAAGCTGTTCTCTCTATTACTATTTCCTTAAAAATTATAAAATTTAAATTTTTTTGAGTATCCCATTAATCTGTTGATTATTCTATAAGATACCAGCATTAATTCTTCATATTATATAAGAATAGTTACATTTTTATGTTAATTTACTGAGAAAAAACGGCGATTTTATCTGATTATAACTTCATAAAAATTATTGTCTTAAAAAAAACAAAATTAATAATTCTAAGGCATTACAAACTTCAACCCGAGTCCATGAATATGATATTATAACGATCCAACTTCACGTAGTAAATCCATAAATCTAGGCGTTTGTTTTAGCTTTAAAGTTTTTAAACATACAGGGTGTCCATAAAGTCCGTGTGCAATTTAAAAAATTTATAACTATTAGTATTTGTAACAGAGAAATAATGAAGAATGTATTGGAAATAAGAAAATCTATATATTTTTAATTGTTTTATTGTATCCAAGTTCAGCCAACTAAAGGACACAGTTTACTTTTTCTTCAGTTGAAGCCATGGATCACACGTAATTCAGAAAAAGAAGTATTTTTACAGTTTCGAAAAATTGTTTAAATTATTGTGTTCAAGAGTTACTAAATAATTTTACTTAAAATTAGATACATTAAGCTTTTAATACATTTCACAGATTTTTTCTATCATAAACATTAATAAAGTTATAAATTTTTTAAATTGCACACGGACTTTATGGACACTAGGATTTCTCAAACGGGAACTCGGGATCACGGCTGTTTTTTTAACCCGGAAAATTCTTCCTGCAAATTTCTCAAAAGTTCACTTTTTTCTTATTTTGTGTTAAAGTTGAGGAAATTTGCAAATAGAAAGTATAATTAACTCATAAACTGTCAGAATACAATTGTATTTATTAATTTTAAACCCATTTAGTTTTTTAAATTTTCGCTAAACATCTCACAGATTGTCAATAATCAATATGTATTTGTGGCAGGACTCTGAAAATTTTTTACTTGTCAGAACCTATAATATCTTGAATAATTGCGTCGACGCTGTCTTAATTTTAACTATGCCCAATAGCTTCAATAACTGCATTATGCCAGATTGTGCAAATTGGGCAAGGATGGAAATGCATACGAAGTCTGCAAGTATGATGTTTTTCTTCATAAACCTGATTATTAAAGCCAAACGAACTGCCAAATTATCGGGCTATAAGCTTGAAACTGCTATTAAAGCAGCCAAGGTAGACAAAGCAAGAATACTTGAGAGCAAAAGAAGTACTGCAACGCATCAAAACGAACTAGAAATCTTCGACGCTACGGGTGAAAAACACTTTTGTCTTCTCTTAAATGCATTAAAGACGATTCCACCTACATCCATTGAATTGGAAAGGTCATTTTGACTATGTTTGGTTTTCAAAATCTTATAAAAATTTACAGTAATATTTTGTATTTTGTTTTATTTAAAAAAACAAAAATTATCTTCTAAGTTAGAAGTTTGATCTAAATTCATTTTTTTTCTTTAAATTTTCAAATCAATTCAAGGTATTTTTGTAAGCAGTTTCCAAAAAACTTTAATGAATTTTTTCTATTGGTGAAAATTTCTTTGTAATTCAAAAGTAATTTTTAATACATATTTTACACAGCGTTGTTAATATTACGATTTTGGAAGTTGCAGAACGTATTAAATTACTTTTTAAAAAATGAAAAATAATTATATCATTCGATTTTAAGATTTATTTTCGGGAAACAGTTCACTTTTATCCCGGAATCCCGAGACAAGCAAAAGACCGGGAAATGAGAAACCCTAATGGACACCCTATATAAAAAATTGCATAAAAATCGTTTTAAAAACGCTTTTAGTGCGATTCTTATACATGGATAAATTAATTTTAATTAATATAAATCGAATTAAAGTGTAAATTTATTCAAACCAAAGCCGATTTAAACTGATGAAACAATTACCGTACATAATTCTCTACACAAAAAGATTAAATCCACCAGTGTCCGGGTGGATAAAACCACTGTTGGTTGCGGGTTCGCACCTCATCAACGAGCTGGCCACGTAGAGTTTTCCGGAATTTTTCACATCCGTAACACCTAAATAGGGGCCAGCTCTCATAGGAAGTCCTCCTAGGAGGATTCTCTTTGGCAGATCGCCCATGTGTTGCTTTTCCTTATCCTAGTAATACAAGCCAAAAAGATTTATGTGATTTATCACTGTAAACAAAAACAACGAAAACAGAAATGATATTATTGTTATTTTCTCAAAAAATGCTAATCATCTGAAATAATTCACATACAGAAATACATTCGCGACGTAGATACAAGATTTCTGAAGAAATAAATGGTTTTGAAATGATTCAAATACAGGCATAAAATAAAAGTTGATGTGAGATATCGTTCCAATGACCATATTATGTATAAACAAAACATTTTTTCTGCCTCGATATCTCGATATTGAAGATAAAATAATATTATATCCACATAGAAACAGATATGATATCATAAATACTACTATTTTCGATGTGTTATATCTACAAATTCCTACTATTTTCAGCTACTTTGGATTAGATGTCTCAATAACAAACTACGGAGGATCTGAACTTGAATCCGGTTCAAATTTTCATGTTTTATAGGTAATTAGAGTCACAGTAATGGGCCAATTATCCGACAAGCTTGGAAGCGGAAGCGGTCCAGATTTCTGGATTTTCCAGTTTACTGAACACGGGCTAAACACTTAAAACATAAAACGAGCAATCAGTTTATTGTGACATCGTCACAATGACGGACTGTAATTTTTAATGATCTTTTAGTTTAAAAAGAATCACGTTACTTTTGGTCTAAACCAGAAGTTCGTTAGTTAGTTAGTTAATCAGGATCTCCAGCCCTCTAAGCTTTTCATATTTGGTCTACGTTTTAGTACTATCTTGCCCCTTACATCATACTTCTACAAATAACATTCGAGTCATGCCAGCCGTCTATTTAACTCCGTTCTAGAGATTGACAAAGGACAGACACCGGACGACAGTGGGAATGTATAAGCCTGCAATTTGAAAATTGCAGCTCAATAAACAATTGAAAGTAAAGAACCAAATTGTATTTAACACACCATATGCCAGCAATCACACTAGAAATGGCATTGTTCGATGCGCACGTCAGAAACGAAAACAAAGCGGCTATTTTTGAAACTAGCCAGTTTTAAAAATAGCCAGTTTTCTGGTAATTCCGGATTTCCGAAATCCGGATAATTGGTCCGTTATTGTATTGGTTTCCAGATTTCCCCATGGGATCGCATTTTGTGATAGACATTACTAATGAGCAAAATCTCAGTTAAGCTCCTGCAAGCTTAACGAAAGCACTCATTTTACTTCATTTCAAATAACAACTATAATTTAACGTGTTTATATTATTCATAAAGTAAAGGATTTTTTTTTTATTGAACGAAAATGTAGCTTTTTATTAAATATATTCTTAACACATTCATTAATAACTGCATGCTTTATGGAGCAAGTGATTACATTGAATTAATACTATTAGTCTATACACAAGTTATGTAATTTATACATAAGCCCGTAGTCTAATGAATAATTTATAAAATTTCATCTCTTGAGATTAATTTAATCGCTAAATAATCATATTTTTAAATTATTTAAGTAGATAAATTTATGTAATATTATCGGTTGATAGTCATATCGATCAAAATGTCACATGGAAATCACGTTTGAGACCTCTTCGTGCTCCGAACAATTATCAGAAATATTCTCTTAAATGTGTTATGGCAGGTGTTGATGGAAAGTTATTTAACATCTTAAGTGCCACAACATCCAAATTACATCTGACTACGTCTTTAGTTTATGTAATTTAAATGTTGCTTATACCAAGATATGTGTTATGTGCATTGAATCGAAACATCAATACGTGTTTTCATTCAATATATCAGTTGATTGAAAGCAACATGGGCACTTTAAAGCGTAAATTAAGGATTTTAATACACACTTATCCTCTTTACTACTGAAATTAACGAAACTTGTTAATCGAGAGCAAACATTTTCATGTTTTCTCTACAATATTAAGAAATATTTATTGAATTTCTCAACCCTCTTACATATTTTAATCTTAATTATAAAACTTTAAAATGAAGTATTTTCTAAATTATTAAGTAATTATTAAGTCTGTATATAAAATTTAAATAACATAAAATTAATTAAATAATTAATTGATTGCTAAAGTAAATCTAATTAAGAAAGTATACAAATTAAGTTTAATTAGTGTCTATATTAATTGAAATTAATAGAAAATTAACTTGTTAAAGCGGATATTATAAAATTATAAAAATGGAGGCCAATTTTTATAATATGTTGGACAAACACAATAATAAAAGCTAATTTACTAAATTCATTATTAATTAAATACATGAAATTTAGCGGTTTATTTTGAGCTTTTAAGTTTAAACATTTTTTCCTTAACGATTTTTACTAATAGGTTAATTAGAACTTAACTTTGTATAGTTTTATTACTCATTATCACCACTAGAATAGCCAGGGAGGGCCCGATCTTCCTGGGACTGAACTCTCTCTGATTTATATACTGGTGATAATGAGCCTCGCACTTATATAAATATGTATACAATAGCCTATTCTAAAGGTTTATTCTTCATCCACAGCGCTTAAAAGTTAGTGGTTAACATAACAAGAATTAATGCAGGTTTGTTCGTTCCAATTTGGGCCTCCCTAATATCGGTTCTAATTAAGTTACTGGTTACAGTGGCGCATTATATCTTCATAGGGCCCAGACAAATTTGAATTAGCGGAACCCCACGGACAGTGTTGACTTCAGACATTTTCCTTCGGGGAGAATGTTTTCTCATAAAAGATTGGTTTGGGGTCCCAGCAATTGCCCTTTTAGCCCATAGGATAACGCGCCATTGACTGGTCATCGGTTTGAATATATAAACTTTATTTTATTCTTATTAGATCAACAGCCAGTAAGAAAGTAATAGAATAATTTAACACTATTTCCAAACTCAAAACATTAAACCATTATCGATAGTTTAAATAAAATTGGAATTTAATTGAAAGTTATAAGTCAAAAATCGATGTATTTATTATCGAAAATAAAATTCAATATTGAATTTTTTTCAAGAAAACGAACAGTTTAACAATAACGATCACCATTTAAACACACCTTTTAACCTATTTTTGCTCACGTTTAAGCGGATTTTGCGGGAAATAATCATGAATTATCCCATAATCCAACCTATTCAGGACAAAGTGATTCTCTAGATAATACCTTAAAAAAATCTTTTTCACTCAATTGCAATTATCGGATGTAGAGTGAAGAGATTATTTTCGAAATTTTCTTTAACAAATATTATATATATATTTATAGAACTATATTTCCCAAATTCTAAAGATATTTATATATTTTTATGATAAATAATTAAAATTTTTTATCATATATTTTATACCTCATCAACTCCCATAGTCCATCAAACTTAGACTATTTCAGAGGATCTGATCACATTTCCAATATACTGTTTTTATATAAAACAAAGAACATCATACATAAAAATAATATAAATATTATCAATTTAAATAATTTATTAACATTTCTACAATATTTTTGATAATTTTATTGTTTTTATTACTGTATCTTATTTCTCAGGTGCATAAATGTATACATTTAGCATACATATGTAACCTTATAGAGCGCCTTATAATAAAGGAAAAAAATATTAAAAAATATCATTAAATATATTAAGATGTTTTTAGTATTATTTTTAGTTAATTTTTGAGAAAACTGAAGAAAAATAGGTACCTAAAATGTTATTTCTGTAACCATTTTCTTCTATTAAATTATTAAATTTATGCCATTTTATACTTTATCAAGCTACATTAGAAGCCAATAAAAAAAACTGCAGGTTCCTCACTTCTGCACTGTATAATTCAATATCCTTTAGGTTATAATTCAGTAGTTTTCAATTTTTTTTGAGCTGTTGGAACACCTCAATTCTTAAAATCGTTGAGCGTGTCGCATCAAAGATGCTCTTATATATGTGTAAACAAAAAGTGAAGCTAAAGATCTGCATTTTTTTAATATAAAAATATTAAAAATTAGAGGAAAAACTAATATATTTTAAATTATTTTTCCAATTTTATGGCGCCTCTATCTAAACTTAGCAGCGTACCAGTTGAAAGCCTAGTGTTACATACCACATTATATTGAATTAATGTAATTTTTTCACATTTTTTCCTAAATTTAAAGTTGAAATACGTGTTAAACACGAAATAGCACTCAATTATTTTATTAAAGAAGTTAAATTAGAAAGATAAGAAATAAATTTAACATTCTTTTTAATCTTATTCTTTTAAAATTATATTTACTATTCAATCTAATATAGAAATAAAGAAATTAGTTATATATATTTTTAAAAAGAAATAAAACATAAAAGCTCATATAATAACGATTTATAAATTTTTCTATCTTGGATATTTTGATTTAAAAATAGTTTTATTAAATTTAAAAAAAATACAATCATTTATTTTTATTTTAAAATTATATGTTTTTTTCCTAAACTAATAAAAAAATACCCCCATTAATCAATAGCCCAGTTATTTATTTTTTAAAATAAAATTATTTTTAAATATTTTTTAAAGGTAAATAAAATAAATTGTTTTAAATATATATATAATGTTATATTAATTTTATATACATTAATACAGGATTATTATACTAGATTCTGTGATTAATAATTAGATATTATAAATCTATATGTACTGTACTTATCCTTTAGAATTTAGGCTTATACATTAACTATATAACTAATATGTCTTGAATACAAGCATATATGTATATATATATATATCAGTCAAACCTGTTTTTATGCGGGGGATAGGGACCGCATTAAAAAAGACGCATTAAAAAAAAATCGCACGAAACTTCACGAATGGCTGTAAAAAATAGTTTTCGCAACACAATTAAAAAAATATTTTTTTTATGCGGTCAACAGGGACCGCATAAAAAAAGTCTCACATAGAAAATAACTCAAAACCGTACGAAATAAAATTTATTGACAACAGATGTCAGCACTTGACTGCATCGTCTGGTCTATCGTCTGTTTTACATATTTTTGTCCAGGTGGTGTTTTGTTGACTTAAAAACTAAATTATTTCATTTTTCGCATATTCATGCAATAATATTACTATAATAAGTGCATTTATGCTATAATAAGTCAACGTGAGACATGACGAATCGCACGAGACTAGTCGCCAACTACACCGCACAAATAAAAAAATCGCACAAAAATAACCGCATAAATTAAAAATTCGCATTAAAAAAATCGCACAAATAAAAATCGCACATAAAAAGAGCGCATAAAAACAGGTTTGACTGTATATATTCATTCATAAATGTATTATATTTGTAGGTTATATGTATAATAAATTCTATAAGGACTATAATAATATGTTTACTTTATATGCTATTATTTTACATATTTCCCCGTCTAAAAGTAATAGTTTTGTGCAAAAAGCATAAATAAATAAACAAATAAATGAAAAAGGTGTCTTTTTTTTCTTCTTTACTCTAGAGGTGAGCAGTTTTTGAAAGTGCTTACGTTCCATACAGTTCAGTTCCCTATAGAAAGTCGTTGCTTATATTCCTACTTTAAAAATTCCTAGAGTTCTAGCTGTAATAGTTTTGTGAAAAATGCATGAATAAAAATGCATTTTCTTTTTATTTTTTATTTATATTCCTTTCCTGCAATTACATTTTCTTTCATCTGGTATATGAAATTAATGCTGCGGTTTTTAGTAGTTTCTTATCTAATATTTTCGTCAAAAAATGATCGGAAAATATCTATAATATTTTCATTTATCGAAAAATTCTCTAACGTTTATACTGTTTTACAAGAAAATAATAAAAATTAACCTTTCCTACTTCTTTATATTCAATTTTACACATTTAAATAAATGATTTTACATTTATTTTGACATATTTCTTAGAATTTTTCGTGGTTATATATATAAAAATTATTAATTTTCAAATGTAAATAGGCAAAAAAAAAAAAATTATTTATCGATCGATCGATCGATATAATTATTTTTAAAATTATTTTTAAGTTAAAAAAGAATAATAATATATTATGTATTCTTTCAATATAATAACAGCCGTAAACGACGACGGACATCGGATAATTTTAAGTAATTAAGTAATTAATAAAGTTTAAAATTATTTTGTAATTTACTTATCAGTTTTATTGACAGTTATTCAATATAAGATGTAAAATAAGATTGCTCTTATCCACACTATTATTGGTTTATTGTTCTTCCTTTAATATAGCAGTTAATGTTATCCTGTGTAATCCACCACCGTCAGAACGGAATTTTCATTAATCCATGGTTGATCTCCTTACTTACATGTGGCAAAATCCTACAGAGAAATCCGAGTATTCAAACAATAGTACTTGTCATATGTACTTGTTACTGTCTTTCTTGATCAATAAATACGTATTGTGATTGATAGTGCTGTAGACAATTCCATTAATTAATCCAATTTCTGTCAAGACTCTTGTCAAAATAATTTCTTATGAAAAATTATATAAAAATATTAACTTTATAAACTAAATTTTAATATTAATTAATCAATTTTATAAATTTATATTTAATTAATAATAATAATAATTGGAAAGTATACGAAGCAATTTTTATCATTATAAAATATATCAAATTAACTAAGTTTCAATATCAAAATAGAAGAATTTGTTAATTATATCTTCTTAAATTTAATTTTAAAATTGTTTCAATGCGTTTTCAACTGAAATCAATTGAAATTTAATGATATCCAAGGATAAAGTAATTTAAATTCGACTTAGATTTCGATATTACTGTCTAACATTTAAATGGATTTTCTATTTTAATCTCTGATTTAGTTATTGGTAATGGAACTGAGTTTAATATCACTCAAATTATTTCCATAAAGTAGGTGAAATTGAATTTATATCCTGTCAAATTTTGCTTATAAAACTTAGAAAAATATTTTTTAAAATTATTAAAGATTCTATATAATATAATTTTTATATAATTATAAGTCAATAGAAAATGCTTAAAGTATCTTAAATCAAGAATTATTCTACAGAGACATACGTGACGAGTTTTGAATCGGTTTGAATCTAGCATATAATGTTGGTATTAATTAGTGAATTATCATTAAAATGCTTATTCTATACGCCATTTTAATGTATTTGAATTAAATTTAGATTAATAATTTTAATTGGAAAATCTTTTTTTAAAGAGATTTTTAATAAATAAACTCGAGTATAATTTAAGGAACTCGCTGCAACAAAGATTAAATTTAGATCATTTTTTTGCGCTTTTTAATTAAATTAATTATATGATTACGATTCTAAAATATGTATATTTTTAATCATTTAAAAAAATATTATAAGGATTAAAACATTTTAAAGACATTCAAACAGTAAATTACAACTGAATTAGAGTGTAATTGTAGGACTCTAATTGGAGATCCACGTTTAAATATTTAGTAGTGTGCTTAGTAAAATAATTTTATATTATAGAAATGTTAATATGCTGAAAGAGATTGTTTGAATAATAAACCTAAACTAATATTACTATCATAAACTGAATATAATGTAATTTTGAATACTAATTTAATACGGAATATTAACTTAATGTTGAGCTGAATATTTTAAAATAATTTCAAGATGTATTTCAAGTTAAATATAACTTACTATACAGAATTAGAGATAAGACAAAAGGTAAATTAACCCTACAAACTCCTATATTACATTAGTGAGCATGAGATTCAATTAAATTAGTCAATGTAAATTCGTTTCGTTATATAATTTGAAATTTTCAAATTTGCAATTATCAATACACTAATTATTTTACTACATTTTAATTTATAGTGATGTATATTAATAAATTATTGTTATTATTATTATTATTATTTATGTAAACAGAAATATAAGGCTCTTTCACTCTCTCTCTAAACCCTGTATACACCTTATACTCTTACAACTTATACATAAGGGTGTGTTAGAAATATTTATACAGGGCCGGCTCAGACGTCGGATTTTCGGGCCTCGGACCGAGGCCCTGCGCTCAGAGGGGTCTACACACTTCCAAATTTCTAAAAAAAATTTGATTAAAAAATTCTTTTTGAAATATGCTGGGCCCTACTAATAGCTTTTTTAGAGACTCTACAAAAACCTCCAGCCATTCCTGGATTTATAGAATGATATATAATATTTTATATAGTGTTATATAATGTGCTGTATATAATATATAGTCTAGTGTTATAATGAGTAATATTGTTATATAATGTCTTTTACCGAGCTTCCTATATTAGGTTTTTTCCGATAAACAAAAGAAAATTGCTTCTTTTCAATAATCCAACCATATAAAACCATGGGAAACTAGCATAATACCATACATCTATTGAAGAAAAAGACTGTCGTTTGATGCTAAAGCATTTTTTGACTTTAACCAATCCCACATTTTATGTTTGTCATTGTCGTCACATGTCCAGTTTTATTAGGTTTTACTTCTGACACCAACCATCTGCTATTCTCTACGTTATTATGCCACGTAAATTTCGGTCCGTTGACTATCTGTGTATGTGGATATGGCATGACTTTAGCTTTATAATTCAACTGATCATTTTGGAACTATTTCTTTGTGTAATAAACTAACCAACGTTTACTTCCATTATCGATCTAATATTCCGTATACTTATTTGTAAGGAATCTTAAACGCCAAAGTCAAACATTTTTATTAATAATAAATGTGATTTTAAGCTTAATACTGACAAATTATTTGAAGTATTTTAAGATATACAGTTAAAATTCGTTTAAAGCCACCATTTTTTTAACCTCTATAACTGGGAGTGTGGCGCTAAACTGAGTAGTACCTCAAACAATAAGAATTATGTTCAGTAGTGAGGTCTACGCACAATTTCTAGTGTTTAAAGTCACACATTTGGTAATAACAATGACGTTTGCAATGCATAAGCGTACATTCAGTAATTTCGAAGGGTTTTCTAAATATGAAAAAGATCCATACGTAAATATTTATTAATACTTTACGAGAGTGGTGCTATTTAGAAGGGCGCTAAATCGAGGTTTAACTGTAGTATGTAAAAGAATTGCATAATTAAAAACTGAATGTAATAAACTGTTAATATAGCTAATTAGTTTTTTTATTATTTAATGAAAAATAGTTAAAATGGATAAGTGGCTTCATAACAAAGCTTATGATATTAAGCAAAACAATATAAATTCAGAGAATAAAACGATAAAAAATTATTTCTTAAATTTAAAGAAAAATATTAAAAATTTAATATTACCTTCTTCGTACCCTGTACAGTACTTTGCAAAAATTTATATTAAAGAAACTAAATAAGAGAAATAATTATTTCATTTCCTTTAGTAGGAGTTATTAAATTCCCCATTTTATTTCATTTTTTATTATTTTTTTCAAGTCTAATTTGCGTATAAAAACCATTTAGTTTACTCATCCTTATTCAAATTATTCTGAAAGTGAGTAACTGCATCTTTTCTGTATCAATCTAAATCCCTTAAAGTCTTCTTAAACGTTTAACAAAACTTTTTTTTTAAAGCTAAAAATAGAGATTTATCAGATACTTAAATATAAATCCTTTATCGTTATTAAAGTAGGGCAAAAGTCATATACAAACCCTTGAGTAATGATAGCTCTGCCGTTTAGAAATGATCATAAAACACGCGATAGAAATATCGATTTATTTAAATTTGTATATAAAAATTATATATAAATTAATTTAAAAAATTAATTAATAATTAAACTATAATTCTGCAATATTAGGTTTTTTGTTTTTTTTAGTGGTTGTAAAATGTATTTTAAAGTAGCAATTTTATGTATTTATTACCTTACTTATGAATTTATGTGATAATGTATATAGGCTTATAGATAAATTTTAATGTAGTGAGATCAGATCTGAATGATTCGGTTATAAAACTTTATTTTTAGAACCAGAACAAACATATGAAGCGGTAAATGTGTGAAAATCGACATATGTTAAAGGTAAAAAAAATATATAGAACTTAGAAAAGATAGATACATATAAATAGAACGAATTTTGTTTTATTCGCTTGATGTTTAGCCAGGAAATTTAAAAAAAAAAATATTAAATTTTAAAAAATTACAATGTTTCCTAAATAAATAAATCATATATAATATTTTAATTTGTATAGAATTCCATTTTAAATAGATTATATTTAAATTATAACTATTTAAAAGTAAGCACAGTAAAACCTGTGTAAACAGGACTCAGGCGTATTATTTATTCCGTTTTAGATAGGTTTTACTACACTTATATTATAAATTTAATAGGATATATTTAAAGTTAGCGTAGGTATTAATAAAAGAAATGATTACGTTAACAAGTTATGCAATGTTATATATTCTATCGATAACAGTTTCCGGGGTAATTCTCGTGAAATACTGTTGAAAAAGTCAATTTTTAGTAATTTCTAGACATAAGAATCTTCTTTCCTCTCTCTTAAATCTTATTTCGCTGTCTACACGAGCTGTTTCATGTAATGATTCTTGTCAAATAGCTGCCAGATTGATAAAGTTGCATCGATAGATAGAGAATTCGAATTCAGTTCATTAATAATTCAACTTGATATAAAATATTATAATGCAATTATGTTTTAATAAAATAATTCGAGCTCTCTTCTATATCTTCTTCTTATTAAGATATTACATTGCATCATTGGTCACTTCAAGATTGCAATATAAAAAATGATGTCGATCTACTCCTGTTACAACTTATTGCATTATATCGTCGAGTAAACTGCACATTCTCATGTTTCCTTAGTTATAGAAGATGCGTGTCTGAAAATAGGTTACCTCTCATCTATATAAATTACACTCCTTTAAAAAACAACATAAAAAATTAATAAATACAGTGAAACCTGCCAAAAGCGGAACCTGGATAAAAAGGAAACCTGCTTAAACGGAAAATAATTCTTCGGAACGGAGCGATTTTATATGCTAACCTGTTTAAAACGGAAACCTGCCAAACCGAAAAAATATTCTGTGCTGGGCGATTCCGGTTTATACAGGTTTTACTGTAATTGCGATATATTTTTTAAATAACTTCTTTTATAAATCATAAAGAAATTGCTGTTTTAATTAGCCAATTTCTTTAATTTTGTTTCATTTACGAAATTCGAGGGAATTAAAATAAATACAAGTTTAACTTATTTAATTAATTAATATTTTAATATAATAATAATGTTTCTATCTATCGAGCTATAAAATTCCTGTATCAATTTGAAAAACTGTAGTTTAATGTGGTATAAAAATGGAGGTGGTAGGTCAAATCAATTTCGAAAAATCTGCTAGCTTAGATCTATAAAAGGCTACTTCTAAAGCTCAGCAAGTACTTCACATTCTTGATTTCTTGAACATTTATCTTCTCTGATTTACTGAACATGTAATCAAATACAATTATCGTTTGAATTTTTTAATATAAAATTAAATATCAATCTAAAATTCAAAATTAAATACTTTATATATAATTTTAAATTATATTTAGATTCAATATACAATAAAGATGCAGCACGCTGTAAAATGAAAATTAAATATGTAACATGTTTTTAATCCATTAAAAATTCTCAAAAATAAATTTATTTACTTATTTGATAATTTCTTTTTTAAAATTTAATTAATTTATTTTTTCATTTTTTAAGATTCACTGAGCCGGTTTAATGGTTCTATCCACCCAGTACCAGGGGTATCGTTGTTTAGTGGTTCTATCCACTCGAGTCACTTGACCAGGTGAATAGAACAATTCAACAATGGTAGATGGTCAGGTTCGCGCCTCACCAACGTGGAGTTTTCCGGATTTTATTCATCTAAATGGGAATCAGTTTCCCATAGAAAGATTTCCCGTGGCCCCTTGAAAGATCGCCTGTCTTGCCCATAAAACCGATCCATTTTCTTAAATCTCCAGGTAAAAATTTTAAAATTGTTAATTTAATTATTAATAGTTTTTAGCAAATTAATTAATTACTTTCCTTCACCATAATTAGGATTTAGAGTTAGAATCATTGGGTTAAGCGATTACAGCAAAGAATTCAATCTGTTCTCTTATTTATTATATTATGCTAAATCTTCGACGTTGTAAGGTATGGAATCGCCAAGACGCGTCGATTCCCACCAGTTTCTTGCTGAATGAAAAGTACGGAAATAAACTATAATTCTGAATTACCAAGAGATAATAGCGAGGTTGAGGCCGAAGTTTTAAACGCGAAAACGTGTACGTCGGACGTTCAGCGCCGCTTTCTTGTAAGCCTAGAAGTTTGACAATGGCGTTTGGAATGTCGAGCATGATTCCACTGACTTTCTAAACGCCATTGTCAAACTTCTAGTCTTACAGGAAAGCGGTGCTGAAAGTCCGACGTACACGTTTTTGCCTTTAAAACTTCGGCCTCAATCTCGCTAATATAAACTTGACAATATTGACATATCAGTTCTGAGGATCTTTTCGTTTTTCATTGTAACTTAAAATCAATTCTTCTTCTTAGAAAATAGATCATGAAAAAAACTCGTTTTGGGATGAAAATCAAATTCAGATCCTCTCAATGAGAGTCTGATGAATTTATCATCGGATGATTTTTTGATAATAAGATGCAGTTGATTCAATAACATCGTATTGTAAACAAACTAAAAAGCTAGCATTATGTTCAGTTTTTCTATGAAATACATGAATTATATTATAATAAATTTAAATTCAAATAAACACATTATTCTGGCAATAAATAGAAGATTGAATTCAATTCTCATCCAATTTTTAGTTATTTTTTTTAGTCGTGAAATGAATTTTTTCTATAGATCAGGGTATTCCCAAAGTATGGTACGCGCATTCCCGGAGGTGCGTGAAAGGTCTTTGGGAGTACTTGTAATTTTTGTGTGCAATATGTGTAGTACCTACCTCCTGAGAAAAGTTATTTCGTATAAATTCTCATACTCAAGTTGTGATAAGTGCTGTATTTGGGTAGTTTGCAAAAGATATTTTTGACAAGAAGATACTTGGTACTCGGTACTTACGAAAATGTAAGAAGGGACAGTGGCGTGTTATAGATTTATGGGGCCCCATGTACTGTGTTGATTTCAAACATTTTTGTTCGGGTGAATTTTGAGAGAATACCTCTACTGTATCCTCGTTCGTTTTTTAATGCGACTTCTGTGCTGTGCCAGTGCACTCTCCGTCTGTACCACACCAGCAATCTACGGTCCTCAGATATGGCCTAAATTTAAATTTCGATATTCTTAGTACAGTAATGAGTTTATAAAAGATTGGTGTGGAGTCCCCGGTTGGTGGGGGTCCGAGACAATTGTCCTTTTTGTCCATAGGATAACACGTCACTGGAAAGGGTGGGTACACAGATGTCAAAACTTTGGCAAATAGTGCTATATATTAACGAATAACAAATGTAGAAGAAATAAATGAAAGCAAATTTCAGTTATATAATGTTATTTACTAAATATTTTAATCCATTGTAAAATGTCTTAATGTGATCATTCCCTTCTCATTTTTGACTCTTTTCGTCCTGCAACCACTAAAGAGGATCTTTGTAATTTACCCATCTTGAATTCGATCGGACACACAATGGAGCAGAAGAATATAAGGAATTGAACCCGACACATTCTAGTTAATCCACTCAAGAATATTATTTACTTGAGTAGACCCAGACTCGAATCCCAGTGTAAGAAGCGAGAAAGACAAACTAATACATTTATCGCCATTGCCACCCGATTATCCAAATACAGTTAAACCTGTTTTTGTGCGGTCTTTTTCTGTGCGATTTTTATTTGTGCGATTTTTTTTTGTGCGGTATATGAAAATTTCAATCAAATTGGAACATAATTGACTCCTGTAAAATTTTTAAAAACTCTATTGGTTGTTTTCTATGACATCAGCAGGTTTTTTCATTTTTTATTCAGTAAAATTTTTTTCTCATACGTTTATTTCGGTCCCCTCTTATTTTAATAGCATAAAAACCATAAATATTATGTTATATTTGAACAGATGCGGTAAGTTAGATCCCCTCCAGCTTTAGACTGCTGGTGTGAAATTTCACCCCTTGTTAAATGAAATAACACTTCCTGCAGCTATATTTATCAAATAAAATCATTATTTAACGATTATTTTTAACTTTTTAATGTTAGATTCGTATTTAAGTGGAAATAATTAATTAATATAAAAATTAATATTCTTAGAGGATTTTTTCCCCATTAGGTGTTGCAGAAAAAGGTCCAAGGAGTTAAAAAAGCAATTCCTAGTTATTTCGTACGGTTTCGAGTTATTTTCTACGTGAGACTTTTTTTATGCGGTCCCTATTCACCGCATAAAAATATATTTTTTTAATTGTGTTGCGAAAACTATTTTTTATAGCCACTCGTGAAGTTTCGCGCGATTTTTTTAAATGCATTTTCTTTTATGCGGTCCCTATCCCCCGCACAAAAACAGGTTTGACTGTATTTGATTTATGAATCGATACTTTATATAATTTTATAATTTTGGAAAAGAAAGGAATTGTGATTTATTAATTTTTCAAGAATATATAAGATTTGTATACAAGAATAATTGCAGGTTTTTCATGTAGTATGAACTTCAAAATCAATGCTTTTATATAAAAAATACAGTTAACATAAACAACCCGATTTTTTTACTCTTTCTCACCTGTGGGCATTAAGAGGGTCTTTTCATCAAGTCGTGATTATGGTGAATGTAATCTTCCATAAAACTAGATTTTTTTCAGAGGTAGTCCGTTCGGATATGTCGGCTCCTCCTTCACTATCCAGCTGCCCTGTTGTGGACCCGGCTGAATTCATAATGGGCTTTCTGAAAAAGCCATCTTAGTGCCTACAGGGCGGAAGGAGTTAAAAAAAAACTTCCATAAAACAATCCCTGTATTTCTAATATTATTAATTTGAATTTGATAGTTACTTTTAATGAAGGATTACAGTATAAAATGTAAACATTAAATAAATACAACAAATAAATGGAATAAAATAACTTGGCCTATTTAAAGATACCAAAAATTCTTTTATTTCCTCCTGTAATTACTTTGACAGTTCTTTCCCCAATTTTCAAACGAAAAGGCTGGCAATGTCTTGGTTGTCTACGGGCACTCATACATTATTATTTTAAATAAATAAAAAATATTTGGCCATGTTTGGATACAAAAATTCAATCTTGTAATGAAATTGAAACACGCACAAAGACCAGAATTTTTTTTTATTCGTTTCTTTAGTTTTTTCATTCAGTTATTCTCATTTAATAAACTCTCGAAGGACATTAACGCATTTCGGTCATTAATAACCGCCATAATTATATATTTTAATAAACATATTCATTAATACAAATTATATAATTAAATATTACTGATTAATTCTATTTTTAATACTTGGTATTACAGAAATATTCTATTATTTTAATTTAATTTAATTACTAATGTTATATAATTTAAAATACTTTTTTAATATTTATTTTTGGAGAAAATATTATTATTATTTTTATTTCAGAAATTTATGAAAGGATACTACAGTAGCGCCATCTGACGGAGACTAGAGTAAATTATGAATATTATCGGTAGGACGACATGTTCAATGTTAATGTTATTTTACGTGATTTGGGACGCATTAGTTTTGATAAAGCGCTTCAATTACAAAATAACGCTTGTAAGCAATTATTAAATTCGTTAAAAACGAACACTTCAAGGAATAATTATTTATTTTTATGTGAACATTTACCTGTTTATACCATTGGGATAAGAAAAGAGTATAATGATGAGGATGAGAAGAGGCTGAGAAGTTTGGGAGCAGATTATGTGGTTACTAATAGAGGAGGATTAATAACTTTCCATGGCCCTGGACAATTAGTTGCTTATCCTGTTTTATATCTTGGAGATTTTAATAATAGGAAAAGTATGAAATGGTATATACAGAAATTAGAAATGTGGTGTATAAGGTTATGTAAGAAGTTTGGTTTGAAAGCAAGCACCTCTGTTCATACAGGAGTTTGGATTGAAGATAGAAAAATTGCTGCTATAGGTATAATTTTTATTGTTTCATCATGTTGAAACACACACACACACACACACACAATTATACAGTAACCCCCCCCTATAACATGGTAGATACATGAGCCATTTAGATAGATATGAGTCACTTAGATTTTACAGATACATGAACCATTTACAGCCCGGCACTTGTGCAGTTTAGAGGGTACGACTGTTTGAAATGTTTTCTTCCATAAAATTAATCGATTCTAGACTAATTTGACTTGAACATTTCCAAAACACGTATAATTTTTTGGGAATAACCCATATAAACTATGCTATAAATAAAAAATTGTAGGATTACTTACCGAGTGTGCACCGTTTGAAGACGCCATTGCTTATGCTTGTTTTCGTCGCAGAGCAGCTCGTCGAACAGCGGATGTGTTTCCTGATAAGTTATTCTTTCTGTGAAAAATTTGCTGAACTTTGGAGACATCGTTAATAGAAATATAATTTTTATGGCCATTGAATAATAAATGTTTTTTAGTAGGTCTGCTGCTCGTTTAAACTCAACAGTTTGGGCAGTGTCCAGTATTGGTCCAGATTCGACCAATCCTGTTGAGACACGAGTCAGCCACAACAATCTGTCTCATTCTTTTACTGTGTTATACGAACACGATCACAATTTTTGCACCGTGTTATACAAATTCATCTTATATGAACCTGTGTTATAGGGGGGTCTACTGTATTATATAATTTGAAAAGATGAAGCCATAAAATGTTTAAAACTAATAAATAATTCAAACATTCTGAATGTTTGAATTTACATTGGAAAATCAGGAAAATTTTACAGATTCTTAAATTTTGTGAGACCAGTTTAATTAAGATTTACAGAGATTAGCTGACTTTACTTAAAAGCTGAAATAGTGTCGATTAAATGCACAACAATGCCTATGATTGAACAAATTTTGTATTATAGAATGTTCTATTTTACAGTTTAGTACAGAACAATGTAGCTGAAGTTATTAGAAATGCCAAAATTAATTGATCTGCTAGAAGTATTTGTGAAAGCCTGTATGCTGTATCTATGTTAACATTTAGTGATTTTTACACTTTTGACTGGTTGTCAGGTTTAAAGTAACACCAATAGTCTTCGTGTTTAATTAAGAAGGCAACAAATGTTAAGTTTACTGTGTATAACTAAGTTCAAAATTCAACATCATATGATAAACTTAACAAAATTATTGCAGTGTTCTTCATGGAAAAAATTTAGACAATCAACCTGCAATATTAATTGGCTGCTGCTGAAAATCTTCTATAAACCCTAGTGATGACAAAACAATGCTTGGATGATACTTGATTGCATACTACTAAATGGTCCCGATATCATTAAAAACTAGTAATAGTAAATAAAATATAAAAAAAATGATTCTAACTTGTCTGAGGGAACAGTTAATCTGTTAATCATTTAAAACTGGCTAAAGAACAGATTTTAAACGACAAACTAAACTAAATAACTTTTCTGTTTAAAACCTAATTAGCCCGTGATTTATTACATAAACATTGTTTTATGTTTTAAATAAATGGTTAAAGATCATTCATTTTGTTACAAAACATTTAATTCTTTTTCTTAAGAAGCATTTAATTATAAGTTAAATAATTGAAACAAATAACTATATTTTCTTCTAAACAAAATATTTCAACAAAACCAATAGAGACTTTATTACCAAGTTTTAAGACTTTTATTCAGACCGACTTTAGCTTATGATATTATTCAAAAATTTTCAAGACAATGCAGCAAATTGCAAGAAATAGCTTCTATTTTGAGAAATATAAACAATAAAACTCATAAAAATTTATGTAAGACAAATGACGACTAACTTTCACTTCCGACATGACAATAAAATAATATTCAGTATTTTAAATATAAATCTGAAAGGTAATAGTTTTTTTTTATTTAGACTTATTTATTTGTCAAAAAGTTTGATTTTATGCAGAACTATATCATAATAATAATTCAATTTTTCATGATTTCAATTTTAGAAACTGTTTTTATAGTTATGAAGTAAAATATTTAACAGATGACTTTTTTTCTATTTCTAAAAATAAAATTATGCTAATACAGAATTGCAGATTCTGAAAACATCCTATCTATGTCACAGCTTTTGAATACATTCTTTTTTTGTAATTCTGGTCAATTTGTTAGTGTTCTAGCATATTTTTCATAAAAATCAAATACGAATACAAGGAAAAGGATGGAAAATGATGAATCCCAGCATATCCAGACCATTAAAAATTCCTCAAAATCTGACCTAGATTGAATCCAGGTCACCACTGTAGGAGACAAACATCTTAGTCTCCTCAGCCATCTACCATCATAACCAGTCTTTTTATATTCATAATATTCAATTGGCTAAAGTGGTTAGAGCACTTTTCATAAAGTTGAAGTGTAGAAAAATATGCATTTGTTTTATTCAGTGCATCATTTTTTTTGTTGTAGGTCTTTTTGTGTAGCGGAGTGGAAGGTCTGTGTGATTTATATTCTGGTATGGAAGATTATCACTCACCACCCAACTGCCTCATTGTGGGCCTGACCGAACCCATGATAGGCTTGATAAAAAGGCCCTCTTAGTGTCCACAGGGCAGAAATAATAATAAAATTGTGTTGTTTATGTTAATTGTATTTTTTACTTGAAATATTGATTTTGAAGTTTATACTATGTGAAAAACCTGCAAATATTCTTGTAAACAATCATTGTTTATATTGTTGAAAAATCACTAAATCATATCATGAAATTTCAGCTACATATATGTTGTATATGGTTATATTAACAATAGTGTAAGGAGAATAAAATACATTTATCCTGATTCATTTTTGAACTTAAAATTTAGTCCAAGTCAAAAATATTTAGGCTAAAAAGTTAACAAAGGATAATCTTTTAATGAATTATGCGGATATCTACTTAAGAAATATGTGTATAAGATGCCCCAGAAGAATATAGTTAAACTTTGCCAATAGATCCAGACCATTAATGTCGAATAATTATAATTTGACTTGTTTTTGAAAATAAATTGCAATTGAAATTTTTAATATTAAATAAACTATAGTCTCTGTAAAAAAAATTAGAAAAAATTATATTTTCTTTAATTTTTGCACACTTATTTTGAAATAGCATATTTGATTGCCTATTTTTATAGCAGAATCTGAATTATACCATTTTACATTTCATTCATTCTCATTAATTTCTGTAAAGAAAGGCACAAAATTTTATTTTTGTGGCTCACTAGCATCATCTGAATAAAGAATTCAGTGCTCAATTTCAAATATGTAATTAAAAAAAAGTTTTTGAAGTTACTGCTCACAAATTATTTAAATATTTAACTTCAAAAACTTTTTTTTAATTACATATTTGAAATTGAGCACTGAATTCTTTATTCAGATGATGCTAGTGAGCCACAAAAATAAAATTTTGTGCCTTTCTTTACAGAAATTAATGAGAATGAATGAAATGTAAAATGGTATAATTCAGATTCTGCTATAAAAATAGTGCTCAATTTCAAATATGTAATTAAAAAAAGTTTTTGAAGTTAAATATTTAAATAATTTGTGAGCAGTAACTGATATAATGTCAAATATAATGGGTTAATAGAGTTAAGTTGGTAAGAATTTGTTCATAAATTTTTATTAATGATTACACATATATATTATGAAATTCTAAAAAAATTGTTTGGGATTTCCATTAATAAATGTACTTTTGTGTGTGTGTGTGTGTCTGTGTCTGTGTAGGTGTATAAATATTAAACATTACAAATTTTTAATGTTTACAAACACATTTTCTTCCCCATTTAGAAGTACTATACATGTGGGGCAGTTTAACTTCTGAGATTACAGTAATTGTGCAGAACCATGTGTGTTACATAGCCCCAGTTTTTGTTTTCTTCCTATGTATTCCTCCTCCACACATTGACTTTCATTTTGGCAATGATTGCTATGCCTGCAGAATAAAAGTCTTTTGATTGGTGTCAGAGCACAGCCCTACACATGGTAGAGGTAATCAATAAATTCTGGATCATCCGGTCCACAGTCCAGATCTGTCACATTGCAATTATCACCTGTTTGGCCCTTTGGGAAACAAGATTCAACCTGAATGCTGAAATATTTCTGGCACCAGCCAAAAGACTTCTATTCTGTAGGCATGGAAATCATTGCCAAAATGATGGGAGAGGTGCCGACATGAGGATGGAAATACATCGCCATGAATATTGTATATTTTGTATATTTTATATTGAATTAGTCTTAGATTTTCTTTGTTCCTTTGTCTAACTCTTTCTAGAACTTTCTTTGTCTAACTCTTTGTAGAACTTTCTTTTGTCTAACTCTTCCTAGAACTCTCTTTGTCTAACTTTTTGCCCTTGGGGGAGGATTATCTTTCCCTCAATAGTAAGAACAAAAGAGGGAGTGAGGCCCTGAAGCAAAACAGACAGAAAGAGTGCCAGTCTGGGTTGGAATCCCGAAGAGGTAGGAGCTGAAAAGGAGTGCTCCAGAAAGGGAGAAGGGTGATCTAAGAGGATAAAGTGCAGAGAGAGATCATCGAGGAAAGACGACTCAGTCTGAAAGAAAAAGATTATAGACGAAAGATCTATAAGGAAAAGGGCTACAAACGTAACAAAAGAGAGAGATCCGAAGTTGTTCCCCACCAAAAGACACATCGCAAAGAAACCCGGGTATTTCTACTACTTTTCTTATCTTTCCTTATTTCTTCTATTCTTCCAATTTCTTTTAGTTTTAAGTTAGTATAAGTTAGTGTAAGTGAATACGGTCCTCGTCAGATTGTCGCGTGTGTGCAAGATAACTGTTTTTTGAGGACAAACTTTTAATTCCTGTATATATAAAATTCTAGAAGTTGTAAAGTTGGGATCCTATGTAAAGAACCTGTTCAGAGAGAATAAAACTACTTTGTATTAAGTTTTATTTTGTACCATTTCGCTCGCGGGATCGTGTACCTCTTGTTACGAACACCACAAATGGCGTCCGCGACAGGATCCCAACTGTAACACGAAGACATTTTGTCGTATATCTTTCTCCTTGTAATATCCCATTGTAATTTTAGTCTATCTTATTTGTATATATACGTATTGTAATGGCCACGAACAACCAAGTGGGGAGCTCGAATTCTGGTGAAGGTTTCGATCCGAGCCCACCGTTAGTCGTTACAGGATTCTTGGGCATGATCCCTATGTTCTCTGGAACGCAGGGTGATACGGTCAACATTAAGCAGTTTTTCCAGACAATAGAAAATATAGCTAAGTTGGCCGGATGGAATGACGAGGTCAAGGTAGCGGTACTGCAGTCGCGGTTAAAAGGTGAACCATTGGCCACATTCTTATGTTTGGTAGAGCAATACCCTGGAAAATACAAGGAGATAAAATGTGATTTAATAAAATGTTTTGGGAAGAGAGAGGCTGCAGAAAAGGACTTCGTAGATAAGTTGTTAAGTTTGAAGCAAGGGCATAGCGAGTCCGTAACGGACTTCACGATCCGTACAAAGACGTTACTGGCACGGGCTACCAGGGAAAATAATAAAATAAGCGTACTGTGTGATGATATAATCTTGGAGCGATTTATAAAGGGATTGAGGGGGAACCTTAAGGCCAACGTTCTAAGGAGAGCGCCAAAAACTCTGGAAGAAGCTTTCGAGGTAGCGGAAGGAGAGGAAAAAATAGAAATAGTGTGTGGTGGCAGGTTCGAACAAAGAGGGGTAAATTTGAACATTGGGGAACAATCTGCCATGGGTGCCGAAAGATGGGAAGATCCAAGAATTCAGGATAATAAAAATGAGGAAAAAATTAAAGGGTTGGAAAAGAAAATCGAATCATTAGTAGAAGCAGTGAATAAGATATTGGATAAAGGGAATCAGGATAGGAGGGTGAATGATAAAAGATGTTACGTATGTGGTGATGCTAGCCATTTTGCCCGTAACTGTCCAAAACGTAAAAGGGAATCGGTTAACCTGATAAAGGAGTGCCATACAGGCCGGCATAGCGCTCCTTGTGTAAGAATTAAGCTGGCCGACAAAGCTTTTAAGTCACGAAAAGGTCTTCCACTAATTAATGGTGAAGTTGAGGGTATTAGACTGTGCTTTCTTATAGATACGGGAGCCGAAAGGTCAGTCTTGAGTTCCACGGTAATGAAACGTATCTCCAGACAAGACATAGCTAGGGCAACTATTGAGGGTGAATTTTTAGGGATAAGAGGCATAAATGGCGAAGTAACAGAATGTGAGAGAGTTTTGTACACCGAGGTGGGATATAGGGATAAGGCATCCAAGATAACCGTAGCATGCATGCAGCTTCCTGGACACACAGAATACGACGGTATCTTGGGAATGGATATACTCGGGAGAATGTATGAAATAATCAGTAGTGTGAGAAGGGCAATGGAGGAAAGTGCAAGCAGTAATGGGGGAAGTAAAGGTGTGTACGATGATTATGCAAATGATACTATAGGTAACATGAGAAACCACAATAAAAGGTTAATGAGGTGGTCAGCGAAGATAGTGGACTGTAATGTTCAAATAAGTCACATAAAAGGGAAGCGCAATAAGGTGGCGGATACTTTATCACGGATGAACGTTAATAGCAATAGGGCCGAGAAGGTGAATAATAATGTAAGAGAGAATAAAGAACTCTGGAGTAAAGTAGTGGAATCACAAGGAGATGGAGAGTTCTTAAGGAAGACGAGGGAAAACTTTAAGGGTCATATCGGAAGGGAAGACATCAGGAAAGTTGCATATGAATTAGGAAGGCAACGTAACCTAAAAAATAGGGGAAGAGAAAACGAGGGTAGGAAGGAAAAATTATGGGAAGAAGGGCAGCGGGTATGGTTACTCCGGAGAGGGAGGAGAAAGAGCACCGGAAAATTTTCTCCAAAGTACTTGGGCCCATATAGAATAGTACGAGTGTTGGGTCCTGTAACTGTTGAACTTGGCAGTAACCGCCAAGATGAGAGATGGGTGGTACACACCGACCGGATCGAACCGTGTTATGCTCCAATATATAAAGAAGGTAGGAGGAGGAACCCTCAGTATGTGAAGAGAAGAGAGTCACCCGTAAGAGATGAGGAAGAAGATGAAGATCCCACTGATTACATACGGACATGGTTACCCAGGAGAAGACCCGTACTAAATTCACCCACACAGGATGTGGAAGAGGTCGAGAACGAGGGTGCCGGTGAAAGGTGTACTGAAGATGATAAAGAAAAAACGCCGCAACACCCCTATAATACGCGTAGATGTAAAGTCAACTACCGTAGATTGCACTACGGAGTGTGACTCTTATGAGGGGGGCGTATGTGGCCGTCGGCCATGATATTGTATATTTTGTATATTTTATATTGAATTAGTCTTAGATTTTCTTTGTTCCTTTGTCTAACTCTTTCTAGAACTTTCTTTGTCTAACTCTTTCTAGAACTTTCTTTTGTCTAACTCTTCCTAGAACTCTCTTTGTCTAACTCTTTGCCCTTGGGGGAGGATTATCTTTCCCTCAATAGTAAGAACAAAAGAGGGAGTGAGGCCCTGAAGCAAAACAGACAGAAAGAGTGCCAGTCTGGGTTGGAATCCCGAAGAGGTAGGAGCTGAAAAGGAGTGCTCCAGAAAGGGAGAAGGGTGATCTAAGAGGATAAAGTGCAGAGAGAGATCATCGAGGAAAGACGACTCAGTCTGAAAGAAAAAGATTATAGACGAAAGATCTATAAGGAAAAGGGCTACAAACGTAACAAAAGAGAGAGATCCGAAGTTGTTCCCCACCAAAAGACACATCGCAAAGAAACCCGGGTATTTCTACTACTTTTCTTATCTTTCCTTATTTCTTCTATTCTTCCAATTTCTTTTAGTTTTAAGTTAGTATAAGTTAGTGTAAGTGAATACGGTCCTCGTCAGATTGTCGCGTGTGTGCAAGATAACTGTTTTTGAGGACAAACATTTAATGCCTATATATATATAAATTCTGGAAGTTGTAAAGTTGGGATCCTATGTAAAGAACCTGTTCAGAGAGAATAAAACTACTTTGTATTAAGTTTTATTTTGTACCATTTCGCTCGCGGGATCGTGTACCTCTTGTTACGAACACCACAATGGAAATACATAGAAAAAAAAACATAGTATTGGGACTATGTAACATAGTTTCATCATCATTACTGAAATTCTGGACAAATGTTGAATCACCTTTATATAATGTCCAATTTACAGAATTTCCATAAAGTTTATTTTGTATATAAACATTAATGAATTTGTTTTATCAGTTGATTCAACAATATGAATTTCTATGCATAGTATGTATTAGTGTTATAACTCTCTTAAAACATTAAACCTATTTATTCTTTCTTAAATTGTACAATATACTGGGTGATTGTAATTAAAGTAGCCCTACTCGATGCTGTCTAGAGATATTTAACAGTTCAAATGCAATCAAATCTGATGTGGTGACCTTTCATAACATGTACAAAACATTTCTATAAAAAAACTTATTATTAAAACTTGCTGCTAAGCTAATTAAATTTGAAAAGATTTATTTATTAAAAATAATCTATTAATCCCATTTAAATTTAATGACAAAATTTTCAATTATTTCCTCATCTATCCATCCCCATTGTGGGCCTGGCCAAACCATGACGAGTACAATTAAAAAGGCCTTTTTAGTACTCCCACACTACTGGATTGGATGTTGCTGTACAGATGCCTCCCAGATCTCTGGACCTCACACTAAGATTTTTTTCCATTGGGACATTTAAAGGACATGGTTTACGTGCTGCCATTGCCCACATCTTTGGTAGAGCTCTGAGACTGCATTACTGCTGCAATTATGACCATCTAGGGAAATATGCTACAATGCTTGGGGTGAACTGGATACCACTTGGACATGTCATGTTACCAAAGGAACACACACAGAACATCTGTAGTCCTATAACACAAACTTTTAGTTTCTAGTTCTTTTAATGTATCAATTAATGTTGGAAGTACAGTAGCTTGAAATCTGATGAATCATTTGTAATAACCCTGTATATTTTAGATTAATATGCAAGCTCAAAGAAAGTAGCATGTTGTTATTCCATAAAAGTAATCTAGTTACAAAGATAAAATCTTATATGTATTTAAAATTATTCAATGCATAATGCAAAACAATAGTAAATGGAATGCTTTTTTACTGCAAGTTACAAATATGTTATGCATCCTCTGGGATTTTTTAAAATAATAAAATATAAGCCATTTTTTATTATAAAAGTTGTTTTTTTAAAGTGAATAAATATGTCATCAGAATAAGTAGTCATATTAGTATTTGAAAAATAAACAAATTTTAAGCATTTATAGATGGTAAGCATAAATCTTTGATTAAATAACATAATTAAAATAAATCCAAGCAAAAATAGAATATTTATTAGAGGAATTTTAGTAAATTGATTTTTTTATGATAAATCTGATATCATTTTCAGTTATCTGATAAACAATCTATTTTTAGATTTATTACAAAACAAAAAGCTGATTTAACAAAATGCATTCCTTTATCTGAAAAATAATTTGATAGAAATATAATTAAGGGTTTATTTTCCATAGGGAGATTATATATATGTTATATACCAGGGGTGGCCAGACTCTTTAGAACTTGAGCCATATATTGAAAACAGAATTCGTTGAAGAGCCGCATATACATATATACATATTTTTCCACAGCAATTCATTTAAATATTTATAAAAAAAAACAACACTTTAGCTATTATTTCATTTTATATTATGTTTTATAATACAATATAATTTTTTTAATAATAAATAAATTATAATTGCCGTATTAAGTAGCATAATCTAAATTTAAAAACCAAAAAATGCTAAAACGTTTCCTAGTTTCAATTGTCAATAAGGAAATATAAATTTCAAAACTATTAACGTTATAGAAATTGTTATTCATTATATATTCATTTTTAATGTTGATTTGGATAAATAAGCATTATAATTATTTTTTTCTATTAATGTTTTTACGTATTATGATATTTAATAAATATTACATTTATTTTTCAATAAATAATGTATAACATTGCCATATTTTGACTTTTTTATTTCAAACAATATATTATTTATTTTATATTATCCAGGAATCGTACATAAAAAATAATAAAAGCAAAAATAAAATAAAAACAAATTTGGTATAAATTTAAGTATCTTGCAGTGAGCCACAAGTATACTAGAAAAGAGCCGCATGTGACTCAAGAGCCACAGTTTGGCCACCGTGGTTATATACTGTACACTGTATCTTAGAGAAATCATCACAATAAATATCTTATACTTAAAATAACATATTCATCAAAAATTTATATTAAAATATTCTCTAAATTCTCTCATAAAATTACATTTAAGCAAATTTAAATTATATTTTTTGGAGTTATTCTGACAAAATATTTTCTAATAAATAAATGATTCAAATTCAATAATGCAACTATAAATACTAAAATCCATTTATTTTAATCAGTGAATTTAAAAAATATATCAAATAAATTTTTAATAAGCTTTTATAGAATATTGCAAAACATTTTTGAATAGAATTTTAAATTTAATCAATATTATTTTTGTTATATTAGGGTGAGTTGTTTGGGACCGAATGCTTCTTTTGTTCAATAAGTCGTGACTGCACAGTCACATTTGAATAACTTGTAATGTAAAACATACCTTGGTATTGTGAAATAAAGAATTGTTCCATTCACAATTTGCGATATTCCACATAAGTGTTCGGTCCCAATGAATTGCCCTGTAGTTAATATTATTGTGTGGATTTAACACTCAAATCTAGCATTTCTTATCCTTTTATGTTTAATTCTACATTTATATGATACTTTGATGGGTGGATGAGCAGATGAGGCAGTTAAGGCTTCAGCCTACTGTTTTGGGGGACCTCGACAGGCAGGCAAAAAATCTTGGGGATTTTTCATGGGCGGTCTGTCCTAGATACCTCGGGCACCACCCTTAACAACAGGGCTGCCTCCATTGTGAGCTGGCTAAATCTGTGATGGATATGGGAAAAAAGGCCATCTTAGTCCCCACAGAGTACAAAAAGTCAAACATAGAAAAAAATATATATATATTATTTAACATTACATCTTTTAAATGTGGTATTTAAAAAAATGCAAGTAAAATTTGAGCAATGTCTTATAAAAGAATGCTAACAACTAAATGGTTGAAGCAGTAGAGACACCAGTCACTGTTAGAGGATCCAAATTTGACTCTAATTTGGATCTTGGGAATTTTCCCAAGTGGTTTGACATGGATAATGTCAGGTTTCATTCTTCAAAACATATCTGAAAAACTACATAATCATAATTTTTGTACAATATAAAACATGCATTAAATTTTTTTCTGTGGAGATTGAGGATATAACACTCGAGTCAAATCTTCATTTGAGAGGGGAAAAACTCAATTCTTATGTTCAAATATTTTCCCCTACATTCATAACATTATGGAAAGAGGTTATTTTTAAGAATTTAATCTAAAACATGTGAAAATAAAACTTTTTTTGTCAAGTTAATTGCATTTATTAGTTTATTTTTACACAATGAAATGTAAAGTTAAACATTTAAGTTTGTAGAACACTTGCTAAAATTTCAAAAATTCATTAATTTATTTTCTAGACAATAAATGTCTTTTTAAATATATAATTACAGTAGGGCTCCAAGTGTTTTGGATAAAATTAAATTCTTTTCCGTAATGTATTTTTTTTAATGTAAATTTGGAATTTCTCAATAACAGTAGTTATATAAGTTAATAAAATACTTTGAGTCTGTTATATTAACATTATATTTTTGTGGTTTAGGTGTTCATGGAAGTAGATACGTGACAACTCATGGACTTGCATTAAACTGTAACACAGATTTAGAATGGTTCAAGCATATTATTCCTTGTGGAATCCCAAATAAAGAAGTAACATCACTTACCAAAGAACTGGGACAAGAAATAACGACCAATCAAGTTAAACCGGAATTTTTGAATATCTTCGAAGAATTATTTCAATGTAAATTGATAAAAGATAATTTATAGTTGATTATTAAAAATAAAACAACCCATAAAGTTCCAAAATTTATTTGTGGCATTGTTAAATATACATATGAATTACCATAGACAATTTGATTACATTGAAAAATATTTTTATATTCCACACTATATCTTAGACTTTTACTAAATTTTGTTTATCATTTAATTAAAATTTGGAATGTATTTAATTTACAACACTATAATTTCAAAATATTTAGTAGCAATTAACAACATAATATTCTTTCAACAATTATTGGGTTCATAAAAGTTGTTTCTGAAAGGCAACAATTGTTATTAGTTATTTTAATACAATGTAACAGTCCTCAGAAACTTTTATGAATGCAACAATAATTTAGCAAATATAGAATTAGAATTTTTCTTGTGAAATTTTACAATATTTTTATGAAGTGGCCTCTTCAAAATTATCAATAACTAAAGCATTTAGAACACAAATAAATATTTATAATTATCACAGTCTATATTGAGTTTCAGGAATATATAGATAAATTACACAATAAAAATATCAAGTCCCAAATTTATAAAAATATATGATTTGAATTTTTCTCAATTCACAAATGTATAAATATTTATTTTGGTTTGGATTAAACTACATACTTAAATTAATATCAGTATAATGACAGAAAAGTAAAATTTAAATGCTTTTGAAATCTTGAAAAAAAACCTATATTGATATAGCAAATAATTTTTAATCGTGTAAAGAGAAATTGTAAAAAGATTTTTACTCTTAATAATGCAGCATTTAAAAATCATGAATTATTTTTAAAAATTTAAATTTTACTAATAATTTTTTCGATTATTACAACAAATAAGTTAAAGGAAAATTTTACTGTTTTGCTTTCATAATTGAATGCATATCATTAAAGTTTTCCAAAATTAAATTATAAACTTTATAATCTCTCATATTCTTTATAAATTTGAGACTGATATTTTTCTTTATAAATTTGAATTATATTCCTGCATTACAAGTTTACTGCTTCATTTTCAACAAAAAGAGAAAAACATACTTCAAAAAACTATATTTTAAAACTTTTATAACCACTTAAAAGGGGTTTTTTGGACAAATAAACCAAAATGTTATATCCTTCAAATTTGACACTCATCCGAGTTTAAGAATTATTCAGAAGACAATTAATTCTCAGATATTTTATTTAAATGCATTTCGGATCGGAATTCTCGACGATCCCTCTTAGGTAAGATACAATCTGCAACAGACCCTACGCCGATATTTTGGACTTTGAATCAATCACGGTAACAATGTTCGATACTGAGTAATTTAGAAACTTGAGAGAGAGTCAAATTCAAAGGACATTCAGTTTATTCACACAATAACTCCTTTTAAGTGGTTATAAAAGTGACTGATTATATCCAGCAAATATTGTTAATTTTAAGCTGCTTATTATATATTTTAACAACTTATGTAACACAAATAATCCATACTAAAAATAAATTTGCATCTAAAACTTATCATATGTAGCTACCACATTGTTATAAATTGCATATATTAAAAGATTTGTTATGAATAACAAAGCCAAATCATTGTCATTTACTATTACAATTTTCAGAATATGTAAACAGATCTTCCATCTGAGTGTACAGATTTATTTTCAAATTTTAGAACATTCCAGGGGAATCACTTTCTTTGTTTCCACTTTTCTCAAAGAACATGAAATCCTAAAATAAAACAAAAATTATTAGTTATTTTCATCAGTTAAATAATGGTGTATTAAAACATTTAAACAATCAAACCCAATAAAATCCTGCTTTATATATTTGGTCATTTATATACATACAAGGTATCTCAGACTATCTGTACACTACTTTTAAAATGAAGGGAAGGGCTTTATTTGCCTATAAACCCCCTTTTAGTGGTTTTCAAAATATGTGATTATATCTGGCAAATATTACTTATTTTAGCTTTATATTAAAACTATCTTAGTTTCTTGAGTTTGAGTTTTAATCTGAATCTGAAATAAAACATGCTATGTTCCATTTCAAAAAGTTTGACTTTTGTACCAGATAGCCCATTTCTGGCCAGTAATGGAAGTTGAAAATATCAGCATTTGATGGTGTACCTGATTTACTCTTTTCCTACTCTCACTCAGACTCTATTTAACTGTAAGACACACACACCTTTATGCTGAGAACTATAAATTTAAATTTAATCATAAAAAACAAACGTTTTCGGCCACTCCACTGGCCATCATCAGGTTAACTATATTCGAATACTATTTCGAACAACCCGTTCAAAATTGAAATAGATTACAATAGAACTCACGCGCTCAACTACGTAAACCAAATGTAATATAAATAACATAGAAAATAAATAAAACAAAATAAATAAAATAAAACATGCCAATGGTACATGTAAACATAGCAATATCTATATATCTATAGGCAATCATTTGCGCCTAGTTAATGTGTTCTTGTGACTTTTTTAATTAGAAACTTCCAAGCTGATGGTAAAATGGTCGCATCTTTGTAATTTAAGCATTTTTTGGTTAAGCTGGACTTACAAATTTCACATTTTTCGGTTGTCGCTGCAAGTGTCGGCGAATGGACAGGTGTTATGATTTTGGCTTCTTCCCATTTAACAACGGATCCCTCCGTCTGCGCCATTTTTGCTAATGTTGTTGTGCATTTACTTTTCGTCACATCATATCTGTGTTCCTTAAGTCTTTTAGTTAGGCTTCTCGTCGTAACCCCGATGTATTCTTTCTCTATCCCTAGTTGGTCGTTGCTGTACGGTATCGAGTACACCCCCGGCTGCTCACTCCGTTTAATTTCTTCCTTGTCGTTTCTTAGTAATTTATATATCGAGGGAGCTCTTTTGTACACAATATTGCTGTTCCTGTGGCTCGCAATACACTCCATAACAGAGGATAGACGCTTATTATACGTGAATTTCGTGATGCCGTTTGTAAGATCTCGTTTTTTCTTGTTTTTATTAGGACTCTTGTACGCTGCAATCAAACGTTCAACTGTTCTTGGACCATATCCCAGCATCTTGGCCACTTGCCTGATTCTCTCCAGTTCCCGCATCGTATCCATTATGTTAGAGCAATATTGAAACGCTCTTCTAATTAACGCTCTAAATGCTGAGAGTTTATAGGTAATAGGATCATTGGATGTTGACGGTATATATAGCGGGTCGTGTGTAGGCTTTATATAAACTTTCGTGTTTATTGCTCCGTTCTTAAATGTAATACCAATGTCCAAAAAATGTAATTCGTCGCCACTAAGTTGCTCCAAGTTTAGCCGTAGGCCATGATCGTTGGAATTCATGGCATTTAAGAATTGGTGTATCCTTGCGTGGTTCTTCCATATGACAAGCACATCATCCACATATCTTCTGTACAAGATTATGTCTTCCTTGAAGTTGATCAGTGTGATGCGCTCCATTCTTCTTACCACCAATTCACACAGCAGACCAGACATTGGGCTGCCCATCGGGACACCTTTTAACTGTTTATAGATTTTACTCTCGAACACGAAAAACGATTGCCCGCATACCAGATCTGCCATCATCTCCAGGTCCTTACGGTACGCTGCCGCCGTCAGATGCAAGCCATACAACAATTCCATTAGTGCATCAAAACATGAGGATGGTTAGATTGACGGATACATACTCTCGAAGTCCATTACCGAACCAATTTCGCTATCCATTAAGGCTAACTCCTGCAAATCCTTTACTACACTCATCGGGCTCTTTGTAACAAATTGGTAATCCCCAATCAACTCCGACAAATACGAATGCATACGTTTCTCCAGTTTATACGTGGGGCCCTTACATTTCTCCACCACAGGTCTAATTTCTTTGTTGGTTTTATGGGTCTTCGCGAAACCAAACAACCTGGGTACTCCTGGGTTCGTGACGTGTGCACCTTTCAGGAAAGGGAAGATTGATGTTAAAGGAGATCTCTCCAACCTTTTTACCTTTCCTTCAATTTTTCTTACTATGTCATGTTCTACCCTTTCGCATTCCGTTTTTCTTATATACTCTTCTAGTGCCTCCACATAGCGTTGCTTTTTCATTACCACCAAATGCTTGCTTTTATCCGCTCTGGTGATTACCAAACTATTGTCCGTCAACCATTTCTTCGCGCTTTTAACATCTGTCCCTTCATTACGTTTCCCTGCACATTTCTCACTTCTGAACGCCGCTTTCCATCTAAAATACTCTTTTTCGATCTCATCCATACCTAGGAGTCCCCTTTCAATTTCAGCTATCATGCCTCGCCAGTTTCCATTATTGTCAAGAGCATAATTAGGCCCTTTTTCTAGGAGGCGTTTGACATTCAGGGGGATTTGGACCTGGTCCCATAAAATGTATGGGGTTGGCTTCACTTTCTTCGATTTTTTATTCGGTTGCATTGAACATAACCAATGTAGCTTCTTCCTGTACTTCCTATTTAAACGCCTTTCTATCCGGTCGGTTAATTCGACTATCTTTAAATTGATACACGCCAAAGCATTCGGGTCCTCAGTGAACACTAGTTCTTCCAGGTCCACCAGATCCTTAATCGCTCTATACTTTATGTTTTTTGCATTCTTAATTGATTTATTCAAGCAAAGAATTCTTACTTTTTCTCGCAAGGATATGCATTCCTCTGGAATTCTGATCCGCCATATCGACACTGGAAGCCGCCGTTTAACCGACACTCCTTTAAGAATTCTAACTTGGAGTTTAACTTCACAATTTTAACTGCTAACTTTCTGTACCTCTTATAAAAACAGACCGGTGGAGCCATTAATTCTTTTCCTACTCTCACTCAGACTCTATTTAACTGTAAGACACACACACCTTTATGCTGAGAACTATAAATTTAAATTTAATCATAAAAAACAAACGTTTTCGGCCACTCCACTGGCCATCATCAGGTTAACTATATTCGAATACTATTTCGAACAACCCGTTCAAAATTGAAATAGATTACAATAGAACTCACGCGCTCAACTACGTAAACCAAATGTAATATAAATAACATAGAAAAATAAATAAAACAAAATAAATAAAATAAAACATGCCAATGGTACATGTAAACATAGCAATATCTATATATCTATAGGCAATCATTTGCGCCTAGTTAATGTGTTCTTGTGACTTTTTTAATTAGAAACTTCCAAGCTGATGGTAAAATGGTCGCATCTTTGTAATTTAAGCATTTTTTGGTTAAGCTGGACTTATAAATTTCACATTTTTCGGTTGTCGCTGCAAGTGTCGGCGAATGGACAGGTGTTATGATTTTGGCTTCTTCCCATTTAACAACGGATCCCTCCGTCTGCGCCATTTTTGCTAATGTTGTTGTGCATTTACTTTTCGTCACATCATATCTGTGTTCCTTAAGTCTTTTAGTTAGGCTTCTCGTCGTAACCCCGATGTATTCTTTCTCTATCCCTAGTTGGTCGTTGCTGTACGGTATCGAGTACACCCCCGGCTGCTCACTCCGTTTAATTTCGACTAAGAAACGACAAGGAAGAAATTAAACGGAGTGAGCAGCCGGGGGTGTACTCGATACCGTACAGCAACGACCAACTAGGGATAGAGAAAGAATACATCGGGGTTACGACGAGAAGCCTAACTAAAAGACTTAAGGAACACAGATATGATGTGACGAAAAGTAAATGCACAACAACATTAGCAAAAATGGCGCAGACGGAGGGATCCGTTGTTAAATGGGAAGAAGCCAAAATCATAACACCTGTCCATTCGCCGACACTTGCAGCGACAACCGAAAAATGTGAAATTTATAAGTCCAGCTTAACCAAAAAATGCTTAAATTACAAAGATGCGACCATTTTACCATCAGCTTGGAAGTTTCTAATTAAAAAAGTCACAAGAACACATTAACTAGGCGCAAATGATTGCCTATAGATATATAGATATTGCTATGTTTACATGTACCATTGGCATGTTTTATTTTATTTATTTTGTTTTATTTATTTTCTATGTTATTTATATTACATTTGGTTTACGTAGTTGAGCGCGTGAGTTCTATTGTAATCTATTTCAATTTTGAACGGGTTGTTCGAAATAGTATTCGAATATAGTTAACCTGATGATGGCCAGTGGAGTGGCCGAAAACGTTTGTTTTTTATGATTAAATTTAAATTTATAGTTCTCAGCATAAAGGTGTGTGTGTCTTACAGTTAAATAGAGTCTGAGTGAGAGTAGGAAAAGAATTAATGGCTCCACCGGTCTGTTTTTATAAGAGGTACAGAAAGTTAGCAGTTAAAATTGTGAAGTTAAACTCCAAGTTAGAATTCTTAAAGGAGTGTCGGTTAAACGGCGGCTTCCAGTGTCGATATGGCGGATCAGAATTCCAGAGGAATGCATATCCTTGCGAGAAAAAGTAAGAATTCTTTGCTTGAATAAATCAATTAAGAATGCAAAAAACATAAAGTATAGAGCGATTAAGGATCTGGTGGACCTGGAAGAACTAGTGTTCACTGAGGACCCGAATGCTTTGGCGTGTATCAATTTAAAGATAGTCGAATTAACCGACCGGATAGAAAGGCGTTTAAATAGGAAGTACAGGAAGAAGCTACATTGGTTATGTTCAATGCAACCGAATAAAAAATCGAAGAAAGTGAAGCCAACCCCATACATTTTATGGGACCAGGTCCAAATCCCCCTGAATGTCAAACGCCTCCTAGAAAAAGGGCCTAATTATGCTCTTGACAATAATGGAAACTGGCGAGGCATGATAGCTGAAATTGAAAGGGGACTCCTAGGTATGGATGAGATCGAAAAAGAGTATTTTAGATGGAAAGCGGCGTTCAGAAGTGAGAAATGTGCAGGGAAACGTAATGAAGGGACAGATGTTAAAAGCGCGAAGAAATGGTTGACGGACAATAGTTTGGTAATCACCAGAGCGGATAAAAGCAAGCATTTGGTGGTAATGAAAAAGCAACGCTATGTGGAGGCACTAGAAGAGTATATAAGAAAAACGGAATGCGAAAGGGTAGAACATGACATAGTAAGAAAAATTGAAGGAAAGGTAAAAAGGTTGGAGAGATCTCCTTTAACATCAATCTTCCCTTTCCTGAAAGGTGCACACGTCACGAACCCAGGAGTACCCAGGTTGTTTGGTTTCGCGAAGACCCATAAAACCAACAAAGAAATTAGACCTGTGGTGGAGAAATGTAAGGGCCCCACGTATAAACTGGAGAAACGTATGCATTCGTATTTGTCGGAGTTGATTGGGGATTACCAATTTGTTACAAAGAGCCCGATGAGTGTAGTAAAGGATTTGCAGGAGTTAGCCTTAATGGATAGCGAAATTGGTTCGGTAATGGACTTCGAGAGTATGTATCCGTCAATCTAACCATCCTCATGTTTTGATGCACTAATGGAATTGTTGTATGGCTTGCATCTGACGGCGGCAGCGTACCGTAAGGACCTGGAGATGATGGCAGATCTGGTATGCGGGCAATCGTTTTTCGTGTTCGAGAGTAAAATCTATAAACAGTTAAAAGGTGTCCCGATGGGCAGCCCAATGTCTGGTCTGCTGTGTGAATTGGTGGTAAGAAGAATGGAGCGCATCACACTGATCAACTTCAAGGAAGACATAATCTTGTACAGAAGATATGTGGATGATGTGCTTGTCATATGGAAGAACCACGCAAGGATACACCAATTCTTAAATGCCATGAATTCCAACGATCATGGCCTACGGCTAAACTTGGAGCAACTTAGTGGCGACGAATTACATTTTTTGGACATTGGTATTACATTTAAGAACGGAGCAATAAACACGAAAGTTTATATAAAGCCTACACACGACCCGCTATATATACCGTCAACATCCAATGATCCTATTACCTATAAACTCTCAGCATTTAGAGCGTTAATTAGAAGAGCGTTTCAATATTGCTCTAACATAATGGATACGATGCGGGAACTGGAGAGAATCAGGCAAGTGGCCAAGATGCTGGGATATGGTCCAAGAACAGTTGAACGTTTGATTGCAGCGTACAAGAATCCTAAGAAAAACAAGAAAAAACGAGATCTTACAAACGGCATCACGAAATTCACGTATAATAAGCGTCTATCCTCTGTTATGGAGTGTATTGCGAGCCACAGGAACAGCAATATTGTGTACAAAAGAGCTCCCTCGATATATAAATTACTAAGAAACGACAAGGAAGAAATTAAACGGAGTGAGCAGCCGGGGGTGTACTCGATACCGTACAGCAACGACCAACTAGGGATAGAGAAAGAATACATCGGGGTTACGACGAGAAGCCTAACTAAAAGACTTAAGGAACACAGATATGATGTGACGAAAAGTAAATGCACAACAACATTAGCAAAAATGGCGCAGACGGAGGGATCCGTTGTTAAATGGGAAGAAGCCAAAATCATAACACCTGTCCATTCGCCGACACTTGCAGCGACAACCGAAAAATGTGAAATTTATAAGTCCAGCTTAACCAAAAAATGCTTAAATTACAAAGATGCGACCATTTTACCATCAGCTTGGAAGTTTCTAATTAAAAAAGTCACAAGAACACATTAACTAGGCGCAAATGATTGCCTATAGATATATAGATATTGCTATGTTTACATGTACCATTGGCATGTTTTATTTTATTTATTTTGTTTTATTTATTTTTCTATGTTATTTATATTACATTTGGTTTACGTAGTTGAGCGCGTGAGTTCTATTGTAATCTATTTCAATTTTGAACGGGTTGTTCGAAATAGTATTCGAATATAGTTAACCTGATGATGGCCAGTGGAGTGGCCGAAAACGTTTGTTTTTTATGATTAAATTTAAATTTATAGTTCTCAGCATAAAGGTGTGTGTGTCTTACAGTACCTGATTTACTTAACAAAATTTTTAGGATTTTTGATGAAACTTGCTTCCTTTCATTTTAAATGGAGTATATAGGTGGTCTGAGACACCTTGTGTATGATGATGAATGATCAATTATTATTAATATAATTATTGCTGAGAAAAAATATAATTATAGCTAAACATCTTTTGACGGTAAGTTAACGAATTAATGTTTTCTATTGTAGATGATATGTGAAACCTGCTTTAATCTAAAATAAAATTAATATATTGTCACAATTTGAAATACAAATATAAAAAATATTTAAATATGCAAATTATGGTGGGATAGTCTAATAATACTCTGTAGAATGATTTACCTGAATTCAAAGCTGTCTGGAAGCTGTGAATCTTTTTAAAGTGTCATAAAATAATGTAAGCAAGCTCTAGAATTACTTTTAGAAGACAAGAAAAGTAAGGTCAGGATTAGTGGTTAATTCTTAGTGAAACTGATATTGTCTTTAATTATAATAATAATAGTAAACCTTTTGGTAAAGTCAAAAGTATAAGTTTTAATCTCATATATGGCTTTATTCATTTGAGTTCAGCCACAAATTCAAATTAGTAAGACTACATTATTTTACTATAATGTAATCTTACTAATTTGAATTTAATTGCTAATTTGTTGCAGCTAGAAGACAATGATTTGTATAAGTCAAAATACTAGTTATAAATGATAATATCAAGTAAATGTTATTGCATATTCTATAGTGTTTTGCTCATTATTTATTTGTACTGCAGAATAGTCATGGTTCTTATATGCATTGAACATGTAACTGTATATTGACTTACTGAAATGGTAAAATTCAAAAGATCTTTATTGTAGCAAATTTATAAAACATGCACAGAAAATATATAATAATAATGTAATTAATCAAAATTTAAATACAGTGATACCTCGACTTATGCAAACCCAGAGTTACGCGATTTTTAAATTTCGTCGATTCATCTTTTGTTTGAGCGACACACAACTATTGTTTACTTAATCCCCCACACTATTGTTCAGCTTACACGTTTGGATGTGTCGCGCGGAATCGATGCATAGCTACAATTTATTTTGTGTTATTTATGTCTGTGTTTGTTATATCTACGGAGACTTGAGAGACTCTACTATGTCATCCAAACGAAGTAGAACTGATTCTTCTGCATCAAACAAGAAAAGAAAAGCTTTATCTTTGGAATGTAAAGTTAACATTATTAAAGACTTCGATACAAAAATGAAAAGGGGTTACAAATTTTAGAAAATATAGACTCCAACGCAGAGCGCATTTCTTCTACAAAACGAGAAATAAAATATTATTTCTCGTTTTATTCATCAGGACAATGCACAATATGTCTTGCAACAAGTCGGAAATATTAGCATGCTACGAGGAAATTTTGCGAGAGAAAAAAGAATCTTTGAGCCGTCAGACGAATTTGTTGGATTTTATGAAGCCTTCTACATCAAAATAACTTCAGTTTATGATTTTAATAATATAATTTGTTATACATATGTATTATCTAAAATTTTATTTAACATTTTTTTCTAAATTATTGTTTTTTTAGTCTCTGGCCCAATTAAAAATAATTTGTATGTATTTATATGCGAAATTATACCCTGACTTACATGAATTTGACTTACGCGGTTATCGCTCGGTCCCACCTAGCGCATAAGTTCGGGGTATTACTGTATAAACAAAAACAATTTTTCCATTTTACATTATTTAAAAAGTTTTTATTTGACTAAGAGCATGATAATTAGATACATTCCTATTCTCTTCTAAATTTTAAAGATTTATTTGATTTTCAAATATTTTTCTATACTACACACTAAAATATAAGCAAACAAACAAATTAATTTAGTCTTTCTACTTGTTTTTATACTTTTAATAATAGTGTTTTTATTGTTAAGAAACTTTATCAAAAAATACTATTATTTATATATTCTATATACAGGGTGTAATGAAACTCCTTGACAATATTTTAAAGATAGATTCTAGGATCAAAAATAAGATTAAAGTGTTCTTTAACAATTTTTCAAAATTATTTCATTTTCAAGATATGGCCCGCTAAAAAAATGTACCAGCACTAGAGTTGTCAACTTTTTAAAGTAATTTTGTATTTTTTTATGCTCTGTCAACAGAGTGACATAAGTATGTCCTACTGTAATAAATGTAAACAAAGCCTTATCTCTTTTAAAGATTTACATTACCCATCTGCTTCACAGTTAAAAAAAAAAAAATAGTTGGAAAGCAAAAGTTTTTCAATGTAAATTTACTTAGAATAACATTTTGTTTTTACAAAATTAAACAGAATAATTTACAAGAACTGCTCAAATCTTCTGCATCTATGGATGACATTTTTATCAGTTCAATTTCCATGCATTCAAAAAAAACAACTTTTAACATTTAAAATAAAGCTTCAGTTTGTACAAGTTGGTACATAACATAAAAGTGGAAAACAGACAGCAGTATTCTTTCGGCGAAAGATTTAAAATTAATCAATATGATTTTTTGGCAGGAATAAAGTGGAATTTGAAACATGTTTATAGAAGATTTTAAGCATATTTTTGTCCTTAGAATCTATTCCTAAAATATTGGCACAGTGTTTCATTACACTGTATACAAAATACTTAGCTTAAAATCATCCCAAACATTTTTTCATTAATGAGAAAAAAAAAAAAAAAAAAAAAAAAAAAAAAAAAAAAACAGAAATGACAACATCAGGAATTAATATATTATTATGAAATTTTTGTTATAAATAGTCTATATTGGAAACAAGTGGGCAACGCTTGTGGGATAAGCAAGTGAAATGAGAGAGATTGGCTTACCTATGCAACCATGGAAATAAAAAAAATAGAAATGGCGGCACCAAGAACCGATGAATCATCATGAAATTTCTTAACAAGTGGGCAAAGTGAGCATGGAGGCAAAGTACCCTTAATTTAGAATATTCTAACAAATCTTAAATTGAAAAATTTTATTCATTTTTAAAGAAAATTATAAAAGTGTTATTTCTCTTACATCATTAAATTCTAAATTTAAAAATCTTAAACTATTATGTGGAATATAAAATTTGAAAACTTTTTAAAGAATTGAATTAAAGAAAAAGAACAATGAATAAACTCCCATTTATTAACTTGAAAATTTTAAAAAATAATTTTAAACTTTAATATGAAATTTCAAAAGAAAAACTATATTTAATGTCTACTTTTAAATTACATCAAAAATCAAACTAGTTCCCAACTCATTTTTTTCATGGAGTTTATAAACAAAAATACAAGCATTTCCCATTAATGTCACTAATTCATTCCTTAAAATTAAATAGTCTGCAGGAAAATATTAACTGGAAGACTATTTCCCATTATTTTAAATGGAGAAATGATACTGTAGTCTGTTGCAATGTCAATCCAAAACTAGCAAATTTCCAAAAGGTAACTAAAATACAGTACAGAATTTATATATAAGTAATAAACTATCATGTTAAGATTTAAAATACTTAAATCATCATTTTCTGATAACCAAACAAATGAAATGGTTGTTACAGTTACTTTGCACTAACATTTGCAATCTGCAGGCCATTTCATACTGTTAAGAATGTGTATATCATACTGTTAAGAATGTGTTATAATTTCTATGTCTCAAACATTTTCTGTACTCAAACATTTCATTCAATTGCACAATTGATTGCCTACTGTTAGTGACATCAGAAAAACTTGTTTAGACCTTTTTGTAGATGGTGGTATGATATACTATGATGTCTCTTCCAGAGATATGAGATATACATAATTTTGACAAAAAAATGGAATGTGTAATTCTAAAATTCTAATCAATTGTATTCAGTTGTGTTTAGTTGGTAAAGTGTTGTGAGACTTTTTCTACATAACTGAATTTTGAAAGATGCTGTATAAATTTTTCTTAAATAAAAATCAGCCAAAAACCATCATATTGAGAGATACTATGTTCTATGAAGTTTGATATTAAAAATTAAACAATGTTCTACCAGGAAAATGTTAAAACAGGAGACACCTGTATTTTTCAAATTCATGTTACAAAAAAAAAAAAATTTTATGTTTGGATGATGCATGGTTAAGTAAAAAATCAAATTAAAATGCACTCACCAATCACAGTGTAACTGTCTCAAGTAAGAATAATAATTAATGAACTCAAACGAAAAAATTTATGATTCTGCTGTTCTAAATATTTGAACAAAATCTTAAAATTAGTCACTAATTCACTACATCTTTAAATAATAAAATTTCTAAAATTATATAAAATCCTAGTGGAAATTCCAAAAATATCACAGATTTAAATGTAGTTGTAGTAGTATATAAACTGGAATGTACATGCAGAAATCCTAGTTGTTACATTGGTGAAACTGGTTGGATACTAAATAAAAGAATTAAAGACGATGAGACATCAATCAGATTGAGATACAATCAATCACTGTGGTATGAACGTTCAATGATTAATAATTGTGAAATCAATAGAGATGCAGTTAAAATATTAAAGAAACTGATATCTATAAATGCAAATTTAAAGAACACACACAAATCAAAAAATATTCTAAAAGCAATAATTTAATTAATATCAGAAGGTATGCAAATCAATAATGTTTGGTATGATGTAATAGAGGGCATAATGTAAAAATAAGTAAAAAGAATTATCACTATGTAGTCAGATAGTTTAATGTTATTTTAATTGTATAAAAATATATATGTAACAGTACTGATTGTTTAAAGTGTAAGTAATTATATTTTATTATGGTTTTTATACAACAAAAATATTTAGTATAAAGTTAAATATAAATATTGTTTTTACATAGTGTTTGTGTTACATAGCTGATATGGAAGGTACATACTCAAAAAGTTGTTTACAGACATCTGTAAACAACTTTTATGCGAGTTATGCGAACTTGATGTATTTGGAATTCAAAATTGCTCAAACTATTTTAAATTGTAATTAGCAATTATTGTTTAGAAACTGGAATAGTGTAGGATATGTACTGTTTTTTTTTTTTGCTTAAAACTAGCACTGAAAAGAGAACAAAATTATACATCATTCTAAAATGCATTTATAACCATAATTAAACAAATAGTCATCGATGTTAAAAGTTCTGTATTGAAACTCTCAAAACTTACTTGTAACAATTTATAGAGAAAAAAAAGAAAAAACTATATAATCATTATTAACATCAAATGAAAAAAAACTAAATATTCTTTCTGATAAAGTTAAGATATTTTTAACAGAACTGATTTTTAATCTAAATTCAGCAATATGTTACAATAGAAGAATAATCAATATTACATTTGAATATGATAAACCACATTGGCCCAAATATTAGTTGATGTTTTTTCCAGTTTTAAAGGGGGGGAAATCACTTGCAACCTATTTTTCAGTCTGAAGTTTCATTTGATTTTGAAACTGTTTTGGAACATGTACTGAGTTAAAATGATGCTAAAATTCGGTATGTTAATTGTTTAGTGATGCTAAACACTATCCAAGTTCTAATCTGTTATGCTGCAGCTACAAACTATGTACAGGAATTAAGTGTTTGGCATGATTGTTAATAATTGATTAGTCAAATTGTTCAATAACAATCAATTGTTTTGTCATACACTCAAACCTGTTTTTGTGCGGTCTATTTTTGTGCGATTTGTTTTGTGTGATTTTTTGTGTGCGGTATATGAATTTCAATCAAATTGGTATACCGCACAAAAATAATTGCACGTATAAAAAATCGCACAAAAAAAGACCGCACAAAAACAGGTTTGAGTGTATTAAATGTAATCAGTCAATTTTGGTAACTTCTACAGAAATTTTATTTTAGTAACTTTTTAATTTTACTCCTAGGAGTCTCTACTAATCAAGCAATCATCAAAAATTGGGTTACTGCAAAATTTATTCTGTTGTAAAGTGTAAATTTCTATTGTAATTATAAATTTATGAATTTGATATAATTATGTCTTAACTTTATAAAAAATGTTTTAGATAGTTATAAAAAAATAAGATAAGTGAAAACAAAACACAGTTTCAATGATTAGAAGTTTAGATTGACGTTTGGATTGAAAACATTTTCAGTAGTCATAAAACTGCAACATTTTCCAGAATGCACATAAAATATACAAGAAAGCCTACTTCCCTGTCATGATGTATATCTGGGCAGCATACCATCCAGTGCATAGGATATTGTCTTGTTTTTGCTCTATATTAATTTCATTTTTATTGGTATTGACAAAAAATAAGCAGTAAGTTACAATTTGTCACTTATAATACAGGCATCCAATGCATATTTCTTTCTGTAAATCAAACCCTTTCAGTACAGTTTTCTGATTAACTAGGTATGATTTAAATGAAATTTTTAAAAATTACTGAAAAGCAATCAAAAATTCATTTACGCTGATTGATTCCTTGATATTTTTAAATACATATTCAAAAAACATTTTATTTCTAACTAAAGTAATTTTGAAAAGAAAGAAATGTAGTTGAACAAACTAATTTTCATAATCTCATAGACAAAAGTAATAAAATTTCCAACATATTCTTGTAAAAATTAGAATACCAATATAATTTTGAAAGACTATTGGTGAAGACACAATTATAAAGAGCTTTAAGAAATGTTGTGTTACCAATGACTTAGAACAGGGAATGCTGTACCATTCAAGAAGGCTGAAGAACATGAGGCAATGACATAGGATACAGGATGTTGATGATAAGAGTTCTGATGAAAATGAAAATAATGAAGTAGTGTTTCAATAATTCCAAATTTTTTTTAAAATGCAAATTGATGACTTTTTGTATGCAAACAAAAATAATAATAAAAGGTCAGCTTATATTTAGGCCCTAACTTTTTTCTTAAAGTAAGGATTCCAAAATTGGAGGATAACTTATATTCAGGTCAATACAGTATTTTCAATTTGACTGTAATTCAAAATTTAAAATTAATTATATAATTTAATAATTAAATAAACAATACATACAATTAGAAAACATGCCCCTAAAAGAACAGCCTTAATCTTCACATCTAAATCCATTGGAAATGAAATACCAAAATTATCAGTATCAGTAAAGGTTTCTTTCACAAAACCTGTCCACTGCTTAGAGATTTTGCCTACTTCTGTAGATCCATCACTTGATAACACCTGAAAATACAAATAATGGAATAAATTAAAATTTTTAACTTAATGATTTAAACCCAGCAGAACTCATATCAATAATCCAACTTATTTCACTTGCATAATATTTAATGGATACCAATTTTAATATGCTTTATTTTAAATTAATTTAAAAGTAACTCTTGAAACAATTTTCAAAATTTGATTCTGACATAATTACAGAATTAAATCTTTCTTGAGAATATTCTTGTTGAACTGCAATCTGAAAAAATTGTAGACCTATAAATTCCCACTGTCATCCATCTGGTCTGTCTTTTTTTAATCTTGAGAATGGAGTTTGATACAATTTAATATAAACATATTGAATTTTTCACATATATCATACACGGAAGTTTATGATGTCAAATTTCATTGTATTATGAATTAAGAGAATTTTGTAATTTTCAGAGAAATTTAAATTGAAGCCTACTAAAAAAAGGTGAGTCAAACATATAAGTAATTCTAAAATTATTTCAGATATTTCAAATAATTTGATAACAGCAATTATTTTTCATTAAATGAACTCGCTGTTATTTATAACAGAAAATTATGATTTTTAACTGTTTATTTAATAACAAGTAAATGGATAAAACCAAAAATAATAACCTGCATTGTATCTCTCAAATACCAACAAAATTTATTTTTTACCATAATAACTGGAAAAATTACTATGTATATGAGGAAAGGAACAAAGTTAAATTGCTATTAATTATTTTACGTTTTTTACAATAAATTTGTTGATATTGGGTTGTCCGGAAAGTTTGTGCCGATTTTGAAGGAAAATTGAAACGCAGGAGATTTAAATTTTAGTACACATTTATTAAATTATATAGGTGCCATTCTGTTCTACAAGCTTTCTCCATCTTTCAGGCAACTTGAAAATCCCATCCTTCCCCTCTCAGGTTTTTCAGCAAAGAATTTTTCTACGTGATTTTTTATCTCGACCAAAGAGTTGAAGGTTTTTCCATTAAGGGAATTTTGTAATGATCGAAATAGGTGGAAATCAGAGGGTGCGAGGTCTGGTGAATATGGTGGATGGGGTAGAACATCCCAACTGAGCTCCAACAACTTTTGTCAAGTTATCAAAGACACGAGGCTGCGCATTGTCTTGATGAAACACAACGCCCTTCCAATTTTCTATTTCTGGATGTTTTTGTTCAATTGCTGTCTTTAATTCATCTAATTGGGAACAATACTTCTCTGAATTTATCATCTCGTTATTTGGTAAAAGCTCATAATACAGGATCCCTTCCAATCCCACCAGACACAGAACATGATCTTCTTTGGATGAAGACTGGCTTTTGGGGTGGCTAAAGGTGGTTCATTCTGCTTTCCCCAAGATCTTTTTCGTTCAACATTATTATAATGATCCATTTTTCATCCCCTGTCTCTACTTGCTTCAAAAATGGTGTCTTCTCATTGCATTTATAGAGCAAGTCACAAATGGAAATGCGATCTATCAGATTTTTCTCTGTTAAATTGTGGAGAACCCATGCATCAGAATGGTTTATGTAGCCAAGCTTCACAAAATGCTCATGGATGGTGGATTTTGACATATTTAAGATTTCTGCTAATTTACATGTCATATAGCGTGGGTTATTCTTGATCAGTGTTTTAATCTGATCTTCATCTGTGGTGGAGGGCCTACCCAGGCATTCTTGATCTTTAAGGTTGAAATCACCAGCTTTAAGCCTAGCAAACCATTTCCGCACAGTTCTTTCACCTATAGTGCATATCTTGTTTGCTGCATGTGTGGCATTTTTGCCTTTCCGGTAAAAGAAAAGCATTAAATGCCTAAAATGCACTTTGTTTTCTTCCATATTCAAAAGGCATATGCCTTTGAATATGGAAGAAAACAAAGTGCATTTAAAACTGACAAAAATTAACATATCATAACCAAATTTTTTTCCAAATATGCCTGAAGTACTGTCAATTATGATATGTACGCATGTCATTTGTTTTCAATCGTTCTGACCTGTCCTTACGCCACCTACCAAAAATCAGCACAGACTTTCCAGACAACCCAATATTATTTTCCATAAAACCATTTCTCACAAATCTGACAGATAATATAGTACATAAATTCTCTTACAATAAACAAAATATAGATTTAAAACATACCTTGAATTCTACATCACCACAGATGCTGAAAGTGCAAAATGGGCCTTCAATTCGTAAAACAGAGTCTCCTGCAGCATTTTCAATTCTAAATTTTGGTACAAGAATACTCCATTCTTGTGTCACGTATCCAATAACTGTTCCTGGAGGTGAACTGACTTCCATTTTCTAGTAAAATGTAAATGTTTAAAATGAATACAACAATAATAAAAATATTTATACTGTTATAATTCAGTACATGTTCAAACACTATGTAATTTAAGAAATTATTCTATTTGAATTCCAATTAAATGTGTTTCTAGATAGTCCCACCAAACAATTTCTGCCTATGTTCAGATTCCCAAAATGCATAAAAATAATTGGATGATTCAGCTGGTGGTAGAAAAATGGCAATATTTTACAATTGAAATAGAAGAATAATGCTACATAGATAGTACATGATGTACACTTGCTGATAAAATAACAAAAGTGTCTACTAATAACAAAAGTTTCCACAAAGGAAGGCTAAGAACTGCTCTGGCAAAAGAGCTCAAACAATAAGGCAAAAGTAAAATTGGAAGGAACACAGGTTAGTATATCCAACTTTAAGAACAACTGAAGAACTAACAATAGTCACCACTGCAACCTAGTGTTGAACAAAACACAAGAAGGAAATGAGTTAGACTGTGGGTTTGGTTCCTGATGATAACTGGTCAATAGAGACAACAGGGGGATGATAATCTTAATGACAGTGCTGGCCTGTGTGGTTTGTTGATCATGCTCAACAATTTATCACATCCAACCTTTTATTTTATTATTCTACATTCAAGGACACTGTTCTTTTGTTTAGTTATACTTCTATTTTTATCTTTAGCCAATGATTTAAAGTTAAAACATCATTAATGTTCAAACCTGTTAAACATTCTCAATAAATTTTTGAAGCTTGGAATAAAGTGACTCCTTAAATTACAGAGTGAATGTTTGAATATAACATTAATGGAGTTGATAATTTTAAGGGAGATATTCAGTATACACACACACACACACACACACACACACACACCGCATTCATTAATTATGCAGTTAAAACTAATTTAATATACCTACATACTAAGGAAACTAATTAAAATATTATCTTAACAAAAACAAATATATTAAAGAAGCAATATAATGTTAATCAACATTAAAAAATTAATGTATCAAACTCAGTATAAACAGAAGTTTATGCTTTGATAATATCCCAATTTAATAATTAATTAGGAATACTATTATGTAATGCAATATTAATTAATATAAAAATCATCAATGTAATAAAATTTAAATATATTTAATCACTTCACATATAAAAATTGTTTTCTGAATTACTGTAAACAATTTTTATATTGGAGTGATGCTATTTTGATAATTTAATTCATATTTTTACTATTAGATATTCATTATTTTTGAATTCATTTGGTTGTTTTAGTTATGTTTTAGAATATAAATTTGGGATTTTTAATTAATGTTATGATGCATTATAATTTTCTTATTTAAAATAGTAATTAGGCTCATGGGTTTTGCACAAAACATCTGATTTTCAGGCATAGATTACAGATATTTTTAAAATATAAGTATCCTCCATTTAATAAGTTTTTTACAAAATAATAAATTTCTTAAAAATTCTCATCACTACTTCAATAATCAATTAATTGTTTAATGGACTCATCAATAATCGAACAAATTTTTCACGTAAAGAAAAAACAAAAATACCTGCAAACAACAGGGAAACCAACACGAATCACAACGAAGTGGACGATTTAAATGCAGAACTTCATTTCCAAAATTATTGAGTACTTTCATGTCAAATGGTCGATTTGGACCACAGCAATTTCTTGTAAGGCAATCATTATCTGATAAAATAGTGTTTATTATTTGAAATAATATTGAAAAATAAAAAATTTTAATATCATATTATCTTTATATACAGTCAAACTTCGTTAATTTGAACTTGCTTAATTCAAACTTTTGGATAATTCAAATTCTACAAATTCACTTTGAGTTTCCTAATAAATGTAATGTAAAAATTACTTGTTTAATTCAAATTTTTTTTCTAATTTCTGGATAATTTGTAGCTGGAATATCCTATTTCAAAAATTACTAGAATTTAAAAATTTGAAGCTGTAATAACTTAGTTCAAACTAAGTGAAAAACAAAAGCAAAAAACAAATATGAAACTGGTATGTACTGCAAAAAGTAAACAGTGATTGTGAATTTTGAGAATCTAATCTTTTACAACCAAGAGAGAAATGTCATGGGTAAAATCAAAACAGTTCCCACATTCTGTTTTTAATCACTGTTACATATTTGTTACAAAAAATGAAAGATGTGTTAAAAAGAAAACACTGTTGAGTGAGAAAAATGTTTAAAAAGTGTGAATTGCAAAAATATCATGCTAATTTTGACATCTACTCTGTTGTGTGATAATTTGGAACTATCTTAAAACCCCTACAAACACCTGACAAACAAATGGTACTGTGATAAGTGGGAAAATTTTTTCTCTACAGAAAAAGTTCACCAATTTTGACTTTCTAAGTGATTTGCAAAAAATGATAAAGATTGCTGGAAACCACATTACGTTAATGTGTTATTCACTCTGTTTTTTCATTTTTGCGAATATGAACTAAGCTTGCAAGAAAATGTGACAACCAAACTAATTATATTTTATCGGTGTTACTTAATAATTATCAATGAACCAGTTTAATTCAAATTTTGGATGATTTGAACTATTTTGCACTCCCCTTGAACTTCAAATTAACCAAGTTTGACTGTAATTTTATTATTATAAATATACAAAATATTTCAAAGTAATTTATCCAGGAGTTTACTGTGTAATTTTTGGTTTATGATATTTTTTGAAAACATTATTTCAAGAAATATAGATTTAAAATAAAACAACAAAAGTGTTTTATTTCAGAACCATTATTTAAAATATGTATATAACAAACATTGATAAACATATTGTTTATCTTCAGAGGAAAATCTTAACACCAAGTAATTTTTGAGAAATATTTGGAATATATATATAAAATCTCATACATTCCCAAATAATCATCAATCTCAAAATACACTTCAGATTTTGTTATATAAATATATTTTTCCAGAATAGTTTATTTATGGGTTATAAACATGTATATATAATTTTTATTCATCATTTAAAATCACATTGTAATCAAATTATACAGCCCAAAACAATACACTACTTCTACTTGATATTAACTACATAAAGTTTTAAATGCTTATTGAGAAAACTAACTATTAATAATAAGTAAACTGATAAACATATTTCTTTTTCAATAAATTCTATTTACTTCTACAGTATTTCCAAGAAATTTGTCATCAACAAATTAAATCTACATGCTAATCAGTATACATTGCATAATATACAATAAAATTATATTTTATAATTTTATTTTATATTAATATAACTAATGAAAATAATTAACAATTGATTAACATTAAATTATTGTTATAATGTGTATTAGCCTTTGAGATAACTTTCCAACAGAATACTCAACTATGAAATATAAAAAGTAACATATTAAATTTTTGAAACTTTAGTTAATCATAATAATAATAATAATAATGTTTGCATTAAAGAGGTGTAACGAGAATAATTCTCCAATTAAAAAAAATATGATTAAACAAATTTAAAGTAAAAAATTATAAAAGAGATTAAATGCAACGATTAGCTAATTATTCACTTGTTATTGAACTTAGTTTTGTAAATAATACTGTAAAAATATTATTGTTTTTCAGATTCTAAAAGAAAGAATATTAAATAATTTAATAATATTAATTACAAAAATGAATTAAGTGGACTTATGAGAATTTTATTTTTTTATTTTATATAAATTTATTCTAATAATTTTCTCATTAAATTGTAAATTTAATGAGATATATAATACAACCCATTTTCTTTCATTTTGTAGAAAGCAAATAAAATTCATAATATAAACAAATTTATAAATATAAGTAATTTATATAAATTTTATTTATTTATAACAAAATTATAGACAAAGTATTAATGTAGTTTACAGAGTTTTTTTATATAAAAAAATTTATAATAATTAATAGGGAAAATAACTTTTAGAGTACATTTAAAGTAATTTTGATGGAATAATTAACAAAAAGTAAATTTTCATTTTATTTTAAAAAATTAGATTCTCTGTTTTTTTACTGAAATGATGTAATCAGAAACAATAAACTCATGAATATAATTTTAATTTCATTAAGTTATTTAGGTATATATCTTACCTTCAGCAGCAAAAAAAACTTTCTGACCAACACTATTTTTCACTTCATATTTATTTGCACTTTCAAATCCAATAAAAGCTAAATAATAATTCACGAATAATGAGTATTTAATATTTGATAACATTTAAACACAGTTTTCATAATTTTATAACAAAATAAATTTATTACCTTCAAGTAATTCTACCTGTTGATGAACAAGAAGTTGATCTATCATAGTAAGATATTCTAAACCTGGGGGACAATTAGCAGGTGCAGCAGGAATTGGCATCCATGAACCTGGAGCTGCTAAAATTATAAAAATTTAAGTTTTAATATTTTAACATACTACATAATAGATATCTACATCAGTATTGATAATCATAACAGCTGAATTCAATATACAAGTACATAAATCTCTGAAATACAGATAATTTTAGAATCTGCTTTATATAATTTCAATTTTATAGTTTAAAAAATATTAGTGTTCTAGAAATAAGCTAAGCTGAGCTACAGCTCAGGATTTTGATGGTCAGCTCAGTTCTGATCCATATTTCAAGTTTTTTGTAACTCAAGATAGTCTTGGTCCTGTCCACTTCAAATCATCAGAACTGTACTGTACATATTTTGCTGTCATTTGTATCATTTTAAAATGTTACTCTATTACTTTTAATAATTCGCTTAATCTAAAACTTGTTTATGGTTTGATTGCTTAGTGCTCAAGTAGTTTTTATTTGAATGCTCTCATTTTAATAAGAGATAAATGAAAACATATCTGAAATACTGTTTATCCATTATTATTACAATTTAATTTCAAAAATTGGCTTTGCTGCAACACAGCCAAGCTCAGCTCAGCTTGGTACTTGCCTGTCAAGACCTCAGCTCAACCCAGTATTTACAAATAGCTAAGCTGAGCATTACTAAGTTCTAGAAATTGATATTAAATTCTGAGTTTATATTTTTTATTATTTTTAACTAAAAATTTGAAATATCTTCAATTAAAAAAAATCATCATCATCCAATCTTATATTACTGACTTCAAATTTTTATGATTAAATTTTATACTTATTGAAATTTGGGAGTTTCTACTAATATTACTAAAAATTTGATCATTGCTAATAGCAGCTTTAATATCAGTATTGAAACAATAATGATAGCAAACACTATATATAAATAATATCAAATAATTGATCAAATTTTATTGATAATTTATTTTGAGAAGTATTGAAATATTTCCCAATTTAAATATATTAGACAATCAGACCACATAAAATTTAAAATAAAGTTACATTGTTAATTATAACTAATCAATTTGACTATTCCTTCTGAAAATAGTGAGAAAAAGTTTCTAAACAGTTTCTTTTGAAAAGTTAACCTTTTCAAAAGAAAATAAACCTGTATGCAATATAATTAAAAGACCAAATTAGTTTTGAATCAATTAATTTAGAATAAACTGGAAGAAAAGAATCGGCCTGAAGCGGGACTTGAACCCGTGACTCCCACTTACCATGCGGACGCACTGCCAGTTACGCTACCCGGACCTTCGTTCCGATCTCCTCTTCCAGTATATATGAGCCACAACTGGGGATGCAGGTCCGAACGAAGGTCCGGGTAGCATAACTAGCAACTTGTCTGCACGGTAAGCGGGAGTTGTGGGTTCGAGTCCTGCTTCGGGCCGAGTTTTGAATCATTTCTTCACTATCATAATTAAAATCTAGCAGTAAAATCAAACAATAATGACCTTTAAACTCCTGTAACAAACAAAATACAGTATTTATATACTATAAGATTAAAACTTAAAATTTCATAAAATTTCTTTTAATTATAATTTAAATATTTTGAATAAACATAAGGTTCAAAATTCAAATTTGAACTCCATACTATAAACTATATATACTATAATACTATTCTATTAATTTAAGTTTATAAATACATTTATGCTTATTCTATTCTATGAATATGTTAAATGATAAAAATTTAAAATTTTGAAATGTTTTTACGTAAAGTACCATTCTTTATATTGGTTGCCTGAAATCAGTTGTAGGCCTATTGTTTGATTGTTTGTACCTATGTAATAGATATTTATCATTAAAATTAACACTATTTTTTCCTAATAATTTAATTTAAAATCAGCAAGTAAAAATTGAAGATTGTTGAAAAGCTTTAGAATATAATTCTCTATTACACGTTAGTGTATAATCTAAACGTCAGTTTATATAATCTTAGTTTATTTAGTATTTCTATGGAATAAGATTACAATATAAATTGAGGAATATTTATAGTTTATTGAATACATAACATTTTATGATATCATCTTAAATCAATGAGTTGAATGATTTATTCCTAATGAGTAAATTGTAAATATTCAGTATAACATTATATTTTATGTAAAAAAAAATATTAAATTTATTACCTAAACCAAGCATTGAAAAACAAGTAAAGTAAAGAATGAAACTTTGTTTCATTCCTTACTTTACTGTTACTAGATACTAATATAAGTATTAAACTTAATATTCAACAGCTTTTTCAAGCTGGAATCATAGAATTAAATAATATTAATATTTAAAAGTTTTAATTAAGTATGATTACATTTGCAATTAATTGTTACTGTTTTGATTTTGATTATTTTCCTTAGTAAGTCATGCAAACCCATACTATAAAAAAAAAAACCTTTTATAGCATAAGATGGGAATAAATTTATATAAGCAAATAGGACAAATTTGAAAACCACTATGATTTATCCTTCTGCTTCTATTTTGTTTTTCAAAATTTCAATATGTAACCGGTTCAAACACTGTTATTTTCTAGGAATTATCACATCCACAGACTCCAAAAATAGCCAATCAACAACTTTATGTTACCCAGATGCATTTCAGAAATTGCAATATTTCCCTCCTCAGTGTGCTTTCTTTCATACAGGCTAAACAAGGCATAAACATGAAGAAAGGTATGACAGCAATAACTGTGGATAAAATACATAGTTAAGGAAAGGAATACAGATAATGAAAAATGATTTTATTATGGAAATTAGTAAAAAATGATTGAAATATTGTAAAATTGTGTGAGAGTATTGAAAAAGTGTTTGTGCCTTGTTCCCATCATGCATGAAATTATACAACACATCATATCAAGTTGCAAACTTTTAACACAAACAGACTGCTTACATCAACAAGCAAACAAACATCAAATATAATACATCAAAAGCTTGCCCACAAACACAAACTTTTACACACTCATGAATCATACTAAAACACACACCTCAGATGGTCATAAGAAACAACATACACAAAATATACAATAAACTTGCTATTTGTGTTTTTCATGAACTATAAAGGGTGATGCATTTTTATGAAATGGCTACTTTATCTGGGTCACTTCTAACTAAATGTAAAATTAATCATTTATTACTGTTCGATATATGATGCTTGTAGCTGTTTAGGAATTTTATAGAAGGACAATTATTGTTAGCTGAACACATCATTTTATGTAGTATTATTGAAACAAATAAGCAAGATTGTATATATATTTGTGCTCTTTGCATTTAAATATCAGCTTTGATATCTGTCCCACACAAAATTACTGGCATTTTAAACTTTAAAGAAAAATCTTATAAAATTGACAGAATAATTTGTTCGTTAAAGCTGGATAACGGAAACGTTTTTGCCAATTCTTAACAGTTGAATTCACTCTCCTTTGGCTACACTTATGAGTTCTCCGAATTCTGATTTCCAAATAATTATCTTTTTTTTTCGTGTTAGAATAGATGAAAACATATTGGGCTCCCACTTGGCTTTGAAACTGCAATTTGGAATGCAACAGAAAGCTTTGCTTTTCGTATTGCTATTCATCTTTACTGCTGACAATACACAAGAATGATTCAGATTCAAATGACCTAGATAAAATAGTCTTGTTTTTAAACACCAGAGGGGTCTGGTGAAAAATGCAAATAATCACAGACAACGTAATCAATCATAACAAACCAGACATCACATTCATTGACAGACAAAATAAAATCACATACATCATAGACACAGCTGTACCAAACACTCACGATATACGAGGGTAATTCCAAAAGTAAGGTCTCTTATTTTTTTTTAAATACAAAGAAACGTTTTTTCAATAATGTTTACATCAAGCTTGAACATTTATCTATTTTTCTACATAACCACCATTTCAGTCTATGCATTTTTGTAGGTGCTGTGGCAGTTTTTGTATGCTCATGTCATACCAGCTTGCTGCCATGATGTGTTAAACCAATTGAAATTCATTTCCAATTGATGGAAGTGAATGGTGAATCATGCATGGATGTCAAAAACGTCCACAAGTGGTGTAGGGAGTTTGCAGCTGGTTGTACTGAAATTCACAATGAAGAAAGAAGTGAAAGACAATCAATTTCCAACAAGACAGTTGCAAAGGTTGAGCAAACCATGCATAAAAATTGGTGGATTACTCTGGATGATCTCTGCATTTTGGTTCCTGGGATTTCCTGAAGCACCATTCATAAGATTTTAACAAAAAAGTTGCAATATCAGAAAGTGTGCACAAGATGGGTCCTGTGACATAGCAGTGAACTGGTATACAAAAACTGCCACAATACCTACAAAAATGCATCAACCAAAATGGCAATTACATAGAAAAATAGATAAATGTTCAAACTTTAAAATGATGTAAATATTATTCAAAACAAATGTTTCTTTGTATTTCTAAAAAAATAGGAGACCTTACTTTTGTGATTACCCTCATACAAAATACATACACTGAAAAAATTAAATACTCAGAACTTGCCCACAAAATAAAGTGTTTGTGGAGAATGAATGAGGTGTGTACTGTACCAGTAATCCATCCTTGCATAGGTATCATACCATATACACTACACAAAAATCTCAAAACATTAGGGCTTAACAACAGCACATACATCACTCCACAAAAGGCTGCTATACAAAACACATCACAGTCAGGAAATTCCTAAACAGAGATAAATACATACACAGCATGTAAACAAATCATTTGTTTTCTGTAGTTATGACTTTGGTCCAGCATAGCACTAGGCACAGGTATATATATAACAAGTACACGGAACTCATCCAGGAAATAAGGCATCTGTGGAAAATGGATAGGGTGCGTATTGTACCTGTTATTTTCTCCTCTACAGATGTACCATACACACCACAAAAACCTGGAAACATTACAATTGAATAGAAATATATACCTCACACTACAGAAGGCCACTACATTGAATACATGCCATATTGTTAGGAAATTCCTGAATACAGACACACACACTGACACACTTACTTAATTTTTGTTTTTTCATTTTAGTTACTATGCCTTGCTTCTGGTCCAGCATAGTACACAGTCACTGGTGTCAACCGAGTATAACTCACTAAACCCAACATAATAATAATAAAGGGGATTGTTTATTATATACATAAGAAGCACATATTATTTCAAAATAAACTTAATAAATAGATGATTTTTTGCTTTTTAGCAAAAACCAGTAACCTTTCATCAAAACCAAACACTTATACTGCATAAAACATGCAATGATTTATCAATATACAATAATATACATTACAACTGTCAGAAGTTGCTTCTGTTTGGTTGAAAATGGTTGTTTGGTTAAATTTGAAGTGTATGATACAAAGGCTTAGGCAGGCCAAAAAGTACCAGGTGTAGACATTTGGGTATTTAGATACCCTTTTGATTATTTTAAGAATCCATAAATCTTTCTATTGTGTTATACCAGTTTAGAGCTCTGAATATAGGTTTATTGCTTGAAAATATGTTAAATTTGTCTATCATCATCTAGTAACATACATAGAACTTTGTCGTCATCTGGAAATAGCAGACAAAAATATAAAATATTTTAAACAATATTAATATTTTTCATCTTTCATAAATTTTTTCCTCTGCAATATCTAATGAAAATAATGACAGATAATCAAGCAGGAAAATATTTTGAAAATTTCCTTCAGTTGTTAAATGCTGTTATTTTTTTTAACAATATTTAACAATAGAAATGTTTTATAATTGTCATAATGTTTCCCTTTATAATTAACTACTGCCAAATGTATATTTTTCTTTTTTTTTCTTTTTGATTCTTTCAGGCTCATTGTCAGTTTGGCCAGGATCATAATGGCCAGATAGTGAGGGATGGGCCCGATATATACAATAAAAACCACTCTTAAAAAACTGCTGGTGTATTTCAATCTGCCTGAATTTGATTCCAGGTCTCCCAGAGTAGTAGGCTGATGCCTTAATTGACTCGACCATCCAGCCCACTATCAAATATCATAAATATTCACTCAATATTAAATACTTCTACAATACTGGACCAAATAGCCAGCTTTCAGAAATCCAGAATAACCAGAATATTTTTGGATTTGATGGACCTGGATATTTTTGAATTCGATGGGCAGTAGTACAGCTGTAATTCGGCATGCAGCCACACTGCAATTTAACTTCCACAGCATACATGCACAAGTTCCAATGTGAGTGTTGTGTGCAAGTGATCCTCTCACAGTCTTAAGTATTTATTTGTCAGAATTTATCATCATTTTCATTTATAAACATGAATAAAAGACCAGATTAATATCAAACAAACAGACCCTACTTCAAAAGTGTATTAATTTGTATGTGTTAAATGCAAATTTGTTCTTTACATTTTTATTTTATATTTTAACTATATATTTAGCCTAGTCCAAAAACCCAGATCCAGACCACTTCTGGTCCAAAACTTGCTGGATATTTTGTCTGGTACTATATTTTATGATTTAACAGCTGGAATAATTGTACTAATTTATTGAAGAACACATCCCAAATAACTTGGCAGTGAATTATATTCTGCTATAAAAAATGACGGAGAGCATATTGATCCATTGGGATCTACATCTATTGTTTTATATTCCTTTGTTTGAATTATTGTAAATAATCTTTAGGCCACTGAATGATGACATAATATTGATTTTTGTGTTGACCAATATTACATATGTTTAACAGTGCTTTGTGGCCACAATGTAAATAATAAAGCAATCAAATTCTAATACTTTAAAAAGATTTATAAAAGAATTATAAGATAATTATGAGATTTTTTAAAATGTTTCAAATATACCAAAAGTTTAAAAAATGTTAATATAGATAGCATTAGATTGAATATTTGGCATTATTCAATATTTGAGTATATTTGACCACATACTAAATACACTTATTTGATATTCATACTTAATACTTCCTCAAAGTCAAACTATTCAGTTGAATCATGTCATTTTAGTTTGGGAGAGAAAGTGTGAGAAAAGGAAGATGGAAAAAAAAAAGATAAAACATAAAATAAAATGAAAATAGTTTTAAAATCTGATATTTAAAAATATTGTTATTTATTCCTTTCTGAAACAAACATAACTTTAATAAATAATCATAAAGTGATGATTTATCACTTTATCATAAAACTGATTTTCAAGAGTGATAAACTGTAATAAATAAACCTACATGCTTCTGTATTCATATAAGAAAGTAAGAAAATGAGATTTTGTTGGTCATTCTAAATAGCCAATTTCCAGCTTTGCTGAATATACTGTATGCTCACTAAATAACATACTTTGTACTATTTGCCAAAGAAATGGCTCTCAATGGCAAGATTTAATATTTTACTTTTTGTTACATAATAATTATTTCTTAAAAATAAAAAGATATATAATCTATTATTATCGAATAGATGACACTACCCTCCACCTTATTCTATGGCTTAGAATATAAACCTTCTGTTTCAGGTAGTTCCAAATAAATCAGCTGATTTAGACTGATTATTCAGTATTTGGTCAAAAATCTGTTTGGTCCATCCCTAATTATAAAATTTTTTCGGGTAGGATATTCACTTGAGGATTATATCTAACAAATATTCAATTATTTAATTTATTTATATTTCTGTAAAGGTTTTTATTAAAACAGTAAGGAAACATAATTAATCTATAACTAATTTCATTATCTAAGTATTTTTAACTTGTTAAGATCAATTTATTTACTTTTTAAAGATGAATAATGATGAATGATTCAAATTTCAAAATATATTGTAATTTCATAAATAAGCAGTTTTGTTAATAAAAAAATCTTTTCTACAATGTTTGTATCAATGAAATATGTTTGCATTACTATTTAAAATTTATTAAGTTCACGAAAACAATTTACCCATTGGTGCACCTCCAGTTTGTGGAAAACCTTGTTGACCATAAGTAGGAGCAGGTTGAGTATACCCAGCAGGAGGTGGGTGATAATTCATTCCACCTGGCTGTGGATAGCCAGCATTGGGTGGTGGATAACCGGCATTAGGTGGTGGGTAACCGGCATTAGGTGGCGGATATCCAACATTTTGCGGGGGTGGATAACCTGCTTGCGGCTGATAAGCCACTTCTGGTTGAGGATAAGGTGGAGCAGACATCAATCTACTTCAAGCGTATTTAATTTCCTTAAAATATATAATTTGCTGAAAGAAAAAAATAGAAAATAAATACGTATTTTATATACTGTTATAAATAAATAATAATAAAAATCACCAATAATATTAAAGAATCTAATTTTTAACCTGTTTCACTATATATAAATCATTTTATTACTTACTACCTCACTATAAAGTTCAATAGTAAAAAAAAAAAAATCAATAATATTTGTGTTACTAACAAACACTGCACAAACAAAGTTACATAAAAAAACTAAAATGGTATATTTAAATATCTAGATTCTACATTTATTAAACTAAACATAACATATATAATTGTGTGTTTTAAGTCTGTAGAATGGACATTACAATTGAAAATTAAGTAGTATGATGACATCATACAACGTCTGAATCAATAGAAATAATAAACATGATTAATATCATTTAAATTTTCATTCATTTACATTTGTTTACTCTAAATGTAATTCAAAATGGAAGGTAGACCTTACTGTAAACAACCCACCTTGCTTACTATAAATATATATATATTTGATATCGCGATAATATTTAATTCTTTATCCGTTTATCGTCAACGTAAACAAGATAAAATCTCTCAACTCTTTTTCCCCTCTTCGAGATTCTTAAATCACTTGAAAATAAATAAGATGCCAACCAAAATAGCAATATTTTCAACCATTCTTCGACAAAAGATGTCGCTGGTAATATTATAACATACGAAATCTTTTTTTCATTTTTCTTTTTAATGTTGTTCTTTTGCCTTTTTTGTGTATTTCGAACTAATTTGTTGACGGGAATATTTATACGATTTACTAATGGACTAGAGTTATTTTAGTACGTGACTTTTTCTAAACCTTGAACTTTGTGACGTCACAGCTGAATCTATTTTGAACTGGAGGGTGTGACTGATAAGGTTTAGGTAGTTTTCTTGCCCTATTTAAGGTTAAACTGTACGGCATCTTTTATGTACTGAATAGTGGAAAGATCGGGAGATGCATAAACCGCACTCCAAAGTTGAAAGCTTATTCGCTTTCAATATGGACGTTAATTTCGTATTTATATTGAACACTAATGACACGTTTTTGTACTTTGTTTAACTGGCAATAATAAAAATTAACGTCTGTAGTAAAAGTTCGATAAGTTTACTCGACAAGATGAGCTAATACTACACTTATTCCATCCTTTTCTATTTATAATCCAAGATAATAAAACATTATAGGAAAGTACAATACATTAAATCATCCAAAACGAGATTTCGTAATACATTCAATTGCAAACATTCATAAAACATTTCTCAGCGTTTTAAAATATTTCCGCGAATTTCGATTATAATTTTAAATGCCTTTGTTTCTACCTGTTGCACTTTAATTATGAGGATGTCGATCTTATCTGCAAATGAGAATAAAAATCGTAATTTAAAATGGCTTTTAAACGCAACTCAATGCGTACGTTACGCGAAGTATAACCAGTTTGTACAGTACATTACTAGCATACATTGCAGTTGAAACTGGCTCCGCCTCCTATTTCCCAGAATAGGATTTCCATTAAAACAGCAGATCTGCCACTTATCTCGAATAGAGTTTGCGATCTTGTGCATTGACACTAGGATTGGCAATCGTTAGATAACTTAAAGGTGGGTTTTCTTAACTGTAAATAGACGAAGGGTAATTATATATTTAATTTTGGTTTTTATTGTTAAAGTATGTATTTAAAAATATAAACAGGCATGTTAAAATAGAGATATTTTACTTGAAATATAGAAAACACTACTACACATTATTATAGTGATAATAGATACGGAAAACTTTCTTGAAATTATAAAACTGGTAGAATTAAATGCAGAGGTAGAAAAATTGCTTAAAAACAAAGCAATTTTAAATCATTCGTTTTTAATTTAAGTCGTTAATATCTAGATAGATATAATACTATTTAAATGAGATTTGTTATATAATTTCGAAATTTTAGTTTGCAAATTAATAATTGATTTTTTTTCGCAAGTAACATCGAGTTTAAATACTTTTTGCAAGTATTTTTTTTTTTTTTTTTGCATAAACATTTTAGGAGTAACGAGAAGATAGGAATAATCTTTACGATTATTTACAATTTTATGATTTTAAATATGACATATATATATATATATATATATACACATATATAGTATTTATTATTGTGTATATATACAATAATAAATACTACATAAGAATAATACTACAGTATTTCATATATCTGTATTATGTATATAAAATTGCACAGCACATATTTTATACGCTTGTATGTCTATATATAAATAGACAAAGACACATGCACACACTCACCGTCACCCTTGCTAATCCGGCCTCTCAATTATCCATCATACTTCAAGTGTGATCGTCTATGCAGTTCCGTTTCCGTGCAAATGTTAAATCATGTCATACATCATGTTTTCCTATTTACTTGTGTTTCATTTCTGTATACAGTATTGCTTGTCGGTACATCATATTATTGCTTGCCTGCCACCAAAAAGAATCATTACCGAAGAGCGACATGACTCTCGTCCATCCGGTACTCTCGCTAATCTTGCACCCCACTATGCAAGGAATGACCGGATTAGCAAGAGTTTAGCGCGCGTGTGTATAGTACAGTAAAATAATATAATAATGCAGGATGACAACCTCACATATATATAAATGTGGGGTTGTCATCCTGCATTATTATATCATTAAAAAGTAGCCTACTTTATATATATGCAGTAGCCTATATCAATAAATTATCTGTGTGTGCGTATATGCGTATTGTTTATTTTATGTAATCTAATATCAGGGATGTAACTAGAAATTTCTGAGTATGGGTCACTCACATCTCTGATAGCTTGCGTAGACATAGTATAGGTAGGTAGATTATGTAAAAAATTAATAATAATAATAAATAAAGAAAATAAAAAAAACAATAGCTCCAAGATCGTTAGCAACATATTATTGTGCAAGGAGCTGCCTTACTGATATCGCAGCTCCTTGCATGTTATATGCAAATTGGTAATATGTATGACAATGCTCAATAAAAACAAATAAATAAATGGCAGAACAAGAACGGGTATTAAAGGTATATTCTTTACCTCATGGCTGTTCATGTAGCCTTGTATCTGAGGCTAACGCACTGGTTTCAGCGAGTGGTCAACTGTTTTGTGATTTTTTTTTTGTATGTTTAACCTATTTTTAACTTGTATGGGAAAGTAGTGGAGGTTGGCACTAAGAGTTGAAAGAGTGTTAGTGTGGAAAATGCCGTTCCTTGTCACCCCGTGTGGCTACATCCCTGATATATAATTATAGTGAGTGATCGGTTAACGAACATAATCCGTTTCAAGACTTTGCTATCCGAATTGTTCGTTAACCGATTATCGATTTACCATAGGTTTTTATGGGAATTTGATTAATTCGTTCTGGAGCCCCCCAAAAATAAAAAATATATACTTTTTTACTACGTTTATTTACCGTATTTTACGGACTATAAGACGCATTTTTTTCTTCGAAAAATTGCCTCCAAAATTCAGGTGCGTCTTATAGTCCGTAGCGTTTTATAGTCCGTAAAATACGGTATATGTAAAATTTAAAAATACATATATACACAATCTTGCATTTTAATTAATCATGTTTGTTTTTTGCGTTTGTGGGGTTAAAGAATCTGTCCAGTGTCGATTGCTTTTCTCTCTTCTTCAGGATTTTTCATAATTAATTAATAGCATTGTAATTGTAGAGATCCCTGAGCCTATTAACCTCAACCTGGTTTGGATGCCATTCTAAGATATTGTTCTAACATCTTCCCACTTCTTTAAAAGATGTTTAAGAGCAGATATCGGCATTAATCCTCTTTTTCAGAAGAAAACATATCTCTCCGAGTTTCAGGTGTTCTGTCGTCAGATCCGTTTCAGGTTCCATTATGAGCTCTTCAATGTTCTTTATTTCTCAGATGTGATTTTTGTTACTCCTTAAGCTACTTGAATCATCTTGATTATACTGTATCTTTCTTAGATAAGATTGAACTGCGGCCTACTGTAAACCTGTTCGAGCCATACTGCCCAGCAGACATCTTCTCCACACTCTATACCTTTGCTATCATACTCTCACCTTTCGAAAATAAAAACTGACGCAAAACTTAAAGTGCCCGCCCGACAGTCTCGCGAATACTATAAAAGAATTGTTTTTGTCAGAAAAATAAAAGGCTGGAATTACAAGGGAGAGTTTCAAAGTTCTGAGGAATACTATCCGACGGGTTGAACGACGATGTCGACGTCTCCCGCGCTCCAAAAAGTTTCGAATTGTTGCCTGAAGACAAGGGAAGACCAATCGGTTATTTTACGTCGCTTCTTCTTGTGTTTGTTCTGTGAGGTGTTCGTTGTCCGAACATAAAAATCTTTCGCGAAAGTGTTCGTTATCCGATTTCTTCTTTGACCGAACTGTTCGTTAACCGATCACCACTGTATATTAATAAAATTATTTTTTATTTGAAAATAACGTTTATTGTTTACTTTAATTATATAAGATATAATGCAAGTAAACAGAATTATAAGTAGCTTTATTCGTTTAATCGATATAATCAGCTTTAAAGTATAATCAAAAACTAAATTAAATGAGCTACGAGTATAAAATGCAGTTAAGTAATTTTTAACAAAGAACATAATAAAATATAGGTAAAACTTATAAAAAATTATTTTATTATTACGACAAAAAATCCGAATTAATAAAAATTGTCTATTTTAAGTCATCGATACAGCGGGCGGTTGTGGTTATTTATATAAGCTAACTGACGTCAAATAGCATCTATAGTTCAGCATTTTGCAAGCTCCAATTGCAGCTTTTGTCGTTAACCCGTAACGTTGCTAAATTCCTGGGGAATTCCAATTTAATCTGATTCCGGCTCTTGTTTTTCAAGAATAGGTTTAGAGATTTTCTTGCTATGAGATGATGCAATATACAGTAGGCTTATATTAATTTGTTTTTTATCAATCATTGATTCTAGACTCATCTAATAATAATAAAATTAATTATTTTATTATTAAATTGAAAAAAAACTGTTTTACAAGTATAAATAATAGAGTTTATAATTTATTAATTGTGAAAAATATAATATTTGCATAAATGATGTTGCAAAATTCCGTTCTCAGAATAGAAAAAAGTTATATTTCTAATATATGCAATGTATTATCGAATACATTGCATATATTAGAAAGATTACAATATTCATTACATTGATTATGCTTTATATATAGGCTATAATTTTAAAAATGCCTTTTTATTTACCAAGTTACAGTTGATTTAGAAGAAAAGATTTCTTGCGTGTTATTCGAATAAATGCTTATTACTTTATTGTTTATTATTAATATATATTTACATAAAAATATTTCATGTTATTAAATTATGCTATTGTAGAAAATTAAGTTTGAGATTGGTTTAGTATTTTTCAATAATAAGAATGGAAAAATTTATTTTTATGAGAAATTGGACTTCAAAGGTTTTTTAGTTTTTATTTTTTCTTTTTGAGGTGATGCTACATTATATTAGTAATTATATTTATCTTAACTAAAGAACGTCCTGTCAAATTGGAACAAGTTTTAGTATCATTTTTTAAAAATATTTGTATGAAAAAAACCAATTGATTTTTATAACGATGCATCACCGAAACGGAAATTATTAGCATGTTTATAACCTTCGTTTGCTCTTTGTGCTATCAATTTCTATATATTGAAGTAAATGCGATTTATCCCGGGTGCACCACGTTGCGTGCCACGTCAGAGCACATTCATATTTGTTTTTAAAGATATCATTTAATTTATTTTAAATATATTTTACTCCACTTCTATGACTTTATTTTCTATCAATTGTATTACATTACTGAAGTACTCATAGTTATTAAAGAAAATATCATGTTACGTTCATTTATATATCGTGGAAAGTTTTGAAATGGTTTTTATCAAAGGTTTTATAAACATTGTAATTTATTTTCAAACAAAGCATTTTATGCAGAAAAAAAATTAATTTTTTGAAATACTTTTATTTTCTTTAAGAGCAAAGAAAATAAAAAAGATTTCCTGTGATATTATTTTATTTTTGTATAGAGAATTTTTTTTAATATAATCCATTCAACATCGTCCTTGTTATACTGTATGATTACTAATTAAGAAAAGTATGTGAAAAAATTTATTTTTTATGTGAAATATTTTAAAATTTTATTAAAAACCAAAATTTTTCCAATAGTTTATATGTATTAAGTAAATTTAATTTCTTATATAGCATTATGAAGTATATACATTATATATACTGTATATTTTATATAATGTACTTTATGTACAGTACTTTACGATGCTCTTTTTTATAGCCTGTGCCCCTTTTTTTTATAGTCTGCGGGCGAAACTGTTCTCATATATATCTAACATAAATTTAATATAAAATAAATGATGAATTGTAATTTGAATATAGTATTTAACAATAATAAATCATAAAAAAATAAGTAAAATATACGTTTTGAAACACTCCAAGGTTTAAAAAAAAAGAAAATATTTTAATTTGAGACAAGGTCGAAGATTTTTTTATCTATTAACCTTGAAACGAATTCTGGAGTTATGCAATATTATAAAAAACAGAACTGGATAGATAAGTCTATTCATATTAACAAAGAATATAAAAGAAAATAAATATAGGTGATGAAAATTATTAATATAAAATGATTTTTTAAACTATTGTGTTGTATTTACTTTTATTTGAAATGTTAAATTATGTAATTGGAATGTAAGTTTGTTAAACGGAAATACTACAGGATAGTCACATCATGTCTCAGATTTTCTAGGAAATGTTATTTTTATTTTATCCATAATTTTATAATTTTTAAAATACAATATATATTTATTTATTTGTATATATTAAATTAAAAATTTCAAGCTAGAGCTATGTGATTATCTGCTTCTGTTTAATAAATTCGTATTATTCAAGTAATAGAATTATTTAATTTTGTATGGTAACAAAGATAGTAAAAGTTTAGAAATATATATTTTAAAAAAAATAGATAAAAAATTACGGTTTTGAATTTTAAACATTTCATTTATATAAAATTCATAAAAAGTTAAATTTCACAAACTTTACAAGTTCAAGTTTTGTAATGAACAGAGATAACAAAATACATTTTTTTTTTTAATAGCTAAAAGAATTACTGTAATTCTTTAATTTCAATATTAAAATTAAGGGTTTTTAAATACTAAAATTAATTATTGTTATAAAATTAAATGAATGATTAAATTTAAAGAAATTAACGTTAGAACAAATTATTTAAACATTGTTTATACTTTATACTTCTCAAGACAATGTGGCCCATTTTTATTAAATATTAAATTAATAATTTAATGATAATTTAGTTTCAAACATTAAAAATATTTATTAATATTTCAGTTTAATATTATTTTATTTTATGATCAGAACTACATGACAATGATGTCATAAAATAATTATTTTTCATCTTAACAACATTAACGATACATTTATCGCTAATATAGGTTTCAACATTTAACGTAATAACCGGATACATAAATAGATAATTGAAATCAAGTTTGGTTAACCTCATTTTTTCTATTGATTTTTAAATTTTTGTTAAAATTAATCTAATAAAAATTTAAAATATTTTGTTAATTTGTTTTATTAAATTATGGATTTAATATTTTTAATTATGTTTAAGAATTGTAAATGGGACATTAATGATACAGATTTTATTTAAAATCATTGATATTCCACAATTTTAAATTTGAATTTTTATATGCATTTTTAAAAAATTTTGAGTAAATTTCTACACAGAAAATTAAAATTATGATATAAATCTATAAAATATTTTGAGAAAAAATTTCTCTTTACTTATATTAAAAATAGATATATTTATAAGAATTCTGTGATATAAGCTATATATTGTTTATTCTACAAATAAGATATAACTTTACTTTTCAGACCTTTCAAAATTGGTACATTTGTTTCTCTCTAGTCTGGCATATCTTTTAATCTTTCATATACACATTTATTTGTTTTATTAGTCGGACTTTACATTCCCATTATGTTTTAAGGAACATAATGAATAAAATCGTTTCCAGTTGAGAAACCATAAACTTAAATAATTTAGATTAATTTTAAAATAATTCATTGTTTTTAATATTTTATTTAATTATCAGTTTCATAAAATTATTCCAATCAGTGACGTGGAATAATTTTTAATATTTAGATTTTTTGACAGGAAAAAAACTGTTAAAGGACATTTAAACTAGAGGATTTTTGTTTAAATAATAGTATTAAATTTTATTTTTATTATTAATATTTTTAAATTATTACTAAACATGTATGCATATCTCATTCTTTCTGTTAATCCCACATACCTCCTGTAGCAAACGTTAATCATAAGCACAAGCTGATGTTATCCTAAATATCGACTCGTGATTAGTTTGCTCGTCAAAATACCAAGACTATTTTGAATTCAAACTATCTATAACTAAATATTCTAAATTATTCAAATGTACGCATTACAGATTCAAATATGTAGAGTTTCTGCAACCACATCCTTGTAGAAACTTGTTTTATGAATATCATACCAATTAGGATCTGGATTCTAATTATAGATGAAGTGCATGCTATTGAAGATAATCATCGGATCATATTTATTTAACTTTTTAGGTATGAATTTTAAAAAATTAAAAATTACAGACCCAAAAAGTTCGACAGAATTTATTTATGAAAATATATTTGTGTTTAATAAATTATCATAATTTTTAATTAATTCGCATAATTTTTCAATGCACAGTTTTAATTCTTTCTAGTAGGCCTAAGCCTATTACATTTATATTCGCTTTATTTTATTCGTAAATTAATTATGTTAATTGTAACTCTTATTTGTCCACAATGGTTTCATTAGAACTCACACTATATAGGAAAAACTTTTATATAAAAAAAGTTATGTCAGAAGTTACGTCAGAACATCAAACATGTTTCAGAATTTTGTATTATCATGAGCAATGAGCGATAGATTAAACAATTCGCTATCAACAATAACTTGGATACAGTGTGTGAAAAGAATAATAATAAGAAAGATATGAAATTCGTTTCAATAGAGATATTGATATATACTTTGTATCTCTATTAAAAATAATTTTATAATATAATTATAAGTATATACATTAAATTTAGAGCTGACAAAAGGGAGAAACCGGAACTGTAGTCCTGGAACTCGGACCAGTACAGGGGTTTGGGCCGAAATTTGCGTAGTAAAATTAAGTCTAGAAAATCAATTTGTGTAATTTCAAAAAACAAAAAGAAATGTAATAAACTGGAGACGTTACAACAGACGAGGGAATGAGACATCTTAGCATTAAGCTCCGTGATTCACGCCTCTGGTTATATTTCGGCTATATTGAAATTTCTTTTAACGTTGAAGTAAAAAGTTTTTACATCTGATATAACTTTGTTTAACACCTTTTTTAGCTTATGAAGTAAATTTGATCTTCTCAATGTAAAAATTTTATCTTTAATTCTTATCGTTTTTTAGATACAATGATTGACATTTACGTCAATATATTATCAGTTATTATCAATAAAATTCTTATTTTACTGACAATGAAATGCGTTGGAATCATTACTTATATTTAGAACCATAAAGAATTGTTTATATTTAGAAAGCTTATTATATAATATAACATTTTATAAATTGTTCCAGTATAAATTTACATTTTCACTTGGTGCAGCTCATTTTATTGAGATAAACTTTCAAAAATTATCTTCTTTTTTATAGATATTTTTATGTATATATAGCTAAGAAAAGTTATCTTTTAGAAAAATAAATGAGATATATTTTCTAACTGATAAACAATAAAGTATTTTAAAGATATAAGATTTTTATATTTGATAAATTTTTTATTGGAAACAATTTATTTTATTTTACAAATTGTTTATTATTTAAAAAATTCTGTTATTATTATTTTTTTATTATTAAAAATATGAAAATATTGAGAAATACTCTTTATTTGACATAATAAATTTAATTTCAAAATATCAATTAATTCAATGACAAATTTAAAAATGCTTGCAACTATTATGATTATCCATAATTTTATTTTCTAATCAATGAATATTGGATATACATTTACAATATCTATTTAAGTTGTTTTCCTTACACGAAAATACAAAACCAAAAATTGCATAAATATGAAGAATCATACGGTAGTATCTAATTTTATGGAAATGTAGGCCTATAAAATTAGTTAAAGTTTGAATTTATGGATACGAAATGTCGGAATTCATAGAAGTTTAAGAATATAAACATTAAAATTCTTAAAAACACAAGAGTTTTAAAATAAATTATAAAATATTGATATAATTTTGAAATACAGTAAAAATATTGTTGGATATATTAGCTTATATAGTTATATGTAGGGTTTCTCATTTCCCGGTCTTTTGCTTGTCCCGTGATTCCGGGATAAAAGTAATTATTTTTAAGATATACAAAATATCATGAAATCAAATGATATAATTATTTTTCGTTTTTTAAAGTAATTTAATACGTTCTGCAACCTCCAAAATCATATTAATAATGCTGTGTAAGATATATATTAAAAATTACCTTTGAATTACGTAGAAATTTTCACAAATAGAAAATATTTATTAAAGTTTGCTGAAAACTGCATACAACAACAACAATGCCTTTGAATTGAGTTGAAAATTTAAAAAAATGAACTTAGATCAAACTTTTAAGTTAGAAGGTAATTTTTGTTTTTTTAAAAATAAAATACAATACAAAATATTGTAAATTTTTATAAGATTTTAAAAAGCAAAGATGGTCAATTCTCTGATTACTCAATCTAATTCTTATTTTAGTAATGAAAAGTCTTGCTACCGAGAATGCCTTTTCCGATTCAATTGATGTGATTGGATCGTGTTTAATGCATTTAAGAGAAGACAAATATTATGTGTTTTTCACCTGTATCCTGAAAGATTTCTAGTTCGTTTTCGAGATTGTAGTACTTCTTTTGTTCTCTAGTGTTCTTGATTTGTCTACCTCGACTGCTTTAATAGAAACATCATTGCTCAATAATTCGGCAGTTCGTTTGTCTTTAATAATCAGGTTATGAAGAAAAACTTCATACTTGCAGACTTCGTACTCGTTTGTATCCTTGCCCAATTTGTACAACATGGCAGTTATTGAAGCTACTGGGCATGGTTAAAAATTAAGACAGCATAAGCACAATTATTCCAGATATTACTGGTAAAGAATTTTGAGTGTCCTTCCACAAATAAGGTACGTATTGATTATTGACCATTTGTGACATGCCATAACGAGCAAAATTTAAAAAAAAAAAAAAAATAATAATAATAAGTAGGTTTAAAATTAATAAATACAAATGTATTCTAACAGTTTATGAGTTAACTATACTTTCTATTTGCAAAATTTCCTCAACCTTAACATAAAATAAGAAAAAAGTAAATTTTTAAGAAATTTGCGGGATTTCCCGGGAAAAGAAAAATTTCCCGAGTTAAAAAAACAACAGGGATCCCGGGATCCCGTTTGAGAAACCCTAGTTATATGACAGTAATTTTGAATGTTTTATTTGCTTTTAAGCATAATTTCTACATGAATGATTTGTAATCCTGAAGGACTTGTTAATTGTTTTAGCAAGTATCAATCGATACATTCCTCTGTAATTTTGAATGTATTTATCAAATTAACTTACATAATTTTGTCAATTTTTATTGAAAATTTTCTACTGTATCTTTATTTCAAAATTTTGAGTTAATATCTAGAATATATCTTTAAAACAAACGTAGTTCTATCAACGTTTTTATATAGGCCTGAGATTTAGGCTATACAACAAATATAGCGTTTTCTTAAAAAAAAAAAAAATACACAGGAATGTCATTATCAAAGAATAAATTTTAAAAAGTAGGTTCAGGATTGGATAAGTCAGTGGTGCCCAAACTTTTCGATTGGCGGGCCAAATTTCACATAAGTCGTAGGTAGGCAGGCCACAAATATTCTGTATATATGGAATATTCGTATATAAAACAATATATATTTGAAATAATAAAAAGTTTTATGTTGAAAAGTGGGTTTATAAAAAGTTTTATTATTGTATAATTTTTTTCTATAGTCTATAAAAGTGTGTTTGTGAGTCGTGTGTGGCACTTGCGTGTTATCGGCCATAAATTGCCTATGACGAATATGGTTTTTGTTTTGAAAAATATTTTTAAAAACTTTTTTCAAATGTTTATTTTTTGACATTGAATTAGTAAATAAAAAATATTAATTATTAAATCGCGTTTTTGTAAAGGCTATCCGATAAAACCAATAGGCCTAGTTTTATTAGTTTTTTTCGGATAATCTTTGCAGAAACGCAATTTAATCATTAATATTTTTGCTCTCTCTCAGATCTATATATGTTTATATGTATATATGTATATATACATATGTACATGTACAGATACGAGTAAAAAATTGGGATAATACAGAATTATATGTAACTTAATACGAATTGGAAATGGATTGTTAGATAAGTTAGTGGCTCAATAAATAAATAAAAATCTATATAAAAGTCCCCATTCGTTCACTTTCATTTTTATATACGTATAGTGTGTATGTAAAACACACTATAGGGCCTATACAGTGTGGAAGCAAGTATCTGCGAAGTAAATTGTTTAGAGAAGAACGAACATCGTCGCTCGATGCTTGCATGGAGTTCTAAATTGAATAGGTTTACAAAGTATGCGACTTAAAAAAAAAGACAAGACGTCTGCAATCGGATAATTGAGATTCTAGTATATGCATTGTTTCATAACATAATTTTGTTATGAGACATACAAAGCACAAAAGCTGAGTTCGTACATAAGCTAAACCGTTTAAGCCTAGGCTTAAAGCCTCGCGTTATGAATTTATAGCTTAGAGTAAGACCTTACAATTGTACGTGTCATTATTTGGGAGGAGAAGGGCCTATTATATGTTATAGCTTAGGGTCACATGTTTAAGTTCAGCCCTCATTACACACAGCGTCGTAACTAGTCTTTTATGCGCCCGGTGCGAGCTTCTGTAACTACGCCCCAAACTATGATATAAAACTTGGGCCAGGTCATTTCTACGCCCCCCCAGGATCTACGCCCTGTGCCTGGGCACCGCCGGCACCGCCCTAGTTACGGCACTGATTACACATATACATATGCTTACATTTTCTACACTGATTATTATTGTTAGTAATAGTATTGCTAAGAATAGTTGTCTACACAAATGTGTCCACCAAGAGCGGATTTAGGGTTGCAGCTGTGCAGGATCAGCTGCACCTCTGAGGATTTTTCCTAGTAAAGCCGAGTACCTCAGGTAATAAGAAGGCATAGTGTTTCTCTTCTGCATCCCTCTAAACAATATCTGGATCCACTATTGATGTCCACACTATTAATGTAAAGTAAAATCTAAAAATTAAGAGTAAAATAAAATAATCACAAGCAGTTATTTACTATGACATTGTCACAATGCCGGGCTGCAATTTTTCGTCACAATGCACTTAAGTTTAGTAGTGTCTTGCCCCTGTACGTACATCATACGTTTCCTGTTAACAATGAAGTCATATCGGTCACGTATCTAACTCCGTTCAGGAGAAAATATTTTAATTGAAATAACGTGACTTCCGGCTTAAAACGTAAGTTTGTATATAGTTAATTGAGGCCTCCTGCCCATAATCATTCCATATTTGATCGCAACGTTCATCCATCTAACACCGTTCTCGAGATTAAGGAAGGACAGACGGACAAACGGACGTTAGTGGGAATTTATAGGCCTATAATATTTTAATCTATAATAGAAAACCATTAATTTGTTTTGAAAGTGAATTGTAAAATAGGATTAATTCTATATTTTATGTGTCATTCCTTTCGAAATTGCTTACTATATTTATGGAATAAATACTGACTGTATTATGACAATCTTCTTTAGGGTTTTCACGTTTCTTTAACAAACTCATATTCTAATTATAATTGATAACGAAGAATAAAAAAAAAAAAACAATTCAAATATATCCTTCTCTTTTATTATAAAACATACAGTGCAACCAAATATAAAGATGAAAACTACTTATATGCTACTTGAATATATATATTTTTTTCAATATGAACCTTTCCGATAAACTCAAATCATATTTTTAGTTTATTTCAATTAAAATATATTTTAAATACTGTATTTATCCGAACATAAAGCGCACCCCTAATTGGATCCTTTTACCAAGAAAAAAATAATTACTGTAAATACTCTTAACATTAAATATCCTGGAGAGTGGATGATTTCCATGTTTTTCTTCATAAAGCAAAACTTGTATTTTAAAAAGTAAACTACTGTATTAAATGCACTTTATTCCTTGTTAAGTGCTGATATTGTTTAGTGTAACGTTCTTTTGTGTCTTCATATACAATATTGATATCAATAACACCAAATACGGTGCCCAACAAAATTTCGCAAATAAGGCGTATCCTAAGTTTGCTCTGCGAAAAATTGCTCCTTATATTCGGATAAATACGGTATTTCATTAAGTCTACATCATTTCTTCTTACAGTAAATCCTGCGAAAGCCAGAAACTGAGTAAGACGGACACCTTCCAGAGGTGGGAAAGTTCAAATATTTTTCAGTAAAACATTAATTTAACAAATGAAGGGTATAGATGCAAAAGTCACACTCTCCCCTTTTTAAGATTTTAGGAAAAACGCAAAAAACTTTTTATTGTTGACACACATGATATATTATAACAATTTTTTTAACGATATCTTTGTTTGCATAGAAACCACTTGCACACAGTCTCAAACTCTTTGTAAAGAAGGGAAAACTAGGATTTAACTTTAAAATATGGATAGTGTGAGTTTTGCAGCAAATTCTGGTTAAATGTGAGTTTTGCAACAAACTTATATGGAGAATGTTTGTTATAAACCAAAACAGTTAACATAATCGAAAACAACAAGAACCAAGAAAAATAAATCTTAACATTATTTTATTGGAGGGTTAATAAACACCAAAAATCAAACTGCACACAATCTTTATTAATTACACTAGTTCATCCATTGTACACTGTATTTCAATTGTTTAACACTAAATATTTACAAAAATTATTACCAAAACATTAAAAACAAAGTAGCTAGAAAATTGTGAGCATTATTACAGCAGACACAACATCAACAGAACTGCAACAGACAATCCCATGAAGCTTTGTGTGCGCCAGGGTTCTCTGATTGAATTGGAGAGTGTGAATTTTGCTGAAAAACAGCTGTTGGATAATGTGACGTATGCTTCAAAACAGCTGTTAGATAATATGACGTATGCTTCAAAACGTGATTTTCAACAATTTTTCCAGCCTAAAAATGTTAGTGTAGGGCGACAACACTATTACAGTATTATTCACCTTTACAAGATAAACACGGTGATATGAATAAACTCAATACCGCCAAAAATTGGATATTGTGACTTTTGCATCTATATCCTTCAAATGTTCTCTGAAAGCTAGAACCTGTAAGTCACGGACAGAATGAACGAAATCGTGCTATTGCAATTCAAATACGGGGCTCTAGTATAGTGCATAAGCCGGAAGCTCGTGTATTTTTGCATTAGAAGAAAATTACAGTAATAAGAAAATAAGCATATTTCGGTAATATGATAAAATCTGAATAGAAAAAAGGATTAAGGACTAACATTTATTTGAGCAGAAAATCATTTAATTAATGGCTTTTTGTTACGGGTTAGAAATGAGAAAAAATATTATTTCAGTTTTATAAATCGAAAATATCGATTAATTTTGATTACAATTTCCTATTTGAATAGCTTTCAATAGTTCTTATTAAAGCATATGAATTTAACCAATAAACATTAAGAAATAACTATCTTAAATTAAAAACTGTTTATATAATACACGAATGACTTCTTGTTTCAATACCAGTAATTAGTTTGATTCAATTTATTATATTGGATGTATGTAGAGCAGTTATAAAGCACTTGTAGGTATTAAGACGCTCATTATCATCATTTTTCTCTAAATGCTTTTATTCTTTAATTATGGCTCTTTTGGAAAAATATTCCAGTAACTTTTCGCTTAAATTTATACTACTAGAATATTACTAGAATTACTATATATATTACTATATTACTACTAGAATAACAAAGATAATCAATTTCTATGTTTTCTAATGGAATTAGATATCTTTTGATCATTCCAAAACTTGTTTATGTTAGTAATGATTTATTTCCTGTTAACAAAAAACCAATGCTTTTTATTAATAGTCTAAATAATAATAATAAATATTTTATCATTATTAATTTATTGATACTGTAGAATTACATTGGAATCTTCTCAAATTATACATCATTAATAAATTTTGAAGATAGTCCAAATGAAGTTAATAAAGTTTTCATAAATAAATAATATTATTATTGAGAAATAATGCATGTTAATGAAAACAATACATATAAAAATTATTTATAAAAGTCAATTTATGTTATTAAATAATTATATTTTAGAAAATAATAAATATGAAAAGTTAGTTTCTATTGGTTGCACTGTAGATTCAGCTCATCCTCAGTTTTAAAAAAATCTAATATTGTTGTAAGTTTTATCTTTTTATGTTTTATATATTATTTCCATTTATCAATGATGCAACTCAGAAAAAAATGATTTGTCACTATACTACAATTACATTTACCTTTGAAATACCATAGCGATCTGATTAATAAAGGAAATTTTTATTATTTATTGTCTATGTTATAAAGTTAAATGTTTAAGAATATAACTTTATCAGATAGACAATAACTAATAAAAATTTCCTTTATTAATCAGACCGTAGAATTACATAGAATTAAATATTTATGAAACTCATAATATTTATCAATAAAAACGATTGATCAGCGACATTATTATTAAACTAAAAGAATGGTTTTGTGTTTACAGTTATAGTTTTCAGAAAAATTTATGGCAACTATGGCCACTTGTGGGCACTAAAACCTTAAACACTTGTAGTTGTTCGTGGGTTCGCGTCTAACCAACGGACAGTGGCGTAACTAGGGGGTGTGGTAGGTGCGGTCCGCACCGGGCCCCTGGAAAACGATAGGCCCATGGGGACCCCAAAATCACGAAAAAAAAGACCCGAAAAATTTTTCACGGCAATCAGAACAAAGCAAAATTTGGCATTTGGATGCTCGAGCTGGGGCCTCTACAGTTCAGTTGCTGGTTTTCCTGTGTAATAACTCTATTGTTATACACTATATAAACCACTACACAAAAATATTTTAATCCGTATACGTAAACAAAACAAAAAATTACCTAACTCATCATTCATCAAATGAAAGAAATTGAACGTCTAAACGCAATGTTTTTAACGGAATAAATAAATTCAAAAGCCAAAATTTATAGAAAAAATTACTTGTTTTGGTTTGGACGTTCCCGATTACGATTACGGAAAAAGGACACCCCTGCCGAAAAATTTTTTTCGGGGACCCACAAATCTGGTTCCGCACCGGGCCCGGAGAATCCTAGCTACGCCATTGCCAACGGACTGGATTTTTTTTCGGATTTGCTTCATGTGTCTAGCATGTAAATAGGGACCAGTTTCCCATAGAAACTCTAACCAGGTGGCACCTCATCTCTTGGAAGATCGTTCATGTATTGCGTTGCCTTATCCCATCAATCCGATCCAAAGATTTTAAGTTTACTGTTATTGATTTATGTATCTACACAATTATAATGCTTTATTTATAGATTATCCTGATTAATTAATTCGAAAGAAATAAGAATAACATTTTCTCTAGTAGAAAAAAGTAATTTAATAAATATTATTAAGTATACGAGTATTTATGAAATAGAAACTTTCATAGAATTATTATGTTAGGCTTATTATTAAACATCTTAAGATATCTAGAAACAATTTCGTTTTGGAAGCTAAAATTTCTGTTCATAGAAACAATACAAGGTTCAGTTTTAAAACATAATGATTTGATTATATAATAACAACAATAAGGATTCGTGTTTATAAGTAAAATTGAAACAATTCTGTTTCTATTTTAAGTAGGCCTATTACGTACAGTACTTTTTTAAAAAGAACCTTTTTCCGCCTTGTGGGTACTAAGAAAGCTTTTTCAGGTCCAACATAGGTTTGGCCAACCACAATGGGGCGTCCAAGTGTTGAGGAGCGAGCCCAACATATTCGGAGGTACGGACCATTCCTCAAAAATTACAGGATTTTTTTCGATCCGCCTGGATTAGATTCGGGTCTTAATCGTCTCGGCTAGCTTTCCGGCCGGTAATACGTACTATAAAGTATTACGGTACCTTCTGATGATACTTCATTTTATAACATCTCTTTAAAACTATACCGCATTATATTTTTTTAATGACTATTTTTTTAATTGGAAATTAATTGAAATACTTGAAACATTAATGTATTTCGAGATCTTATTCAATGATCTTCCCTCAACCCCGCCTGCCAATGGCCGAGTGGGTAAAACCACTGAACATTGGTAGCGGGTTCGAGCCTCGCCATCGAGCTGGAGTTTTTCAGGTTTTCTTCACGTGTCAAACACCTAAATAGGGACCAACTTCCCATGAGACTTCCCGAGAAGCATCTTCCTCTTGGCAGATCGCCCACTTTCCCTAAAGCTTCAATCCAATCCAATCCAATCCCTAAACACTTGTGTCTACACTCCCCGACAAAAATCGACCAGCATCTTGGAGTACATTTATTTTTCTAAATTGATCGATCTGTAAATAATTTCTCGTTTTTATTCAATACAAATGCAAATTAAGTGTAATTTTATATCACTTCATTACTGTATTAGGCCTGTAATACTAAATTAGTCAATATTGATATATACAAGGACTATTTTAATCAATTCACAAGATACATATATACGTGAAATGATGAGATTCTTCCAATCAAAATTCGTTTCGAATGAAAGAATTGACGTGGAATATTCAATTTACTGTTTTTAACGATTTTATCAGAATTATTTAAAATGGAAAATTCTCATTGACCATCATTTAATAATTTAACTTTTTATAACCAAATAATCGATAAAATGCGTTGCCAAAACAGTGATTTAATATTATCAACATTGTATTATTTACCTGTAGTTAAAGCTGATCGTTATTGAAAGCGTCGCAATTGTTTTTCTTTTATCAATAGTTTATTTTAAAATGTTTTTGTTAAAAATATATTTTCAATTGTCCAAATTTATATTTAAATCATGCAAAGAAAATTAATAATAGTTAAATAAATATTTAGCCTAAATTAAAACATTTTTTTTTTTTTTTTTTAATATTTGGAGTGGATTGATGGGCTAAGGCAACGCAACACACGGGAATTATCCGGGTTTTTTTTTCACTTGTCGCCGAAATAAGAACCAGTTTCCGGAGCCTCCCGGAATAACGTTATATGGTGAAGAAAACCTGGATAATTTCTCGTAGCCATCTTGTTGGCGAGGCGCAAACTTGCGACCAACTATCAGTGTTCAGTGGTGTTATCTACTCGACCACTGGTGCCTTTTGAATAAAGTATTTGAAACAAATTTCTAGTGTGTTTTGCATATAATACAAATAATTTTTTAATTTTTTAGCTATACGTATACAGATTTATTTACTTCACTATATTATTCACTGAGTTAGTAAACAATTAAATTTCATTTATAATCTATTTTTTACTTATATATTTATTATATTGGATATTTATAATAGCAAAAAATCGACTTGTTTTTTATTTTTTAGAATAGGAGAATCGAATACAATTTTTGACTAATTAAAACTTATCACAGAGGCGACGGATCTAACTTTCTGGGCCTTGGGTTTGAGATTTTTCGGGCCTCTTTTTAAAAATTTTAAAATAATATATATATATATATTCATTTTAAATTAGTATTTACAAATAGTGTAAACAGTTTTTGTCAAAGGACGTCATAATGAATGGTCTCCACCTGACCTTGCTTAAAAAATTTTCCGAAAAGTCCGTCATATAATCAACGAGATGTATTTTACAAAATTTTAGGCTTTTATGAATTTATGTTTATATCTGTAGTCATAAGAAAATTATGTATTCGCCAGTAACCGTATTAAAATTATTTTTAAACTTAACAATAATTTCTATATTGATATTGTATTACACTTTTATATTCTGCCGCTTTTTTAACAATTGTATACACTACGTTGTGTCTTAGGGCCTCTGGATTCAAACCCAATTCGCCCTTACGTAGATCCACCACTAACCTATTATTAGAATCACAATTTTGTCATTGCATTTTGCCAAATAACAATATAGTGAACTGTTCCGGAACACAGAAATATAATGCTCTACGTAATGCTCTGTAAAAGTAGGTTATACATGAATATGCGACAACAAATAATTATTATTATACAAGCCAAATAATATTTAACATAGTTTACTAAAAAATATTGTATATTAAATACTCCCCTTGTTTATTAAAAGTTCCTTGAACTCATTAATGAAATGATGCAAAAATGCTTCATCATGCAACCAACAGCAATGCTTCATCATGCATGATGAAGCATTTGCTGTATGTTCGATAGTTAATTTTCTTGATTAAAGAACTTAACTAACTTCGTTTAAAATAATAGTATTAACAAATAATACGAAGTGTATTAAAGTAAAAGAAAATGTTGATATTAATTTTTCTAAAAATAATTCCTATACGCTATTAATGGAGCATTTAGAGTGCAGTAAGTTGATCCTTCAAAATTTATTTGGATCAACTTAATTTCAGGAGAGAACTTAACTCAAGTCATAACTTATACAGAGTAAGGTAAAACTTAACGAAAACATATTACTCGCCACTTGTCTATGCGGGTTGATAAATTTTTGAAGGTAAATCTTGAGCGATGAATAAACATGTTGAGGAGCAAAGTGCATGATGATAAAGAAACAAAATAATCTTAATGGTTTGTAAATAATAAGACTGGATTTGGACGTTCTAGATTTGCTCTCTTCCTACGTCTCAAGTTGAAGATATAGATTATAAGAAGAATACATATTAATTATCCAGACTATGGTAAAATATTTCCTAAAACTGAACAGGTGTTTGTATAAAAATACAAAGGAAATTACACCTAACAGAAGGACACGCAATTTAGCTCTTGTTTCTTACTGTATTAATAAATTTTAGGTAATTTATGTTAGTAATATTAAAGAAAATAAAATAATTCCTCATGAATTGGGTGAAATTGTAAAAACGATTTGGTTAGATATCTAACTGTCTTTTCTTACATAAGAAAGCGGTTAAGGGTCAATTTACACACAACAGTGACGTGCCGGCACAGTGACCGTTTGGTGCATAAACATCGATAAATATCACACATACCCAATCAGAGTTTCATGTACGACACTTGTACGATTGACAGAATACAGATCACGTGTCGTAGATGAAACTCTGGTTGGGTATGTGTGATATTTATCGATGCTTACTGCACTGTGCCGGCACGTCACTGTTGTGTGTAAATCGACTCTAAAGCTACCAAGGAGAGCATAGCAAAGCTGGAGAAGCTTTGCTAAGTGAGAGGTTTTTTTTTTTTTTAACTCTTTCCGCCCTGTGGGCACTAAGAGGGCCTCTTTTAGTAGGCCCATTATGGGTTCGGCCAGGCCCACAATGGGGCGACCGGGTGGTGAGGGACGGGGCCCGACATATCCGAACGGACCACCCCCCGAAAAATTCCTGGGGATTATTCGACCCGTTCGGATTCGATCCCGGGTCCCCCAGAGCGGTAGGCTGCCATCTTGACCGCTCGGCCATCCGGCCGTCAAGTGAGAGGTTAGGAACTTCAACTTTACAGAAAATTGAAAAACTCTAGAACGTAAATAAAATAGTTTAAACTAGTGCGGGGAAAAAAAACCGGAAATTCTCGAAATCGATTAACCGGTTTTAAATATCGGATGCTAAACCGGTTTCAAAATCGATTTGAATTCAGTAGAATTAATATTAATTCTACTAAATTTTAATAATAATATATAGTATACAGTAAATATTAGGCAAGATTCACGAATATACCTGTATATGTATTATTCCCGCTAAAAAGAGGTCATGTTTCTTTGATGTTGGTAAACATTAGTGTCTAAATATTTAACAAATACAGTATCATTTGAAAACTTTATTGTTTTGAAATTAATACACTCTAGTTTTCACTTTAATTTCAATTTTAAAATTTCAACACGAATTATGACGATGCTATATTCTTCTTGCCTGTAATTAATTACAAAAACATCGTTACTTAAGACTAACGAACAGGCTTATTCGTTAGTCTTAAGTAACGATGTTTTTGTAATTATCGATGATACCAATTTCATTGCCGCTGTTTGTTGCTGAAACCGCGGTTTTCCAAAAACCGGGTTTGTCGCCAGCACTAGTTTAAAGTTTTTAAACTTTATTCAATATAGCATAAATATCTCAATATTTCAAAAGTAGAAAGATTAAAATCTTCATATTTTCGAACGGTTTATTGATTTATATTGAAATTTGTATTGATGTATTCAATCTGATCGTAAAATGGAATCGATAAGATGGCTTTGTCTATAATAGTACAAAATTGAATTATTTTATCATTCAACTATATTAATTTTTAATTTATTGGTATATTAGTTTTATAAATAAAATAATGGAATATTTAAATTTATATTATTATTTAACATGTGTATTTTAATGAATAAATCATTCTTAAAAACACAAATATCTGTAAACTGTACTTGTAGAATGATGTATCCTTACGTGTCTCGTGTATGGAACATCCACTTATGTCATATGATGATTTAATCATATGATGTAAGTGGAATGTTCCATAACTGGTTCGACATCTCTTACTTTTGAAAACTAATTTACTAGTTATTCAGGTTTTCCAATAATGTAATTTTAAAACATGAAAGTTTTGATTATACTCTTTTAATAAAATTTGTTTATGGATTCTAGCTTTGACATAGACAAATTTAGAATAAAAATTTTCAATTACTTATTATAAAACTAAAAATAAGCATATATTTTTATTAGATAGGAACTTTAGCTTACATTTTTAATAAGGTGTGTTTGATTAAATATTCTATTCGTTATTATTAATAAAGATATAGTTTTATTTCTAATGACCGAGATCATTCGCATAATATTGACGATAGGAACGTGTCTACAGATCTGGAATGCGTATTTAGCCTAAAGATACGCTTGTTTTTTCGCATTACAAGAGCGTAACATAATATATGACCTAGATTTAATGATAAAAAAAGCTCACTGCATCTAAAAATAAACAAATAAACTCTTTATGAATGGAATTAAATACTCTCATTGATAAATAAACAGATTGCAAAACAAGATTTAAAATATTTTACAAATCAATAATTTCAAGTAACATAATTTATTCAAATACAATATTAAAATATAATATATATATAATTATTTTTCTTCTTAAGATAATTTTTATATTAATTAAAGTATCACATTATGTTTGCATTGCATGAATAAAAATATTATTTGGTTAATTAAAAAAGTGTTTAATGTGAAAAAATTAGTATTATTTTTTTCATATAAAATTACATCTAAACATATGATTAAAATAATACCAGTAATAGATAATAAAATCGGTTGCAAAACTTGATTTAAAGAGCGAAAAATATTCTTTATTGTGTACTTTTGATATAGTATGTAGTTGTATAATAAGATTATGTACTGTACAAGGCTATTGATTCGGTAAGAGAACGCGTCAAAATATGTTTATAATGGAAAAACTAATTTTTACGAATTAGATTATTCTTAAATATGTAGCTTGTTCTATGCTAAAGGGTACTGGAAGAGGCACTTTGTTTAGTTCAGTGCTTTTTTTGGGGCCCCAGGAACAGCCAGAGGAGATTAGGAATTAAATATAGCAGAAAAGTGATTGGAAAGTAAAATAGTAATAGAAGCTCTCTGACAAAGTGCCAAAACATATATATATATATTTTTTCAAGAGGTGAAATATTTAATCTATTTTGTGTAATTACAAAAATAAATTAATTAAATTATCAACAACATTAACATAATTTATATATTGACATAAATTTCAAATATTGCATTAATTAAGTCAAAAATTAGATGACACTTTTTTAATTACTGTAAATACTTTAATCACCAATTTCAATTTAAACAATTGAGCAAAATGAACCAAAACAACTTAAAAAAAAATCTTTCTCAAACTATGAATGAGAAAATATGTATTTAACATATACACAAAATATAACATATTTTATTACGGATCGTAATTCCATATTACTTGTGCGATGACGATTTTATTCTTACAAAAAAATGTACTCGGTCGAGGAAAGGACCTTGATGTTTTATGTCGTCATTAGATTACCCCTATAGGAGGAAATATGCGAGTTATCTGGTACTAGTTGAGGTTAGTGAAGATATTCAAGTACTTACGGCACAATTTACAGCAAAAAAAAGAAAGGAAAATTTTCAAGTTAATGCTTGTAAGTAACATTTATTTTTATATCGATTATTATAATTAAATGTGAGATTAACATTACGTATATACGTGAATTGTTTGCTCTTGAATAAGGAGCGTTATTCCTTGCGTAGATAATTCTCAACATATTTATTGCGGGTAGATTGTATAGTAAACACGTCACAACAAATTAATTATTGAATGTTTTGAAAAGGAGTTTACTTGTCACGGCATCACTTAATGTACACGTGGCATTAGAAATATATCGATTTCACTAACTACAACTCTACAGGTGTTATAATTATAAACGCTCTTAAATTAATGTTTTTTTCTAATTAAATTGAGTAAATTTTGCCTTAATGACTGTCTAAAAGTTGCTAGATTTTTATTTTTCATTTATTTATTAGGAAAACTATATACAGCATAATGTGACCATCTATAAAACTAATTCCGTTAAAATCAGATGATCATAAATACTGTATTTATGCTTGACACTGGATTTGAATTATGACCTAGTGAATGATAAACATCATCTTTAAAAAAATCTTCCATTAAATACTAATTTACTAGAATCAGAATTATTTAATTTGAATTTGAAAATTATAGATTATTATAATAATTACAGAAATAATGAGTGAAATAACTTGTATATCAGTCTTATCTATATCTTTAAATAGTTTTATCTGTAACCTATAGTAACTATAAGATGAAAGTTTTAGAATTTATTTTTAATTATACTAGTAAAATATATGATTTGTTATTCATTCTTTTATTATTTTAATAAAAATATAATAAACTATTACATTTGAACATTAATGGATTATTAAAGAACATTAAATATTGTTGTATTTCTAGAATTTATTTGGAAGAGTCAGCTTGATAATTTTGATGTAAATTTTCAAATCACAATAATAAAATTAGTTCAGAAAATGTTAAAGTTGTTTTGAAAAATTGAATAAATACTGATTGAATAAAATTATAAAAACTTGAAAAATAGCAATAGACACTTTCAAATTTATCATTGTGTAAATTGTCTATTGTGTACTGTTAACTGTTGAGTTGGTTTGCTTAGCTGACAAATTATTGGAGTAGTTTTCTAAAGCTTGATGATTTAAAGCCATCATTTTGAAATGACATTTTTGATTTTGATGATTTATGGTTTAACCTAATTTAAAAATATTTTCAATGTTTTCTAAAACTTTGAACAATCAACAATATTCAAAAATTAGTGGATATTAAACATTTATTTCCATAAAATTTTATTGCTTTAAAACATGGATTTGTACTAATCTAAAGAAGTTAAGTTAATTAAAAAAAGAAAAAAGTAGCAGAGTGGAAAAATCTTGGGAGGAAATCTGAGAGTTTTTTCAGACAAAGAATAATAATTCAGTTGGAAAAATCAACTGATATATCACTTAAAACAGAAATAAAACAAATGCATAATTATTAAATCATAAGAAACAGATTCAGGTATTCATTGTTTTTATTTCATTACAGTTGAGTACAATTATAACATACCCTGTTTATAAAATATATCCTGCTTAAAATATTCCCCACTTCTTTCCCTGTAAAGTGCTATACATTTTTACTTTGAATAAAGGATATTTTTTGCTTATAGTATACTACAATTTTTCCCCTATATCAGAGAAAGTTTGGATATAGTGTACTTATGAAAGATATGATGGATTGAATAGTCAGACCATTCAATAGGATGCCAAAATTCAGTTTCTTTTATCCAATTAATCCTCACAACAATCATTCAAATATTTATTTTACTATTATCTTATGATTTGAAAATTATTTAATATTATTTTAAACCTTCTTCTTAGTATTAGTCTTAGTTCCTCCTATGCTAGCAAGCATATTGAGCAATGAGTTTTCTCCAGCAATTTTGATCTACAGCCAGGTCCTCTTCTTGTTTCCATGTAATATTTAGAATTTGGAAGTCCTTCAGCAGTGCTCATTGTTAGGTGTTTTTCATGGTTGATTTTTTACTCAGTGTCTATTTGGAAGGACCCATGTTAGTGCTGTTTTTGGAATTTTTGAGTCATCCATTCATAGCACACTGCATGCTAATTGCAGTCATTGCTCTGTAATGATATGATGTAACAATGCAGCATGTGCTGATCACTTTGTTATAAACTTCATTTGTAATGTGGTCACAATAATTTATTTTAAAACTTTGTCATACTCCTCTCTGCTGGAAGACATTTAGCTATGGATAATAGATTTTACTGATATTTTCCACATCTTGCATGCATATTGCCATTGGCAGAATGATTAAAGCAAATAGTTATTAATGCATATAGATGTTGACAAGTTTTCTGACTCTAAGCATGACATTTGGACCGTTGGTTACAATTGCCACGATTTTACTATCCAGTGAAATATCGAATTGAAAAAGGTGCTCTTTTAAAATATCAACACATGTCTCCACCTTCAAAGATACATCAATACGAATAAGGCCTAAACTCCAAAACTTTATCTCCGAATGAATATTTACATTCATCTATCTTTTATTAGAAGTCGATGCCCATCTATCAAAACTCAAACTAAAGCACTGGCCTTCATCTTTTAAAGCAGTTCAGCTTTTCTATGCTTTCTAATTCTGTAGCTATAATTGACAGCATGGTTACGAAATAAGCAGATTTTGGTAAATCTGAATATCCTTTTGATAATAACAATGCTCTCAAATCTTTTGAGGTTACAAAGACACTAAAAGAAAAGCCATCTAATGCTGTCATTCAGGCTAAAATGTCGTTTAAAGTTTCAGTTTTAACAAAAAAGTCCTGAAGTGAACTATGTTTTCACTTCAACAGCTGTGGTTCTTTGCCATTGCCACTTTGGCTAGTTGATGAGAACAGCCTTACAGTAATAACTTGTTTGCCATGTTTGGTTGAAAGATGAGTGTGTAGTCTTTTGGTTGACCCTCCTAAGGTTTTTAATATAGCCAGGCAGTATTTACACTGTGCTGTTTTGCTATCTTTAGCGACCAAAAAATGGCTCCACACGAACGTTGCATTTCTGTCTTTTTTATGTTTGATGACAAAACTTTCTTTAGATAGAGACATAATCACTACAGTCTGTCATAAATACCTTTAAAGAGGGAAAAAAACTACATTAGTGCAATAAATTCAAGTACTTACTAATTACAAATTAACTAAAAAATGCTATTCATGTAATAAAAAACACAGTTTTTCATGAACAACCTCTCAGTCTGCTGGTGCAAATGCTACTAAAATCTGCTGGCAAAACAAGATGGCTGACACATTAACAGGTAAAATGCACCGAGCAATGCTCTCGACTGCACCAGAAAATCGATTGGCACGCCGCAAAATACAAAAATGAAGTATAACTTACCATTTAAATCAACACTATATAGTTTATTTTATTGTTTTTTTTACTGTATTTCAAATTTAGTCTAAACAAAAGCAATTTAAAGGAACAAAGTCATTTCTTGTTACATATTATGCAAATCCTAAAGCTTGGATGATCATAAAAAGGTATGAACACTGGCTGCTGTAATGGAATCATAACAGCAAAATTACAAAATCCTTTTGTTTATGGATAATTGGTTCAATTTTTAAATGATGTTCACTTTAGACATAGCACTGTAATGCAATAAACTGTCTTTTTTTTATTTGGATTTTTTTCAAGATCTTGCTTATAACATACTTTTGGTTATAACATACGCTTTAATGTTTTTCCATTGCAGTATTGTAACCATAGTTGACTATATGAATATTTCCAAACCATTCTGGCTCATCATTAGCTGATTTTCAAAGCCAATCAATGATTAGTTGGATGGCTCAAAAACATTTCTGATGAAATAAGAACTATGGATCTCTATATTTGAATCTGATTCATATAATTTGTTAAAAGCATTATTGGTTGAAAATATAACTACTAAAATAGATTTGCCATAAATAACATACATATAAAATATTTTCAAAAAAACATTCTGATATTTTATCTATTTTACTGTAACTACATATTGTTTAATCCTATTGAAATCTTCTGACTTCATCTAAGGAAGTTTTAGATGTTTTTTATTTGTCTATTGCTTTGGTTATGTTTCTAACTGAATTTGAACTAGTAATTTAAGAATGTCAATTTTGTACGTATTACTTTATGTGAGTAATTAAAAAACACCTATTTTCAGAGGCAGTACAACTTCATTTTAGATTGTGGTTTAAAATTCTAATCATCACTGCAAAGGATGGGACTTACATCACCCAAAAAAGTCTTTACCTTTGAGAACTGTCTAACCATGACCAAACAATTGTTTTGATCATGGGACGTAAGCTTTCTGCTTAACATGTTCAGATCTGTTGGTCCTAGGCCCTAATTTAAACTTGTGGATGACCTAAAAGATTAAGCTAAAAGAGCCAGTTTTCTAATAAAGGCTATAGAACTATTCGCTTGCCTCCTCCTCCTGTAAAAATTTAATTGCAGGATAGATAACTTTTAATATAGCTATAAAAGCAAACAAATTCTCTCTAGAACCATTCCAAGATATTAGTGTCATCAATATATTGTATATATAAAAGAGAATATTTAAACACAACAGTAGAACTAATAAAGATCCTATGCTTTAAACTTTACATTACTCTTGTATTGTCATGAATTACATTATTTATTCCATCAAATTGTTTTGGAAGGTCTTTCTCCTTTGATTTATTACAAGATACATTACTGTTCTAGCTAGAAACGTTGGAAAAGGGGATCCTATAGATACATCTTGCTTCTGTACTATTTCAAGATTTACCTCACATTACTATTTCAGCTAATACTGAAATGTTGAACTAGTAATATCAATGTAATTAGTAATATGATAGTAATTGAACTATAGAAGTACAGTGGGTGATAGGTTAATGAACAGTTCAGACTGCGAACAAATTGGACAATGAACACTTTTGCGAAAGATTTTTATGTTCGGACAACAAACATCTCACAGAACAAACACAAGAAGAAGCAATGTAAAATAATGACTACCAATATTGGTCTTCCTTTGTCTCCAGGTAACAATTTGAAACCTTTTGGAATGCGGGAGATGTCGACATTGACGCTCAATCCAATATCAATCAAATAGCATTCCTTTGAACTTTGAAACTGTCTTTTGTAATTCCAGCCTTTTGCTTACCTTTCTGACAGAATTTTTTATAGTCTTCATTAGGGATTGTAAATTTACCGAATTTTTCATTTACCGGTAATTCGGTAAATGAAAATTAAAATACCGGTTTACCGGTAAATTACCGGTAAATTTTTCCTGAAAAATAAACTTAAGGCGATAAAAAATATAAGTCATTTTGATTTCCATTTCACATTTTTTATTTCAAAGATATAGAATATAAAAATTATAAAAATTAAAGTGTTATTCTAAACAAACTAAAATAATAACTTTTAGAAACAGAAATAAAATAATACAAAAAAATAAAAATACAACAGAAATAATATATAGTACCTAATACCATTTTATCGATTACCATTTTTTAAAAAGTAACTTGTCAAGAAACTTAAATTATTTAAAGTCTTATCTCCTAATTTTGATCTAATTTTTGTACAAAATAATCCAGATCCCGAGAATACTCTTTCTGATTCAACACTTGTTGGACGAATGGTATATTAAATAATCAAATACTATTTGAATATACTTCCCTTGTACTTTTTCTTGGCGGAAGTATTCTAATTCTTTTTTTACTATTTGTTTCCAATCTTTCCTGTTTTTGCTTGTGGAACCGACTCTTCTTGACATTCTGTTTTTGTTTGATAAGGTCATAGAGTTTCTGCTTCATTGATAATTTGACATTAGGTGTAGAAGTATCAATATTTTCGTTATCTGACTTTGAATTGGAATCCAAATCAGGATCATTTAAGTGCCTTTGACTACTATCAACAATAATCGAAAGTATTTCAACAATGCTTTTGATTATTGCTGCTTTACCGTTTATATTAAAAATGTCATAACTTTCTTGACCCGACAAAACCAAATTACGGTCTGTGAAGTAGTGTAATATGTCTGAAGAAACAGTCCTTTTCTCCTTTATGCTATATATTAACGCTTTTTTCAGTTCAACGCTTAAAAATGTATTTTGGTTGGTTAATTCATCCAACATAAATTTCAAAGTAACATCGGCTACATATAAATTAGTGTTTTCATTGCAGTGTTTCAACGGCTAACTTAATGGGTTGCAGGCTTGAGATTATATTTGTAGTAATTTTATTTCTCTGTCATTGAAATCTAAGTCCAGTTTCAAATCTATTAGACTTTTTCGGACAGCATCTTTAAGTAATAAAAATCTTTCCAGCATGTTTAGTAAGCTATTCCACCTGGTTCTACAATCTAAAATTAAAGAAAGTTCTTTTTCAATAATTTCTTTGACATATTTTTGATGTAATGTATTTTTGGTTGGCGATTTTCTAAAAAGTCTTACTATCTGCTGTATTTTTGTAATTAAAGAATTTAATTCTGCATTTCGTAGAGTAAGTTCGGTACAGCCAGTAGTTTTTTGGTTTTTCAAAATTATCGTATTCAATGTCCGAATTATCAGAATCAGAATCTGTAGTAAGTAGTAAATTAGCATTATATTCATCATCATTCTGTACATCTGATGTGCTTATATTGTAAAGAACTTTTATGATTGCGATTTGCAATCCATGTACAAGACATAACTGATGGTTTTTATTGAGTAATTTCATTGTTTTCTTTATAACGGCAGCTCTGTCCGATGTTATGCAGACAACATTTTTCAAAGAAATTTGAAATTCTTTTAATTTATTTTCTACTAATTCTGCGCATACTTCAGCAGGCGCAGGTCCATAAATTCGACTAAATCCAAGATTACCCAAGAAAATAATACATATTTTGCACAATCTTAAAGCATAATATTAGAATCTTGTAATAAATATTTGTATTTAATTATTTTAAACAGTTGTTAGAAGTAAAACATTTTAATGTTATTTTACAATAATATTGCATTAATGTCCTGTCATAATGTGGTGTATTCAAAATTGCTATTAATTTAAAAAATACGTGAAATATTTACGTATTATTATTTTTAAATATTAAAAAAGGAAATATTTACTTATGCTTTAAGAAAAGCGTTGATTGTAAAGATTTTAAACCTTTAAAAATCTCAAAAACTGCAGAGCACAAATCACATATGATAACTAGCGCTTTCTGTACGATTTACAGCGCTTCTCAAACCCAAGAAAGTTTAAATTAAAATTAAACAAAAAATATCTCACATAAAATTAATAATTAGGTATATTGTTGCTTACACTTACCTGATTTTTTATTTTCAATGTCCCTTTAGCCCTTTTAAATATCTATAAACACAATATTTTCTACATGAAAATTTGTAGTATGGATTTTTCATTTACCGAATTACTCGTAAATTTCAAAAATTTACTGGTAAGTTTACCGAATGATTTTTTGTCAATTTATCGGTTAACCGGTAAATCGGCAAACCGGTATACAATCCCTAGTCTTCATGGGACTGTTGCTCACTTGTTAAGTTTTGCATTGGTTTTTATTTTAAGGTGAGAGTTTAACTGTCCCATCAGATATCCATTAACGTTTTAACACCAAATTTCAAATTTTGTCCAGGCCTCACATTTACATAATTTTTTTGTGCGCTAGTTGATTTCTGTTCTCTGAATTTTTGTAAGTGCATTTCTGAACTTTTTATTTAAAAAAGAAACTGGTAATATCATGGAGCCTAAAAAGAATAGTGTCAAGAACTGTGCTTACTATAGAAACCAAGCAAGAGATAATAGCCAAGATAGAGAGTGGGCAGATGTCTGATGTTGCTAGGCAGTATGGCTTGAACAGGTCTACAGTAAGCACAATGTTAGCTAAGAAAGATATAATCAAGAAGACTCAAGCAGCTAAAGGAGTAACAAAAATCACATCTGAGAAACAAAGATATGCCAATCAATGAAACCAAAAATCAATGAAAAAATGGAGAGATTGCTTTTAATTTGGATAAAAGAAAGGAAAATAAAAAGAGATGTAACTAGTATGACTATCATTCAAGAGAAAGCTAGAGAAATTTTGAAGAACTATAGAAACAAACTCTACATTTGTTATATGAGGAGATAGAATTCAAGGCTACCACTGAATGATTTGCAAAGTTTAGGAGGAGCTCTGGCATTAAACATGTGATAATCCAATGTGAGTCTGCTAGTGCATATAAAGAAGCTGAGAAGTTCTGTCTCAAATTTGAAGAATTCATTAAAAAAGAAGGATATTGTCCACAACAAATTTTCAGTTGTGATGAAACTGGTTTATTTTGGAAGTGCATGCTGAATCATACCTACATCACGAAAGACGAAAAAATATTCCTGGGCATAAACCCATGAAAGACCCGATTGACGTTACTTTTGGGAGCTAATGCTAGTAGTGATTTGAAGCTTATCCTGTTCTTGTCTATCATACTGAGAACCCTACAGCATTAAAAAAAATCCATAATTAAAGAAAAACTGCCAGTGATGTGGAAATCAAATAAAAGGGCAAGGGTCACGCAGGCTCTTTTCAAAGAATGGCTGTTTGAAGTTTGTACTCCAAGCATCAAAGATTACTTTCAGACCAATGAATTGACATTGAAAGCACTATTGCTATTGGACCATGTATGAGGACACCCAAAAGACATTGAAGATAATTTGCTGGAAGACTTTCCCTGGCTAACAGTTCAGTTTCTACCTCCGAATACCACTTTGTTGATTCAGCCAATGGATCAGGAGGTTTCTGAGGGTTTCAAGAAATTGTACATTTGTGCATTGTTTTGTTGGTGTTTCGAAGCATGCCAGTTCTTCTCAACAATGGCATTAAAAATGTTTTGGAAAGAAAAATTTGTTATTCTTGAAGCGATCTAGCTCATGGTCAAAAGTCACTCAATGACAGTTGAATTTTGCTTGGCAAAAGCTGTGTCCCTCCTAAATTCAGGGAGAGAGAGATGATGTCCCTGAAATTATGGATGAAATTGTGACAACTGCTAGAGATCTCGAGTTGGAGGTGAATGAAGATGACATTGAAGAGCTCATAATGGAACCTGAAACTGATCCAACAACAAAAGAACTCCAAGAACTCTTGAATGAAGAACACCAAGAAACTCAGCGAGATGTGTTTTATTATGAAAAAGTAAAAGATGAAAGAGAACCAATGCTGACATCTGCTGTTAAAAAACTTTTGAAGAAGTGGGAAGATGTCAGAACAACAAATGGTCTTAGAATGGCATCCAAACCAGGTTGAGGTCAATAGACTCGGGGATGCTATTAATTACTTCTGAAAAATCCTGAAGAAGAGAGAAAAGCAATCAACATTGGACAGATTCTTTAATGCCCCACACATGGAAAAAAATATGACTGATAAAAATACAAGACTGTATATGTATGTATTATTGTATTACATATAAATATGTATGTATAATGTATGTATTACATATAAATGTAGTAAGAAAGTATATATTTTTTTTATTTATTTTTTGGGGTCTCCAGAATGAATTAATCAAATTCTCATAAAAATCTATGGTAAATCGATAATTGGTTAATGAACAATTCAGGTAGAGAACATGGTCTTAGAATGGATTATGTTCATTAACCATTCATCCATTGTATTTATTTATTTAATCAAAGCAAAAGACAATGCCATTTGTTGTGGAAGGTCTTCCCCAAGGTGAAATTTAACAATACCCCATGAAATACAAAAATGCATTAAACAAAATTTTACAAATGTATATAATTACATATTGTGCCTGAATTTCAATAAAATATATAATAAAAAAAATCAATAAAACTGTAAAATGTGATATAACAATATAAACAAAATTGATTTATGTTAGAAGAAAATGATTTAACAAAAAATAAAATATCAAATAAAACTATATAGAAATCTTTTGCAATGTAGCTTAAAATCTCTTATATTACATGACAAAAGTCCCTCTATTGGGATTGTGGTTTGAACAATTCTGGAATGAAAAAAACATATATAAAGTTGGACATTTTGTTTTTCTTTTCATTAAACCAGATACAACACCTTATTTTGGCAAGGAATAATCACAAACGTTTTTGGCTTGTTCTACAAGCCATCCTCAGGTGTTACACATTTATACAGAAGCAAGATAATGGACAAGTGTCTGAACACTAGGGATGCTGAAGGATTACCATCAGCATGGAAATACATTGTGGAGAAAAAAACATACCAATTTATAGATTGCCCTTTGGTCAAAGAAGTAATATTACATTTTCATTTTTGGCTTCACAATATATATCAACACATTTATTGTAATTATATTTTATATTTCAACTTTTATTATTAACTTGAGTTGATTTTATGTAATGTTCATCTTTTAAAAATTGTTTTGTGATCTTTTATTCATATTTAAATTTATTATACTCAAAATTCTGTTAGAATGTTATATTATAATGATAGAATGTAATATAACACTTGAGGATGTCTCGTAGAACAAGCTGAAAACGTTCATGATTATTAAACGTTTTCCTTGGCAAAATAAGGTATTGTAGCGTGGGTGGGTAAGGTATTATAAGTTGGTTAGGTGGGTGGGTAAGGTATTATAAGTTGGTTGGTAAGGTGGTTATTGGAGTTTAAGGTATTGTATATGGTTTATGTTACTGTTGAGAGTAAGTGATTGAGAAATTTCTTCTTATTGTTAAGATCACTGTTTTTAATGATTTAATTTTGATATAAATCAAATGTTACATACTTTATTTATTTATTATAATTATCATTTGCTTATTTTATTTTATAGTAAATATCCAAAATGTCATACCCAAATCCAAATCAACCTATAACATCACCACCTCAACCAGGATACCTACCATCCCAAGGTGGTTATCCCCCACCAACTCAAGATGGTTATCCACCACCACAAAGCTATTATCCACCACCAGGACAACCTGGATATCTACCGGGACAACCTGGATATCCACCTGGACAACCTGGATATCCACCACCACCACCAGGTGTACCAGCACAGCCAAAAATAAGTAATTTTCTTTAATATGATGATTATAATGTTAATTCAATGTTAATAATAAAATTCACAATATTCTTTTGTTTTTTATTAATATAATCTCAAGAATATGAAATTTCTAGCTTTGTGTAATGTAAATCATATTTATTTTAAATGTCTTCATTCCATGAAAATATTATATATAACTTTATTATAAATATAAAATATTAATTTTTCTAAACATTATGAACTTATAATTAAGTTAATTTATTTTTACAGAAAAATATATATTTCTTGAGACTATACATACAATATGAGTCAATTCCATTCAGTCCCTTCACACGCTGTTGAGGTAATAACAATTCTACAGTGGAGTCAACCTTTTATTGTAGGCTACTTGTCTGCGGTAAAATGCAAAAAAGTTAAAATAGTCCTCAAGCAGTGGCATAACAATAAAATTAATAAATACATTAAAAAATTGCCAGGACAAATTTACTTTTACAGAAATGTATTTATTAATTTTATTGTTGCGCCATCGCTAGAGAACTATTTTAACTTTTTTGCATTGTATCGTAGATGAATAACCTACAATAAAAGGGCAACTCCGCCATGGAATTGTTATTACCTCAACAGCATGTGAAGGGACCGAATGGAATTGCCTCATCCTGTATGTATAGTCTCAAGAAATATATATTTTTCTGTAAAAGTACATTCATCCTGGCAATTTTTTAATGTAAGTTAATTTATTTTATGTAATGATTTGATAATATGATACTATAGGTCAGTGTTGTTCAAAATGTGGTCTGTGAAAAGTTTATTACTAGGCTGCAATAAGATTTCATTTAAAATGTCATAATTTCATATATTACATTAATAAAATGATTTTAAAATGTCTTTAAAAGTCATTTAAACACATGTTACAGTAAAAGCTCAATATTAAGGATCCCAATATCCCAAGTAATGGACCTCGCATTATTATGGATGGCTGATATTCGTATGGTTAAAAGTATAGGAAAATTATAAGAAAGTTCATTCACTGTAACAGACTCCTTTATAACAGTGGCAACTAATAAAATGGCAACTAAATATTTTTAGTTGCCATTTTATTTACTTTATTTGCAAAAAATAAATACAAAAATAATATAAAATTCATTTTTTAATCATTTTTACAGCATAGATTTTCACATTATAGCTAGCTTTTGTTTTCTGATCGACCACTTTTATTCAGTTATGGTTTCATTTTCTCTATGAGTGATGAGTCTTGCATATTTTGTGTAAAGCAAAGTCAGGGATCATAAAAGAAAATGAAAAGCTTGAAATTTAACATAAATAATAGATATAATTCATCAGATTGAAGATAGAAAATCTCAAGCTGAAGTTGGTAAAGAAATGTCTCTGAGTAAACAGACAATTTCATACATTTGTAAAGTAAGAGAAATAGCACAATAGGCTTTTCTTAAAACAATTAAAAATATTTTTTAAAAATGAATAAAAGTATTGTTTTTAAAAGTTTAATAAAAATCTGGCTTATGTAATTTAGGGACACAGTCAACTGGGTAACAGTGAGTGGGTGATGGTCATCTGGGCAATGGTCAATGGACATCTGGGTGACAGAATAAGAGATCAATAATAGACAAAATAAAAAATTTTTTAATGGTTTTTTTATTAAAATCATCATTTTTTTCTATTGATCTACTATCTGGTAAATTTAAATAATACTTTTTAAAGAAACAAGTTAAAAGAACAATTCTGTCATTAACAAACATATTTATACATGTTATATAGGCCTACATTAAAACAAAAAAGTATAAAAGTTCTTCAAAATAATTTGTCTTTGAAGAACTGCATTTCTTTGATGTGCTTTGTTAACCACTTAGTATGTTGTTCCAAAACATTTCCTTTTTCTAAGTTGGAGATAACCATATAAGTCATATCTCATAAGTCTTAACAATATTTATATTTATATATATTTTACCAATATTTAAAAAAGAAAATATCTGCAAGATTGTATGCTTGCTAAGTGTGCAAAAGTTTTTAAGTTTCTGTCTCCCAAATGACAGTTGCAGAATTAACAATTGCCCACTTGACTATCGCCCATTGTGAATTACTCAGTTGGCTATTGCTCAGCTATCATGTACCCATAATTTACAACTGAAATTTTGTCCATTATATCTATATACAGTAATAGACAATATATTACAATTAATACAAAGCACAACCTCTGAGGAGAGTAGTTTGAGTCCACAAGGGGTTGAAATTTGACTCCATAACTTTTCTGGTCAGCTTTGTGGTGCATCTACATTTTGTGATATCACAATGATGCTCTGCTAAATTCTCACCAGCATTCTGGCCATGGTGCCAATGTACCATGTATTTTCCCAGTTGTTGGGTGCAAAAAGGTTACAGCATGAACCACAAATTTTTCAAGAAGGGAGAACCTATCCCTATTGTTGCAGATAAACTTGTGGAAAGTTGGCTGCAGGGAGAGAAGCAGGAGGAGGCTGTTTCTTGAAGATATGGCAAACACAGAGAAGGAACCAAAATATGGGATTTGGTTACCACACCCAAGTCAACTGTTTTTTTAAAATATAGGATAGTGGGCAGAAATAGTGAATTTTTAACCCTAATGAGAATGTAGTGAAATTTATCAGATGAATATCCTGCCTTGCATATGGCCGCATAAACATTATGTAACTTGAGTTGAACGAGCTCATGCATTGATGGAAGTAAAAAGGCTATTCTAATGAGGGCAGAAATGGCCAAGTTGATGTAACATAAAGGTTGAAAAGATGTTGCCAGGATGACATGGGAAATGGTGTTAAATTTGCAGTATAACAAATGGAGATGCTCAGTGGTGATATTCGAAATATTTAACAAAGGGTTCGCTAGCAGAAAATTTTTCCCTGACAATCACCGACAAACGAAATGGAAGTTTTGGCTAGAAATAAATACAATACCTTTTCTTGCGATATATGCAGTGGTGATATTCGGCGGGTTCGCACAGGTTCGGCCGAACCCATTGTTAAAATTTTCAGTTTTCCGAGCGGGTTCGCCCGAACCCATTGTTAAAGTTTTCCGAACGGGTTCGGGCGAACCCGTTGTTAAAATTTTCAGTTTCCCGAACCTTGTTAAACACACGGAACATTTCTCAGTGGGTTTGTTTTTTTTAAAAAAATATATTAAAATATGCGTATTATACTCCTAAACTAGGGCCTTATACCCCATTTGCACCGAGCATTTCAATCTAGATTGTGAGCAAGGTCAGGGAGTATGTCTTGGTGCAATCTCTCTCGACCGTTTCAATCGAGGTTTAATCGCAATCGATTCAAGAGTGTTCTTGAAAGTAGATCCAGTCATAAGAGAGATCCCAGAATGCCACGCACGCGAGACAATACAAGATGGCTGTGGAACACGTGTCGGGCTATGGACAGCGAAAGAAAAAGTATAATGTATCTCGAGAGATGATGACATGTGCCTATTTCTAGAAGCGCCATATTGCGGTAAAGAATTTCTCTGCCTTGAAAAAAAAAAAAAAGGTCGACAGCTCTAAAATACTATTGTTACCTGGCCTTCTCCCATGGCTCGTTACGTTCTAAATACGCCACTGATTGTTAGATATATGGTTGCAAGAAAAGGTATTGTATTTATTTCTAGCCAAAACTTCCATTTCGTTTGTCGGTGATTGTCAGGGAAAAATTTTCTGCTAGTGAACCCCTTGTTAAATATTTTGAATATCACCACTGGATATATGTAATAATCACTGGTGTATTTGGAATGTAACGAGCCCTTGGGCGAAGACCAGGTAACAATAGTATGTTAGTGCTGTCGACCTTTTTTTTTTTTTTCTTTTCTTTCTTTTTTTTAGGCAGAGAAATTTTTTCACTCCGAATGGCACTGCTGGTAATAGACAGATGTCATCGTCTCTCGAAATACAATATCCTTTTTATTTCGCTGTCCATAGCCCGACACGTGTTCCACAGCCATCTTGTATTATCTCAAGCACATGAGATTGTGGGATCTCTCTTATGACTGGATCTAGTTTCAAGAACCCTCTTGAATCGATCGCAATTAAACCTCGTTTCGGTCGAGATTGAAACGGTCGAGAGAGATTGCACCAAGACATAGTCCCCGACCTTGCTCACAATCTAGATTGAAATGCTCGGTGCGAACGGGATATAAGGCTCTAGTTTAGTAGTATTACAGAGTATAATACGTATATTTTAATATATTTTTTAAAAGAAACAAAACCACTGAGAAATGTTCCGAGTGTTTAACAAGGTTCCGGAAACTGAAAATTTTACCAACGGGTTCAGGAGAACCTGTGCGAACCTGCTGAATATCACCACTGGAGATGCTCCCCTGAAGGATCTATGTATGCGGAGATGCAAGAATGCTATTTTCTTACCCGTGTCCTCTTCTTTGGAGAAGGAAATGGAAGAGTACATGACAGATAGATGTTGTACAAAGTGAGACAGCTTCAAATTTATAGAAGTGTTTATAAACTATTTTTTAGATTAGGAAAAATTGAAATGGGAAAACTTACTTCAATAAATAAAGTTAATTTTAGTAAAATTTGTGCTCTTTTTATTATGAGTAACAAAAATGATAAAAACTTTAAATATCAAGTAACCACAAAACTTTAAATAATAATAAAACTTTTGAAATTATAATTCTAAATTATATTTAAACTATAATCTAACAGTTTAAGAATTATATTTAAATTTTAAATATTAACTATTATACTTAAAATAAATTGACTAATTTATATAAGATATGCAATTAAATTTATTATATGGAATTAGTAAATATAACATATTACTGTATTGTATATTGTTTATCATCATCCACAGTAGAGACAATACAAATATTTCAAAACATGAAAACTTTATTTTATTATTCTAATGTGCATTTCAACTTTTTCATGATCCTCTTCAGTTAATTTGTTATAAGAAAGTTTCCTGAGAGTAAAACTTAATTTAGTAACTTAGAAATTGAAGATGTTTCTTTTGTATAAAGTAATAATGTAAAAAAAAATTAGATTAATAATTTTTCAAGTTTTGAAGAAGTATAACTAGTACCAGGTAAATTATTAAAATAAAAATATTTGTATTTATAAAATAATAATTATTAAAAACAAATATTCAATTAATTAGATAAATACACATTTAATATATATTAAATTATAAAATTATATAATGTATATTAAATTATTTTATTGTCCATTATTTCTTGATAGTCTATTTAGATAATGATAAGCTAATAATAATCTTTTTTATTATAAGTCGATTAGTATTTTTTAAATTTATTTATCTATTTTAGTTTTGTCAAAAATAATTAGATTCTATTTGCTTTTCTTTACAAAAGTAAATAGAACAGTATTCAAAATAAAATTGTACAGTCAAACCTGTTTTTATGCGCTCTTTTTATGTGCGATTTTTTTAATGCGAATTTTTAATTTGTGCGGTATAGTTGGCGACTAGTCTCGTGCGATTCGTCATGTCTTACGTTGACTTATTATAGCTAAATAAACTTATTATAGCATAAATGCACTTATTATAGTAATATTATTGCATGAATATGCGAAAAATGAAATAATTTACTTTTTAAGTCAACAAAACACCACCTGGACAAAAATATGTAAAACAGACGATAGACCAGACGATGCAGTCAAGTGCTGACATCTGTTGTCAATAAATTATATTTCGTACGGTTTTGAGTTATTTTCTATGTGAGACTTTTTTTATGCGGTCCCTGTTGACCGCATAAAAAAAATATTTTTTAATTGTGTTGCGAAAACTATTATTTACAGCCATTCGTGAAGTTTTGTGAGATTTTTTTTTATGCGTTTTTTTTAATGTGGTCCCTATCCCCCGCATAAATAGAACAGTATTCAAAATAAAATTGTATATTAAATTGTTCATAAATGATGATAAATTATAATTTTATAGAAGATTCACATCTTATATAATCATATATTTAGGATTTCCAAATTTAAATAAATAATTAAGATATTTTCTACACAGTTTTACAATGGAAATTTTAATTTCTTTTATTATTAGGAAAGTTTAATTTCATGATATATAAAATTTTCTTCAAAATCTATATGTATACAGGCAATCCTCTACTTTCATACCTAATTGGCTTCTAAAATGTGTATGAAAGTTGAAATCTATAAAAGTAGAGCAATGTAAAAAACATCAAAAAGGATTTTCAAAATGTTTATTTTTTGTTGATTAGTATCTGGTGTTTTCTTTATGAATTTGTCGAGAGATAATTGAATTGTACTTTTCTTTTTTTTTTCTTGATAAAGAGTTCTGTAACATGTCGTGTCTTTTTCTATTTCCCTTTGTACATGAGATATATGCTCTCAATTGAAATCATATTCTTCCATGATGGTTAAAAATTTGTCAAAATGCATGAAGGCTAACTCAAGACATCCCTGCTCAAGACTGAACCTGTGACATTGAAAATGGACATGATTAATGTTGGAGAGATGGGGAGGGACTAGTGACTAATAGTTCATGAGAAGGGGAGAATCATTACATGAAAGTACACACCTTTTGCCATATATATTGATAAAAATTGAAAATATGAAATGTGTACAAAATACCGAATTGTATAAAATTAGAATGTACAAAAGTAGAGGACCGCCTTGTACAATTTGTACTGTACACATGTAAGTTTTATGTAACATATTTTATATGGATAATTATAATTTTTTGTATTTGTAAATTAAATTAAAAGAACTTAAATAGAAAAAATTTAATAAATATTTTATCCTTTTCAGAAGAAATAGATTCAATAATTATTCTTCTATTACCAAATTTAGAAGAGATTAAAAAAAACAATCTTATAAAGTCAATAACAATTGGCTTTATAAAATTGTTTTATTAATTACCTAATTTAATGTTTTTGAAGATAAAAAATATGTATTGATGACATTTATGTTAAAGGGAAAGAAATTGTAATTGTAGATGAATTAACCAAAGCTTTTGTCATATAACTATCAGAATAATAAAATTTAGTTTGAAGTTTTTTTAATGAACTCTTTGTTTATAAAGAATTTCTCATAGAACTGAACATTGATTATAAGTTCCTAACCAAATCAAAAATTTATATGTTTTTATAGATTTTACACTTATTATATATATGTTTTAGCTGTTACACTTAGTATGTTTTAGAATTAGATAAAACTTTGTTTTTAATTCAAAAGTTAAACTTTACTATAATTTATTTTTAGCAACAATGCCACCACCACCAGTTCCAACAAATTGCCCTCCAGGATTAGAATATCTTTCAGTAATTGATCAATTACTTGTGCACCAAAAAGTAGAATTACTTGAAGGTAAAGTAATTACAATATTTTAAAGTTAAATTATTATTAATTAATTAATTTGTTTGTTTTCAATTAGCATTTACTGGTTTTGAAACTGAGAACAAATATGAAGTAAAAAATTCTTTAGGACAACTTGTATATTTTGCCAAAGAAGGTGAGTATATTATTTTTAGATATTTATTCCAGATTTATTGATATATTTGTAAGATATTTAAAAGAATAACTACTCACCTACATTACATAAAAGTTCTGTTTCTAAAACAAGTATATAATTTGATATTTAAATGAATCAAAAAATACTTTTATGCAGGAAGCAATCAAGTATATAGTAACAACATAAAATATTAACTTTTATTCATAATTATGATAAATAAAAATATTAATTAAAAAGAAGTGTATGAAATACTATAATATATATAATAGAACCTCATTAATTCAGAAAAATTGAGGAGAAAGCCTAGTCTGAATTAGTGAATGTTCAAATAAGTGATTACTGTATGGTCTGAAAAGTACACTTTATTTATTAAATTCAAGTTTTATTGTAGTCAGATGGATGCAGATGCAAAAAATGATGCTGGCGCTGCATGGATGACCTGCTAGATCATCCACGATACTTTCATGACAGAGCATGACCAATGCATGTTAGGAGATAGATACACTCAATGCCTACAGTTGTCAGATGAGCATAAAAAACAATGGATGTTGTAATATTGTTTTGACGAAGTGCTGGGTCACTGTTCTGCCAAAGGGTGGAACAGACAGGAATTGTGGGACACTTCATCTGAACTTCATAAAAACAGAAATCAGAAAAAGGAAAACTGGTTACAAGTGTGTAATGGTTTATTTAATGACTTATGTCTTGTTTGTAAATACTTCTGTATGTAATAAAAACAGTGCATCATAATCTATGAGATCCATACTGACAAATAAATGTCAAATAAAACTGACTACTAATGTGCACTGTGGAATATAGCACTCATCTGACAACAGTTTGTGTTGCCAACCTAACAAGTTTGTGTTTGTGACATGTTCATGAATTTTCACATTCATGAATCAAAAATAGCATCTATCTGTTTTGACACTCATCTGACATTAGCCTAACTGTTCCTTGATCATATCTTGATGCATCTGTCTAAGAATAAGATAATAGTTGTTAAAGTCCAGATTAGAATTGACAGATTCATTATTTTAAAAAAGTACACAATACATATACAAATGCAAATGTGTTCTTAATAATTAAATTGACTTATAAATTTTTTATTTCCAAAATGGAAATAACTGAATATGAAGTTAAATGTGTTGTGGTGTTTTGGTGATGGATTGGTCTGTAGGCAATGATGCCACAGATTTGTTTTGCTAAAATGAATCTTTATAGTCATTTGTAAGAAATTTGTGGACTTATGTGAATTTTTCTGTAAAATATGATGGAACAAGTGTATGGGAAAGTATATAAATAAAAAGAAAGATAAATTTCTTGAAGAAAAGTTGAGAGAAAAAGACTTTATTCAACTATACTGCAAATCCAAACACAAACTTGTCTACAAATGCCTCAGACAGAACTCTGCCACAAAGATGATAATAAATAAGATATTTTATCAAAAGACTTACTGAATTTTCAACTTTTGTATTTATTGTTCAGTTAATGGCAAAAGTAAATCACCACTTCATGCTGATCGGCATGAAGATGACATCACAAAGTCAAATTTGACATAATGCATAACCCAGATTATATCAATCAAATATGAACATAGAAATATCTGTTGAATTTTTAATAAATTGCTTGAACTAATTTATCTTAAATTAAATATATTTTTTTAAAAAAGATATTTTTTTGAATTATTGAAAGAATATTTGAAGATGTTATTGCTCCAGCTATCTTTGATTTTTATTTAATAATAATAGTTTTCATAAAATATGAAATTACTACTTATTATAATAATTTATGCTTTAGTTTACATGAAATATTTTATAATTTATTTTCCGTGTAAATGGAATAGAAATAACTAAGTTAAATATTTCTGTTTGCTATTAGCTGAATATTTTATTATTCAAATAAAAACAAAACACTTTCTTGATGTAATTTTGATTTTGATAACAAGTATTAATATAACAAAAAAATTTTGACGTCAACATGTTTTAAAAAGTATTCATGCAATTTATTGTTTACAATTTTTTTATTCATAAAAATATTACTCATGTACTATATGTATTATACATACATATAACAAAACACAAAATAATATGTTAATAGTAACACATATTAAATATTACATTTTATTGAAATCAAAAAAATTATTTCAAAACATAAATATCACCATTACTCAAATAATATATATATTATAAATGAATGAGTTGTCTAATCACCAGATGCATCAATCACTTGTTTTAATCTAGCATTCGTTGATTGTGTTAACTTTGTAAAAGAAAGTGGATACTTCCTTAAGTTTATGAGCTTGAGTAAATAAATTATTAGACGTAGGATTAATTTCCCATTCTCACAATTGCACCATTTTTTCCCAAATATTTTCTATTGGGTTTAAGTCTGACAATTTTGCTGGCCAAGGTATTTATTTCAGGATGATGATTAAATCACACTTTCACAATTTAGTATGAATCAAACAGTTATGCACAAAAGTGAAACAATAATTTTCAGAATAAACTGCTGACGTAGAAGGCAACAGAACCAATTCAAGTATGTTTATATTGTATATTTGAGTGAAGTAAATCAACTATCTAGATTAGTTTGTCTAGATCATCTGCAGAAATCCAACCCCAAGCATTTATACTTTTATAATCTGAATGAGGTAAATGGACCACATTTTCATGTAAATAAGGAGTTCCAATTGGTCTAACAAAGCATGAGAATTTGACATGAGAATTTGACAAAAAGGTTTTCTTGTCTGAAAATATACCTCTTTACCAAAAATTATGAAAATATGATAAATATTGAAATGCAAAACTAGATTTCACTTCTTTTCGTTCACTTGTCAAATGATTTTTTTTTACAGGACAATGGAGAGTATATCCAAATTCTTTTAATCGTCTTTGTATAGTATCCAACAAGCATTGTAACTGCAATTTTCTTTTTGGCAATGCCACATTAGTAAAAGGTTGTTCGATGACAGAATTTATAATTTCTCAATTCTGTGTCAAAGCCATTTCTTGTGGTACGCTGGATCTTTTTTGTATTGTAAATCAATAATGTTCTTGTCACCAATGTCTCTAATTTGAAACAATTTTATGAATAAATGATAAATGATAAATTAGTTCAAGAAATTTATTAAAATTTAATGAATAAAGTTACTCAAAGCGTAGTTCTAAGTTAACATTGATATTCAATTGATCTAGTCTGGGTTATGCATTACATCAAATTTGATTCCATGGTGTCATCTTTGCACTGATCAGCATGATGTATCAATTTATTTTTGTCTTTAACTGTACAATACATTATGATTCAGAAGGTCCTATCAGGCCCATTTTGAATAGTGCTTGCAAATAGCTTCATATTATAAGAAATAGAGAAATAGTATTTTAGTGTGACAAATTTTTTTGCATGTTTAGCAACATAATCTATAATTATAATTCTCAATGTTAAATGAAACAAGATAGTTGCCCTTCATATAATCCTAGTATTATAAAATGTTATTTAGATCATACTCTTGGTTCATGTTGAGTAGGAACATACATTAAACAAGCAATTATTTATTGTGACATCATCACAATGCTGGGCTGCAATTTTTAATCATACTTTAAATTTACTTATGTTTTTTATTTATATTTTAATATTAACATTTTAAATTTACTAAATTTAAATTGTATTATGCTCTCCACCTTAAATTAGTAGTGTCTTGCCCCTGTACATTATACTTTTCCTGTTAGCAATAGAGTCATGCCAGTCATCTAACTCCTTTCAGGGGAAAGTTTTTGAATTGAAATAAGGTGACTTCCAGTTTGCATTAGATGTTCATATGTAGTTAATTAAGACCTCCTACCCCAAATCCAAAGGCAGATCTAGGTTTTTCAGGGCCTAGGGCTAATTGAAGTCCAATGGAGCCCCAATTTTTGTTAAAACAGATAATAATAATGATAATTTATAGTATTATTATATTATTAATATTAACTATTTTTTATTATATGATAAGTGCTCATTGTTAATGAAAAAGTATTAAAAATTTATAATGATAATTCAATTTTTGTGGGCCCTTGACACTTGGGGCCCAGGGTTTAAGCCCTATTAGTCCTTATGTAGATCAGCCCCTGCCCAAAGCTTTCCATATCTGGTCTCAGCTTTCATCTATCTAACTACATTCTTGAGATTAAGAAAGAACAGACAGACAGCTGACAGTGGAAATTTATAGGTCAAAAATTTTTTCAAATTGTAGCCCAATATTATCAGAATACAACAATCAACAATTCCTTTAAGGAAAAGTAAGAACAGAAGGGAATCCTGACAAAATCCCTTTTAATTAAAAATAAAAAAATTGTGATTACAGAATTACACAAGCAAAGAAACAAAAATGTTTCTAGATATCATATTGCTGTAATGAAAATGTATTTATTAAAAGATTAATTTTTCTTTGGAAATTTAAAGCATGTTTTTATCCTATATTATTTTTTAAATTTTGATTTTTTTTTAACATTATTCTTGCTTATAAAATAATCTTTACTCATAAAATTTGATAACATAAAAATAACTTTTTTAATAAATTCTGTTTTTAAATGTTAATTCTTAAATGTTTTGTATTTTTTCCCCTAAGTTTGCACTTAAATTTAATCTAATTAAATATAATATTTTTTAATATACATTTACTAATAAAATGATTTGAAATAATCTAAAGACTATACTATGCCCTATAGAGAAATATTTCTTCTATATTCTAGAATAGAAAATTATATAATTTTATAGTAAAATTTTTTTGACTTTTAGACACTGATTGCTTGACAAGAAATTGCTGTGGCCCTATGCGTCCATTTGATTTACAAATTCTGGATAATTTTCAGAGAGAAGTCATTCATTTGTATCGTCCATTACGATGCGATTCCTGCTGCTGTCCTTGCTGTCTTCAGGTTTGTAAAATTTATATTGTTTTTTGGTAAAACAAATAAGCAAGCAAACTTTATATTGTCTTCAACTATCAGTAGCGTGCTATCTATGGAAGCTGTGGAAGCCGCTTCCCTTGTATTTTCTAAAATATAAATACATTATTGTGTATTATTATTAAATATTGTGTGATTATTTTAATATTTTAAAGTACTTTGAATTAATTAGATTTAATATTTTATTATAACTGCATTATGTATCTTACTACAAATTTCTATAGTGCATGTGAAAAACAATGATAAGATTACTATTGTATATTTGAATATAAATTTGTATATGCATATTCCCAATGGAAGTGCTGTATTGTCAAATATGGGATAGCTTCCACAGCAAAAATATTTAAATGGTGTAAAGCAGCCAGATTACAGGCATTCGCTTTACAGAGAACCAACCTCATGCAGTTAGCTTGTGGATGCTACACACTAAAATATTGTATAATGCTTTTAATGATTCTATCCAGGGCCGGCACAGCTTCCCTGTCATCAAATGTCACCGCATGCCACTGTCAACTATAGCTCATATAGTTGAGGGTAACATTGGTAAAATGTATGTTAGATTATATCTGTAGCAAACAATATCAATGTATGAATCATAGGAGATGCTATTAGATTCATATGTATGTTCAAGGGTTGGAAGTAGTAGGGGACCAATGTAATGGACAGAAAGAGAACAAAGAGAGAGACCAGAAGGTGACAACTGTGTATGAGAAGGACTATGTGGACTATGAAAATAAAGACTTGATCGCTTTTTATTTTAAACATATTCTTAATTTATTATATTGATTGATATTTAAATCTTATATACAAGGTATGTGCTAAAAGTTTCCAGCCTGACTACATTTTAGACATGATAGGAATAAAATAATGATAGTATCAGATAGCACCATCTGTATTGTTTTTTCTGCCAATTTGCATAAGTCACTTTGGAAACATTAATTTAACATCACTTTTGGAAACATTAATTAGTTAGACTTGTTGCATTAATTCCATGTTTGCCCTTTCAGGACAATGCACCAGAGCACACAGCTGCCAAAGGAGTGTGGGTTTGAGGAGCTTGACCATCCATCATACAGCCTGGACCTGACTCCTAGTTATTATGTGATTACTATCTGTTTCCAAAACTTAAAAATACTTTCAAAAAAGGGAGACAGTTTATGAGCATTTTGCAGACAAAATTGCAGACTATTTTTTCAAGGGTATTGGAATGCTAATTTCAAGATGTAGTAGTGTGTTGAACTGCAAGGAGACTATATTAAAAAAAATGACATCATTGTTTTATACCTATAACATCTAAAACATAGGCTGGAAACTTTTGGCATCTACCACAACATATATATATATATAACAAATTTTATGTGAAGAAAAGTTTTTAAATGAATATACATGAAACACCTGGGCTTGCTAAAACTTTTCATGGATTAAAAGTTCTTTCCTCTTACTGCTCAGAAGACAACGAATAAAAAAGAAATAATATAAGTAAATAATATAATGATTAAAAATGATTTGCAGATAAATTGTACAGATGAAATGTCTAAAAGAAATTAAAAATATGTATAGAATAGAGATACAGTAAATAAAATTATGATGGCATTTATAATTTGAATTTTTAACAGAAGTAATGTACTGCAGATCTGGAAAGCTCTGATTTTTAATATTCAGATTCATATTGGGCTGCAGTCTCCAAATTGCCGACCTATAAATTCCCACTGGAGTCTGTCTGTCTGTCTGTCCTTTCTTAATCTTGAGAATGGAGTTAGATAAATGAAAGTTGAGACCAAATCTGGAATTCTTAGGGACAGATGGTCCCAATTAGTATGACAATTAAAAAATTTTCTTCAGAATGGAGTTAGATGACCAGCATGACTATTGTTAACAGGAAAAGTATGATATACAGGTGCAAGACAACTACTAAATTGAGAGTATATATTTTAAATTAAATAAATTTAAAAATATGATTAAAAATTGCAGCCTGGCATTGTGACAATCCACAGTAAATAATTGCTTGTTAGATGTAAGTCAATTCTTAATAATTATCGTATTTTATAAAAAGCTGCAGCAAAGTTTGGTAATTTGATTATTTTTAATATAAGGATATAAAAAATTTGGAATCTCATACATCTTCCACTGAACATTCAAATTACAATTTCTGAAATGATTTTCAATCTGATGTTTTTGTATTTTTTGTTATTGCTTGTAGTATATACTGGTTTTATTACCTTCTTAAGTATGTTTTTCAATGCTTGAGTTGTTTATAGACAGTTGACATAAACAACAAATTAAAGCCTAAATGAGACAAATCTAATAACAGAATATTTATTTATTTGTTTTTAATGTCGTGTCATATGTTGAATGAATTAAATTATAAAACTTCCACTTACTGATATGTTAATCCATAATATTGATTGATATTATTTCAAATTTAAAATGACAAATAATGCATTTTAGTATGAATTTAATAACAATCTTGTAAAGTTATTTATCAATGGAGCAAATCCATGGAGGTGTTCATATTTATATATTAGTAGGTAGTCTGTTGCTGATCACCTTCAGCAGTCCAATTTTGGTTTTTGCATTGCTTTGAAACATTCTGTGTTTAATTTATAATCATTCTTTATATAGAAAATTTTAGTTTTTCTAAATAACTGCATTTAACACAGCTAATTTTTCTTTATTACATTTTTGTAAGAGAAAAGAAATATCGTTATTTAAAATTATAACTGTTACGATTTGCTGTTAGAGAATACTAAACTAAAGTAAGTGTCGATATCGCAAACTGTGTATGAACTGGCAACACCCATCTTCATTTGAATCATTTTATATCTTATAAGCAAGACTGCTTGAAACAAGAAGATACCTGTTTTTCAGTTGCGCGCCAAGTTATGGATGGGTGAACAAGTGCATGTATAGTCTTAGATTAGAATAAAGTTTAATTCTAAGTTAAAGGACTGTCTCATCATTGTTTTAACATTTGCTCACATTAATTTTTTTTAAAATAGATGGATTATACTTACATCAAATGCATTGACATTGTGACATTTAATGAGGTTTCAAGGATCAAACTTTAACATGTAATAGCACCTAATATATAAATATATTTATTTTTCCTGCAAAAAATTCCTCATCTCAGTGAGTCAGTCAGTCAATGAGTCTAATGTAGCTTTATAATATAGATAAAGTAATAATTCCTTATTTGTTTTGCTTTTGATAATTTATATTCATTTAATCCAAGTTTAATTAATAACTATCTTCATGTGAATCATTTTATATCTTATAAGTAAATTGTTTAATTTAGAAATTTAGCTTATTTCAAAACTTTTAATTGCTTTTTTGTATTTCATTTCAAAGAAATTTTTTGTAAAATTTATAAGCATTAATAATAATAAGTAAATAAATGATTGTTATATTGAAAAGATTTTTTACAATAATTTACTTGATAGTTATTTATATTTATATTAAAATTAGTTTTTGGGTTGAAATACTAATTCATTTACATAATAATTTACTATTATCATCAATATTAAAAATTGGAGAATATTATAAAATTTGTCAATACTTATTTTATTTCAGTATTTAATTGATGCATACAACATATTTTATTTAATTAATTTGGAATATGAAAAAATTTAGATATTAAATATATGAAAACTTAATATTGTAATTCTAGAGTTTGGAAGTTACTGCACCTCCTGGAACAGTTATAGGCTATGTAACACAAGAATGGAGTATTTGTTATCCAAAGTATCGTATTGAAAATGCAGCAAAAGAATGTGTATTGCGTATTGAAGGTCCATGCTGCACTTTTAGTATTTGTGGAGATGTAGAATTCAAGGTAAATAAAAAGTATTATATAAATGTTGTATTTAATAATATTTATATATTATTTCTTTATAATTAAATTAGTTTACTGAATTATAATTATTTATTTAAATTTTATAAAATAATGTTTGTTTCCATAAATTATTATAAATTTGATAATGGCCAAATGAAATGTAAAGTGAAACAGCAGTCCAAATTTTTTTAATTACCAAAATATATTGGACTGTTTTAAAATTTGTATGATATTTATTGAATTTATTGATTGAGATGATGATAGTGATCTAAATCAAATAAGTTTCTCTTCAGATTGCTAAATGTTCATGTTAGCAAGGAATGTATTTAGCATTAGATGGCATTGCATAGAAACTGTGTTACTGACTATTCAAAAATAATGAATCCATGAATCTAACATAAAACTGAACAAATTAAAGTAGATGATTGAATCAATATAACATGTTTTTAACAAATGGAAAAGTACTGTTTTTATTAGAAAATTATTAATGTTTATGTTGCTATGCTGACATAACAAAAATTAAGAGTTTAAATAGAAGTTCTGTTATGTACTTAGTCTGCAGATACTTCAGTTTTGAGTATGGGGTCAAAGTATACCTAGGTAACCCCAATTGGTGTGCTATTGCCGCGCTTTCCACTGTTCGTTGCTCCCAACTTACTCCCGGAGGGGAGCTGCTGGCAGCCGCCTTGTGCTAAACCGTCACTAGTTATTGAACAAAGGAAAAAAAAGGAAACGTACTACTAAAAATATATTTAATCTAATCTAACCTCAACCTAGCCTAGCCTAACAGAAGCGCCGCCATTGGGGTTACCTAGGTATACTTTAACCGAGTATGGTACTTTAATTTCTGCAAAATCTTTTCAATTATAAACACTGTGAAAGTTCAAAATCACAAATAAAATGCTTTTTAAATCACAATCTTTCAACATTTAAAGATCAGGTTGTGAGATTTTTCAGTAGCTTGTAAAAGGTTATAATAGCTGATTTTAAAATAGCTTCAAATGCAAATGTTTTGTATTGAAAAAAAAAATAGCAATTTATTTTTGTATTACTATTTAGATTTTATTTAAGAATTTTAATTCCTAGTATATTATGTATATTTTGTTTTATTTGTTGATGTTGTTTTTATGAGCTTGAATCTGGTTGTATGCAGTCATGAAAAATTAATATGTATATTTAATTTTTTAAACTTTTATTTAAATATTTTATATATAAAGCAATGCCGCTAGGGATCTCTAGTAAGAGGTCGTGTTTTTCGTGCTCCGTTTTCGTTCGTGTTTTTTTTTGGTTTTCGCCTGATGTTCTTGGATTATCTGGTATCGCTAGTCCCAGGTCAACGATTACTTCCTGTGTGTATAATTTTTTTTAAGTTTGGACATCAACTTTCGGAGTAATTAACGTCCGATTCTTTCGCTCATTTTCGGCCCCCGCTGGAGACCCCTACTGTGATTCGCCGGAATTATTGTCAGTATTATCTTGCCTGTTCGATAAGTATCTTAACCTGTAAGTTTCATTTTAGTATCTTTCGTAACTGTAGCGCAAAATCGTTGGGTAATTTCACCGTTAGACAAAGAAGTCTTCTGCCACGTGGTAGTGCTAGTCAATCGGCGTAGATAAGCCGGTCGGCGTTCGGCGTCTTCGGCTGTTGCCTCTCCTGTTTTGGCCAATTTTGTTACGCTTTCGTTATTGCTTTTCGTTGTCGGTCGAGCTTATAGGGCGTCGCTCGTGCGCGCCCAGTTTGTGTAATTCTCTGTCTAGCCATTCGGCGGTCTCGCGCCGTTTCGGCGTGTCGTGTTTCTCGCCCTCTGAAGAGGCCAACTCGGCTCAAGCCATTGAATAAGCTTGGGCTCCCCGTCCAAACGTTCCAGTCCTGTTCTTTCCCTGTAAAGTACTTTTGTTTATGAACAAAATGGTCACTGAGGACGAAAATGGTACATTAAACAACAGCTTTGTGGAAGAAGAATTAATCACTGCAATTAATGAGAATCTTGAGTTAATCTTATCTAATATTCCCATCAACTCCAACGTTTTCGTAAAAACGAAGGAGCGTACTCAGGCAAGGGAGGCTGCGGTGAAAATGCATGCCGCCGCCAATCAGATCTTCGGGGTCGTGCTTGCTCTCCGTGAAAGGGTTAAGGCGCTCGAAATCACTGGTACCCATCAACTCAAAAGCACATACTCTGCTGCCGTAAAGAAGAATCTTACGCCGATGAGTCAGACCACAAAACTTATAACAGCCAAATCGGCCAAACTTGAAGGGGTACATAACCCAAAAAATGAGAATCATGATCTAATAATTTCAGCCATAAGGGAACCCGAGGAACCAACACCAATCCCCGAAGAGACAATGGGACTCCTACAAATGCACGTCGATCCCAAAAGGCTCGGAGTTAAAATTAAGTCAGCAAGACCTCTCCCCAGCGGAGACATTAAGATATTGTTGCATGATGAAACCGACCTCCAGACTCTAAAAAAAGCAGTCCAAAATCACGAGGCCTTAGCAAATAAAATACGGATTGTGGATAGGATCAAGAAATTACCAAAACTAATCTTGTATAACGTGCCCAACTACATAGAAGAAGGCGACCTAACTCAGAATATCTATCAACAAAATAGCTTTCTACATGAAATTCTACCCGAAGAAGAGTTTATCAACAGCACCAAAATTAATCGCAGTTTTCGTCCCAAAGGAAACAGCCATACCAGGCACGTCATCTTAAGTGTCCAGCCAGGCATAAGAAACTCGCTCATACAGAACCAAAGAGTCTACATAGGTTGGTCCTCAATTCTTCTGGATGATTATATAGCAATTACCCGCTGCTTTAACTGCACTGGGTTTGGGCATACATCGCACAGATGCACTGAGAAACAGCGTTGTACCCACTGTACAAAGCGCCACAAATTTAAGGACTGTCCACACCTACAATGTGGCCCTAAATGCTATAACTGCAGGCAGTACAACAAGAGAGTCCCAGCAAATAAGGCGGTCTCGACTGATCACAACGCCTTTGACAAATCATGTCCGATCCTTAAAAGGTATAAAGCAACTCAGATTCAGGCAACAAATTATGAATAATGGCTCTCTCCCAGGCATTCAACATGGCCAACAATTACATCTACAAACAGACAAACAATTCAATGCATCCTACAAAGAGTACCCTCAACATACTGCAGATAAACCTACAGAAGTGTAAGGCAGCCATGTCAAATACCATCCAGACATCTGTAGAATTGAAGGCTGACATCCTTGCTTTCCAGGAACCCTACCTCCACGACGGAAAGGTCGCCCTGTTAGGCAGGGGGCGTATTTATACCTGGAGCAAGGATAATCTTCCGATAAAGACAGGCTTCCAAATTGTCAATAATAACCTGAATGCTCAGCTGGTGACACAATATTGTAACAGCTATATCACTACCATCAGAGTCAGCTACGGCTCTCACCACCTGTTCATCCTCAATGTATATGCTCCACCCTCAGAGGACATCCTTCCCCCTCTTAATGCACTAAAGGGGTATATTAATGAACTCTCCGCAAACCCAATCCTGGTATGTGGGGATTTCAATTCAAAATCCCCCATCTGGCATAGCCCGGTCGAAGACCCTAGGGGCCATGCGGTAAGTGAATTCCTTTCGGAAATGGACCTCCAGTCTCTGAATACTAGCCAGCTGCCTACTTTCTCTAGCAGCAATGGGGAAAGTTGGATTGACTTATGTCTTGCAAACCCAATCCTGTTGAATTTTAAAATCACTTGCCAGACCCAATTGTGTCTATCAGCAAGTGATCACGCCTACATTCTGACCACGATCCTATTTGCAAACTGCCCAGAAAAATTGACTATTCACAACATCACTAACTGGGACCTATATCAGGACTATGTAAAAACTCACTGGGATCCCACTGAGCTTACCTCTATCAATCAACCACATGATATTGATTATGCTGTTGATCAGCTTCAAAATGCTCTCCACAAAGCTTACTTTCACGCCACAAGAATAAAAACCAGTAAGCCCTCAGCCCCATGGTGGAGCCAGGAACTTGCAACCCACAGGAAGAAAGTGCGTGTAGCTAAAAGAAAGTACAGGAAAGAATCAGATCCTTACAATAAGCAGAAACTCCACCAGACCTACCAAAGGTATTTTAAAGAATATAAAACCCTGATCAATCGGACTAGGAAGAAATCCTGGCAAAATTTTTGCAACGCCTCCAACGAACGGGGACCCTGGGCAACCCCATACTACACGTCCTTCAAGAAAAAGAAACTGCTCTCAACCCCGGCTACCATCGCAAACTCTCAAAACTTTACCAACACCCTAGAAGACACCTACAAAATAATCTTCTCCGAACTGTTTCCTCCAGATAACCCCAGTACGGACACCGACTACCACAGACAGATCAGGAAACAGAGTATGAACACCTCTTCTGATGTAAATGACAGGCCTTTCACCACTCAAGAAATCTCCAGGCAATTTAACAACATAAAAAAACGGAAAGCATCAGGACCAGACTCTATAGATTGGAGGATGGCTCAGCAAGCTTATGCAGCCATTCCCACCACATTCTCAGTCCTTTTTAATAAATGCCTTGACTGTGGATACTTCCCAAAAAATTGGAAGGAGGCCTCCATTAAACTGATACAAAAGGATAAGAACACCCCTCCAAATAAAGCAACTGACTATCGCCCCATCTCCCTTCTCTCTGTGGTAGGGAAGGTGTTGGATGCCTTAATGGCTGACAGGATCTTACATCACTTAAATGCTAATAACATCCTAAACCCCAACCAATTTGGATTCATGAAAGGGAGAGCCACCCACCATGCTCTAGAAAAGGTCATTTCCTACGTTCAGGAGGCCAAAAAAAGGGGGAACCATACTATCATGGTCAGCATTGACTTCAAAGGGGCATTTGATCATGCCTGGTGGCCAGCCATACTGGCCACCCTAGCCAATGTCCACTGCCCCCTTAACATCTTCAATCTGCTGACAAGCTATCTCATGGAGAGGTCTGCCCTGGCCGTGGAAAAAGGGGAAACCTTACATAGGACTGCCATCACCAGGGGGTGCCCCCAAGGCTCAAAGTCTGGTCCACTCCTGTGGAACATTTTATATAATGGGATCCTAAACCTCACAAATGACACCTCCCATCACGGGAACCCCCACATTCAAGGGTATGCAGATGATACAGTTATCCTTCTTTCTCATCAAAACCAAGGAACTCTTCAAAATTATACTAATAACTTTCTGGATCTGGTCTACAAATGGAGCAAGGATAACAACTTAATAATCAACTATAACAAATGCTCTGCTATGGTTTTCCCTAAAGGAAACCCCCTAAAAAAGAAGCCCACTATCAAGATAAACAGTGAGAAAATTCAAATTGTTAACAGTTTAAAATATCTTGGGGTCATCCTTGACCCTAAGCTTTCATGGAAGGATCACGTTTACTATGCCTATAATAAGGCCATCAGAGCCAGCCATAGCCTAAGGTCCATAGCCAGGAACGGTTGGGGCCTCAACAGCGTTAACAGCAAACTCATCTACAAATGTGCTATTGAACCCATCCTCACCTACTGCTGTGAGGTATGGGGGTACGCCGTAAATAAAGTCCACAACCGAAAGAAATTGCTCTCGGCTCAGCGGAAAGCGGCAATCGCGATCACTAAGTCCTACAACACCGCTCCCACTGACGCTCTCCTAGTGATCGCAGGTTTAACCCCAGTCAACCTTGTGATCATCCAAAAATATACAATGAACCTCTTAATGGGCAAGCTCTCATCCAACGTTAACCCTGATACCATCCACAAGATGATCAATCATCACAATCTTCCGGACACAATACACCCCCTGATCGACGAAATAGCAAACTGTGGCCTTGACATCAAAAAGGACCAAACTTCCGTCCACCCGGCAAACAACATTACCTACGACTTTGTCCAATATCCACCACTGCCCTTGAAGGGACTCAGTTTCTACACGGATGGCTCCAAGGCCCCAGGTGCTGTCGGTGCAGCTGCTCACCTGGTGGATCCCCAAGGGAAACTTTTTTGGAATGCTGCTTACAAACTGTACGAGAATTGCTCTGTGAATCAAGCAGAGTCTTTAGCAATTTGGAAGTCTCTCCAATATATCCACAACAATATCCGGCAGTTCACTGGGAAAAGGATCAACATAATAAGTGACAGCAAAACTGCACTGCATCAGATTAAAAAAGGAAACCGTAAACTCCCAATCATAAGTAATTGTCTGGACACATTATGTGCCCTTGCTGGTGTGACTCTCATTACCTTTTACTGGGTCAAGGGTCACTCCGGCAACATCGGCAACGAAACTGTGGACAATTTGGCAAAGAAGGCTCATAAAGTAGCCTCCAAGTACTCCTACACCTCCGTTCCCATCTCCTTCCTCAGGAAGGAACTCACCGCCATCACTATGTCAAGGTGGCAAAATGACTGGGACAGTAGCCACACTGGACGGAATACCCACAACTTCCTCCCGGACGTCAACAGTAGCTCCCGCCTCACTTTCCTGAGTACGACTCATTCTATTACGCAGATTCTCACCGCCCATGGCAATTTTAAGTGCTACCTTCATCGTTTCCTTAAGAAGGGAAATGGACTTTGTGACTGTCTTGTAAAGGAGAGGGACGACCCTTTCCATCTAATTTTTACCTGCACCAAGTTCATTCAGCATCGCCAACAACTCAGAGACCTGACAACCCATAAAGGGCACAACTGGCCTTGCCACCTTAGTGTATTCCTGGAGGACAAGGACATATACACCAATTTCGTCAAATTCGTTAACAACCTAAATTTATCAGACTATCATCTCCCAACTGCTACTCAATCCAACATGCCAGCTATCTCATCGGATAACCACAGCCAGACTCCATAGCATCAGGACACATGGTTGGCAACCTTCAAAGGGCCACACTTCAAGGACTTATTGGTATCTCCAATAGGGTGCTTCTCCCTCCTCATTACTCTCACCGGCACCATCCTATGTTTGCAATTGTATTGTAAGCCATACCAAGGCGCCTTTATTATTGTTCTGTTATCCCACCTATTAATTCTTAGGTACTGTAATTGTATTTTGTAATTTTGCCTTTCTACGTCTTAACAGGCGGTTCCCAGCAGGCACCCTCATCCTCCTCTTCCCTCCTCTATTTCCTTTCCTAATCCCCCCACCTCTCCTTTCCCACCTTCTGGCTCCTCCTTCCCTCCTCTCTTCTTGTAGGGCTATACCTCCGAGTAAGGCCTCTTCCCCTTTCACTTATTATTATTATTATTATATAAAGCAATAAGTAAGAATAAAATACAAATTAACCATAAAGAATAGTTAACTTAAGCTAAACTTAAGCATATTATAAAATTCATTTACTTTCTTCAATAATTAGTAAACAGTGAAAACTGCTTAAGCCCTGGTCACACTATGCGATTTCCAGCCGTGCGGGTGACTGCAACCGTGATGGCTGTTCCTGTTACCTAGTAATCCCCCTTGAAAACCGGCGCGACTGCAACTGCAACTAGAAACAAAAAGTTTGTTCTACTAGCGCCGATTGCAAATGCGCATCCAATCAGCAAACGCCTTTGTGCCATGTCATACGGTGACAACATTGAAAATAGTTCCTCCTCGTGGCGGATAGTTAGAAGATTTATACTTTTACAGAATCGAGATTGATCGAGCTTATTCGGGCTCATGAATACCTTTGGGATTTTAATTCTTCATTTTATCAAAGATTTTATCTTTTCTGTGTATTCTTGCCAGCTATATCAAAATAATTGCCTTTTTTTATTTTATTCATTCCAGAAAAGAAACTGATTACCATTTTAATAAGAAAAGTGGCTATAATTCCGTAAATACTATGAAGTAGAATGTAAAATGTCGATAAACTCACAGAAGTAGTCAAAAACAAGCTACTGTAATTTTATTGGTTTATTATAGGGTCAAATGTTTCCGAGTTGCAACGTCAACGAACAATATGTGACCACGAGAAGATGCGTGCGACTCACGCTTGTTGCAGTCATGGTCGCCTGCGCGGCTGGAAATCGCATAGTGTGACCAAGGCTTTAGGTGTGACCATTTTGACAGGTGCATTCGACGGGCACCTGTCAAAATGGGCAAAAATTTCTGGCACGGAATAGTTTATACATAAAGTCTTCATATATGTTACCCGTATTAAATGACCACCTGTGTAATGCGACCGTGGGCATCGATTTTTGGTCTGAAACAACATACAACAATTGTAATAAGTGACCACTTCTGCAAATATATCTGGTCTAAACTATTGTTCAAACCCATCTCAACAACATTTCCCCCTCCTAATATAATGAATTAGTCTAAATTCTTGTTTGAACCCACCTCGGGCACGTCTCCCACCCTTGAAATTAGGTACAGATGTTAATGAATTAGTCTAGCAACAAAGGAAATTCATTTCGGTTTGTTTGAAATTGTCCGAAAATGAAAGAAATGCAAAGTGCAGTCATTAGAAGATTGTGTTAAATTTATCAGAGATAATGAAAATGGTTTATCACAATTGCAATTAGTGGCAAATTGTAACTGTGGGAAAACAAAATTTATTTTACCATAGACCTACAGTATTTTCCTTATGGGTATAAAATATTGTACACAATTCAATTAATCGGCTGATCTCATCGTTTGATAAAATTTATTTTATTTACGCTCATATACAGTACATGTGTGATAAATAGTTTCTGTATCAACTATTTATTGTAAATATTCTCTATCTTATTTCCATGATATTTTTAGAAAAATAATATTCAAGTAATTTTCGCATGCAAAATATTCAAAAAAACAATAAATGCATTAATGCAAAAGTCAGTTTTACAGGTAACCTTCCTTTTTTGATTCCGCGATTGTCATTGGACAATTGCAGAATGTAATGAAATCGTATTATGAGAAAAAATAATAAAATCGTTTTATTATTAATTAATATTTTTCTTATTGTACTTAAGAAAATATTAAAAAAATACAGTATTTTTAAATTTAAAATAAGATTAAAGTAACGAAAACCAAAGTGATGGAGAGATACAATGTGCTTGTATATCGATGTACTGTACATGTAACTGAGGAGCGAACAAAAAGAACCAAGTTGAATTAATTAAGTTGGAAAAAAGAAAGTATGCATTATAATCGAGAAAATGCTAGTATTGTATTAATCTTTAAAATATTGGTATTAAATCTGTCTTATAAAATCGCCACGACTCCTGTAAATTGAGTTATCCGATGAGAATAAAACACCAATATAGCTCTATTGTTGAAAAAATTCATGTATTTTTGCTCACCTCGAGTTTTACTTAGTAGAAATGGTTAAAAAGTGCCCAAAATAAATACAGAAATATGGTATTACAGCACCACCTGTATTGGACGACCACTTGTCTAAAAGACCACTTTTTGAAGGAACCGTGGTGGTCACCACAGACAGGTTTTACTGTATATAAATTATCATAAAAAAATCCAGCAACTTGTTGCCTAACTTTCCTGGCAACATATAAAACTGCATGTTTGGTGCCATCTGTTACGATATTTTATTAAAAACTTTTTTATTTTTAATTTATTATGAAATGGCAAAAAGCTTAATTTTGAGGGTAGGTACGGGTTTTATAAAAAATTGTAAATGCTAATAATGAGTAAAACCATCAAGTCTGATCCTACTGGAGATATGACACACTACCCCCATTATCTCCCCACCCTGACTTTAAACCAAAATTTAATAGCATCAATCCCCCAATAAACAAACCTCCCTGCAAAATTTCAGAAATTTTGACAAAAAACACGGAGTTAAGGAGTTATTAAGCTTTAAAGAGGGTAACAAAACTGTGTCCCATACACACACACACACACACACACACACACACACACACACACACACACACACACACACACACACTAACATCCATATATACAGAAAAACCCTCAATTTTTTTGCATTTCTTGATGTTTCAAGTCTTGAGTCTAAAAATGTAAAAATCTTGAGGGGTCATTTTTTGACCGATTGCCATACTTTCCCTTTGTTATATAGTAACAGAGCTGGAAAAGTAATAAGAAAATTTTATATATGTATATGCTTTTGTGAACACTAAATGTTTTTGAATCATAAATAATATCTTCAATTAAACTTATTTTAGTTTTATCATTTGAATTCAAAATGTGGTAAATAAAACTTTGATATGGAGAATACCCATTTAAAGAAGCAACAAAGACAACTAGATGGTTGAGGCAGTAAAGATATCAGCCTGCCATTTTGAGAAATCCAGGTTTAAGTATGAATCAAAAGAAATTTTGATAGGTAGTTTAATTTGGATATGTTAATCTCTGTTCTCCCAATCCTGCTCCTTCCATTGTGGATCTGGTCAAACCCATAATGAGCATGAAAATTAATAGGTAGTTGCAGGGCAGAAAAAGTTAAAGAAACACTAATAATTGTCAAAAATGTTTTGAATTCAAATTTCAAAGTTAACTTGTAGAATTTTTAATCTAATTATTAAAAATAATGTTTTATTTATATAGGAACCTCGCTTAACAAGCATAATTTGTTCCAGAATGTTACTCATTAAGCGAAACAATTTTTCCCCATATAAATTAATGTAAAATATAATGATGCATTCCATGCCAAAAAAACAAAAAATACTCAAATATTTTATGTATAATGTTTATTCAAAGAAAATTATACAATATACATTGTTAAGGAGTGTGAATCATCATCATCTTTTCTTCTAGTGCGGAATGAATCAACCTGGAATACGAATTCAATTTGCAAAAAACAAAAAAAAAAAAATCGAAATACAGTAATTTCTAATATTTAATTATAGCCTTTACATAGCCCAAGAATTTGGCATATTGTTTGGCATATTTATTATATAACGAGCTGTGATTGTTGATGTTTATATGTAATACATCTGAACACACAAGTTTGGAAAAATGTGTGATCACAAGAGACACTAAGATGATACTGGAATGAGTGCTAAACAGACTGTTGTAGCATGTGCACAATCCAGAACTTCCTCTCTCCTTGTCACTCGTTATGTGAAACCTCACTTTTTACAATTTGCTTTGCTCATTATGCGAATTACTCATTAAGTGAGGTTCCAGTGTATACAAGTTGCTATGCATCTTATATTAAACTTTAAAACTGTATTTAATAAAAGTTTATTGCATGATATGAATTTACAATTAGGTTTGTCTTTCACTGAGAAGGAGGGAAATGAATTTTATAAATGGCTTATCCTGTTCAGTTTATGATTATTATATTGTAAAACTCCAAAATGAAGACACTTGCAACTAACTCAGTGTCCAGAGTTGAGCATAAAGTCCTGAAAAAATTTTTAAACTACAGAAGTTAAAGTAATACACTGATAAACCTTTAATTTAGAGGCCTTGTGACTTAATAAATTATATTATTTAAAAATGTGTTTTGGATCATTAGCAAAATCCCTAGTAGGAAGAAATGTGAAAAAATAATGTAACTTACACAAAGCAAAAGTCATCCACTTTTAATTGCTATTGAGCCCAACTATATTTGTCATTAGATTTAATTTTTTTAACAATACATTATTGTGCATCAAGTAAGCAATTGTTTAGATGAACATATATGGATAAACCCTAGATTATCATAAACAGTGAATACATGACAAAAGCTAATGTGACCAAAAAATGAAGCTGGTTGTTAATGATCTGAACAGAGATTGAAACTGAAACTGGAATTACAAAGCAAAAATGTTAAAAATGCAATATTGGAAGTTAAAATGTTACTCAATTGCAGATATAATTGGTTGGGTAGCAACTTTTGAATTCTAAATTGAATACTATACTGTTACCAATAGTGAGAATCTCTCAGTAAAATAAATGTAAACTATCCAAAACAGCATCATCACTTATCCTTTTTCACTTGTCTACATTTAAGGTCTTGGATTATTATTTTATAATATCTCATTTTTAATTAAATAAGGTACTGATGGAATGAAGAAGAAATGTTCAATCTCTGGAAATGAGACAAAACAGGGAATTAACAAATATGTGTAGATAGTAATTTTTACTTTCAAAATAATCTAAATACATATATATAATAATCCAATACATGTAAATCCAAAATTTAAATAAATTTCATTGTATTTTCATTTCATGGTGCGTCTTATAGTCCGTAGTGTCTTATAGGTATTTTTTTAAAAAATTGCTTAAAAATTAAGGTGCATCTTATAGTCCGTAAAATACGGTAAATAATAATCCAATACATGTAAATCCAAAATTTAAATAAATTTCATTGTATTTCCATTTTGGTTTGTTTTAAATGATGCTTGTTTTTTAATGTTAGATTTTGAAGAAACTATAGTTTGTAATTCCATTTCTTCTTCAATCATAGATGTGTCAGCATAAGTATAGAATTAGAACCTTATTGTGACTGCACATTTCCTAGAATGGATGCCCTTGGAGGTGACAACAACTATGGACAGCTGTAAGCCAGAGGCTGAATCAAGGCAAGCATATGTTGGCCATAATAACAACCTGCACTCAAAGTGAAAACATTCAAATTTGCAAATATGATTTCTAAACATGTTTGAACTTATCACAGTATTTAAAACCATTCTAGATCTATATCAATTTTGAAAATTTTTCGCAGAACACTTATTCACTTTTTGCAGAATATAGTTTGGGAAACACTGCTTTATTCTACAAAAACACATGTTATTAGATTGTACATTATGTCCTACATATACATGAGAACACTGATAGAAACTGTATACTATAAGCACAAAAAGAGGCAATCTACAGTATGTATGTTCATTAGCACTTCACTTGACTTCATGATTATTTAAAAAAAACTTGTACATCTTGGTTTGTTTTGACGCTGCTTTTTTGCCCATTGAGTACAACAATCACTTGATATTAGCAATATCGTGTACAGTACAGTCTATTCATTTATGTTAAAACTTGTCAGAAAGGACTTGGAAAAATATGATGGCATTGCTAAATTTTATCATTATACTTTGACTAGAAGTAGCTTCCTTCCACCAATTAACGTGTTACAAGAGGGAGCTGATATGTGGGTTCAATGTTAGCAATATGAACCATGATGATTATGCACATATTTTGTTCTGCATGCAATGTATTTTTTTAAAATTCAGTACCTGGAGATGCCCAAATATTAATTAAACATTGAAAAAAAAAAATGTTTACAGTAGATGGGACTAGAAAAAGTCCATTATTCTGAGTTATGGATCTGCTAAAATGAGGTAAAATTACATTGATTTGGCAGAACCTGGAAGAAAGCCATTATTCCAAGAAATTTTGTTTTGTGATTCATTAAAATGAGATTCTACTGTATTTATGTATCTTTATTTTCTCTGAAGAAAATCAAATATATTATAATAAGTACTTTGAAAGAAATTTCTGAAATATTCATAATTACTTATACTATTCTTTTCAATTTAAAATTAAAAAAAAACTTTGTTAATTTTTTTCTAGGTTCTTGCTAAAGATGGTCAAACAATAGTAGGAAGGATTACAAAGCAATGGTCTGGTTTTGCAAAAGAAGCTTTTACTGATGCTGATAATTTTGGAATAAATTTTCCTATGGATTTGGATATTAATATTAAGGCTGTTCTTCTTGGGGCTTGTTTTCTCATTGTAAGTTTATACTTTTATATTACTTGTTTTTAAAATATGTTAATAATAACAAAATATATAGGTATTATTAGTGATAAGAACAAACAATACCACCAGATTTGAATTAGGCTATAATATAGATAAATTATAGTCTGGTTTTAAAATCTGGTTATCTGGTATTGTTTATTACTATATGTTGGGCTTAATATTATATATAATTAGTGATAAGGCATTTAGTTGTAACAAAGAAAGTAGCCCCCTGCTACTTTCTTTGTTACAACTAACAGTTTGTAAATAGTAACTCCCTGCTAAATTAATTATTCAGATTTTACACAATAAAATATTAAGTTATTACCTGAAAAATTCATGTAAAATTCAATCCAGATACCTGTAATTTAGCTTGGATATTAGCGAGGTTGAGGCCGAAGTTTTAAATGCGAAAATGTGTATGTCGGACGTTCAGCGCCGCTTTCCTGTAAGCCTAGAAGTTTGACAGTGGCGTTTGGAATGTCGAGCATGATTCCACTGACTTTCCAAATGCCATTGTCAAATTTCTAGGCTTACAGGAAAGCGGCGCTGAACCTCTGATGTACACATTTTCGTGTTTAAAACTTTGGCCTCAATCTCACTATTATCAGCACCTCCTACAACTCAAAGTCTGTGAATGAGTATATAACATGATCAATTACAACCTAAGATGTTATAAACAAACTATTAAAATAATAGTTTCTACACAGTAAGTTTATGATGATATAATATAAATAATATAAAGATATTAAAAAACTTATTATAACAAAAGAGAACTCTTCTTATAAAATCAAGGATCTCTCATTTCAAATTAGTGTTTGTAAAGAATAATTTCCTTTACAAATTAAAATATATAACATTGTGATATTATATAATCTGCGTTAATTAAATAAGAAATATTGACATTTTTAACATTTTAAGCATTTAATCTTTTCAGATTTTAACTAAAAACTAAGCCAAGATAAAGTTTTTATTTATTTATAACTATACTAGCAGGTAGGCCTGGCATTGCTCGGGCAAACTTAAAGATAGCAAAGATTAAGATTATTACGTTATAGTCAACCTTACCTGTTTTCACAGAATGCAAGAATTGGGTCCCCCTGTTTCCAGACTAATTAGTGAATTTTTAGATAGGTCTAAAAATATGTTCGATTTCCTGCAAAAACGAAAAAAACCTTCTGCGTCTTGCACATCGCTTCTCTTAACACTTCCATTGTTACTTACACTTCCATTGTTGATGGAAGTGTTAAGCCTTAATCCTGTCCCTCTCCCCCGTGGGGAGGAATTTCGAAAAATCTCTCGTGATGTACCCTAACTGTGTACCAAATTTCAACTTTCAACTTCTAACCGTTTGGGCTCTGCGCTGATTATCATTATTACAGTAATACCCCGAACTTACGCAATAGGTGGGATCGAGTGATAACCGCGTAAGTCGAATTCGCGTAAGTCGGGGTATAATTTCGCATATAAACACATACAAATTATTTTTAATTGGGGCCGGAGACTAAAAAAACAATAATTTAGAAAACAATATTTAATAAAATCTTAGATAATACATATGTATAACAAATTATATTATTAAAATCGTAAACCTAAGTTATTTTGATGCAGAAGACTTCATAAAATCTAACAAATTTGTCTGATGGCTCAAAGATTCTTTTTTCTCCTGCAAAATTTCCTCGTAGCATGCTAATAATTTTTTTATTTCTCGTTTTGTAGAAGAAATGCGCTCTGCGTTGGAGTCTATATTTTCTAAAATTTGTAACCCCTTTTCATTTTTGTATTGAAGTCTTTAATAATGTTAACTTTACATTCCAAAGATAAAGTTTTTCTTTTCTTGTTTGATGCAGAAGAATCAGTTCTATTTCATTTGGATCACAGTCGACTCTCTCAAGTCTCCGTAGATATAACAAACACAGACATAAATAACACAAAATAAATTGTAGCTATGCATCAATTCTGCACGACACGTTCGAACATGTAAGCTGAACAATAGTGTGGGGGAGTGAGTAAACAATAGTTGCGTGGTACTCAAACAAAAGACGAATCAACGAAATTTAAAAATCATGTAACTCCGGGTTCGCGTAAGTCGAGGTATTACTGTATTATTATTATTATCAACTCATCTCGATTATATATATAGATTAAATAACAAAAAATTAATTTTATTATTGAGAAAATTGAGAAAAATTACAGAATATTACAAAGTACAGAATTTTGTCATTTTTTGACTGATTGCTATACTTTCCCTCTGTTATATATAACAACCAGGAAAATAATAACAAAACAAAAGATTTTATGAAGTTTTATAACTAAAATATTTACATTATGTAGGTATGTTGTTAGTTTCACTATGGGATGACCAAAAAATTTGTGCAGTTTTTGAAGTTAAAATTAAAATGTATGTAAAAAGTGAATGAAAATATTTTATTCAGTAAACTTTCAGTAAAGTATGTAATCCATAATTGTAAATTATGGATTACATACATGTAATTTAGTGATTGTAATGGCTGAAGAGGGACAGCTTGTCAGTCCGAAATGCATACTGTAACTACAAATAAATATTTAATGTTAATAAATCTCTGAGCGAGTTCTCAATAGTGGGTGATAAGTTATAACAAGAGCTAATTATAGTGCTCGGATATTCATATGGGTTTATATAATCATTTTATAACTTTGTTTAATAAGAAATAACTTAGATTAAAATTTTTCTTTTCAGGATTTTATGTTTTTTGAAAAAAGTGGAAATCGAGAACGTGACAGGCCGGGCATGTTTTAAGACTTCAATCTACTTTTATTGCATGTTTTATAAAGATAAGAAGAAATGGAATGGTTGAATTAAACTTGTTATACAATGCTAATCAAATTTCAAATATTGCACTACTTAGATAATGAAAATGTGTGTTAATTTTTCTTGAAAAACTTTTACAAAATAAATTAATTTGATACATTATCCTATTTAATTATATTTATGATAAATTTAACACATTAACACACAAATTTAACAATTATGAACATTCACAATTTAAAAATTTTATCATAATTATATTCAAAAAGTTTAAAAAATTTAAAGTTGATTTTTTTAATGTTAAAATTTACTGTTCAAAATTACTTTATTAAATCATTTTTTCTACAAAAGTAACTCCAAATATTAATTTCGAAAAATAAATTACTGTTTATAGAAACTACATTGTACAAAGTTTCAAAGCCAAACAAAGTGGTTTAGAAAATAAACTGTTATAAAATTTGAATAAATATTAGAATTTATTTGACCTGAAATAGATCAAAAATTTATATGTAATATTTTTAAATTAAAAAGATTGTCTATTTTCATATCTTCTTATTTTTATATTATAACTGAACTAATATGGTAATTGTTGTCTGTAACAAGTTGCAAATATAAAATTGTTAACTGTGCAAAGCCAAACTTTAACTTTCCTGCCATCCGATCTATGAAAATTGTGTAAAACACAAACAAACAAACACACACACACCTTTATAAATATATATTCTTATATTCTTATCTTTATAAAAGAGAAAATCAAAACTTATTTTAAATAATGAATAGTTTATATTTCAAATACTGTATTACTATGGTTATTGTTCATTATTTTCTTATTATTTTAAATTACGATATTAAAGAAATCAAACAGAGTATAAATGAGACAAGCAGTATTATTTTTATATAAATTTCATTTTATAACATAAGTTTTATATTCATTATTTTTGTTTTAATAAGGGAATTCAGATAGATTTATTCACATATTTTGAACTACGTGTTTTTGTGGTCAAACTAAATAGGTTAAAACATGTTAAATATAAAGTATATTTGAATTTATTCTTGCATAAAAGTTGTACATTTTTAATTGCAAAATCATGTTTAACTGTATTGTGAATGAATATTTTTGAAAAAGAATAAAAAGTTGCAATTTTTGATGTAAGCTTATTTAATATTGCATATATTAAAAAAAAAAAACTTTATGGAGAAATATATATTTGTAACTGTTTTTCAGAAATAAAAGTCTTTTCTAGTTTCAATTATGGAATGATTATTTAAATCTACATTTAATTAATACATAAAGTAAATGCCAAACATAACTGTATTGGTCATTTACATTTGGCAATACAAATAAATCAAGTAATTGTTTATTACATATTTATACCTTGTAAGAGTTAGAGTAAAAGTCGGCTGTGGAGCACTAAGTTGTCCCCAATCAGTGTCACAAGTGACTAATATGATTAAATCTGTTGTTATGATTAATAGTTTTGTAGGAAATGATTGTACAGAAGTCTGGGTAGCATAACTTGTAACATATCTGTACAGTAAACAGGAGTTGCAGGTTTCAGTCCCCCTCTGAACTGATCTAAATAATGATACATTTATAAAATTATTACAATTACTAGGAACAAAATTTAGAAATACAGTATTAAAATAAGATAGTGATGATGGTGATAATACACCAAGCTCTCTTTATTACTTATAAAGGAAGCTGTACAATTAATATTTTTAAAAGAACTTTTTAGATATAGTCATTAAAAGAATATCAATTATAAATCACATTACTAATACAATATAGATGTTTTCAAGTATTTATTAGTATCAAATGTTAAAAAAGCACACTTCTAAATCAATACATCTTGTATGCAGAATTTAAAAGTAAAATATGATTTGATTATTTTAAAATTTTGCAGATGATAATTGTAAAATATATATTTATAATATCAACAAAATTTTTAATACTCCATATATTTTCATCCATACAAATTAAATATTTGATATTGACATTTAATTCTATTCCCAAAGTTACAGTGGATAATCATACTTTTGATGTTTGCTGCTGGCAACAAGGATGGAAATGAATTCTGGCAAATATAACTGATATGAAATTGTTTCATGTATGAATTCAAATCATTTATACTTTCTGATTTTGTTTAAATGTAGTTTAGTTGTGGTTCTAAAACCACAACTAAACTACATTTAAACACAACTAAAAGCTTTTAACCAGAAAAAAAATTGAATACTATTGTCTTACAAAAGGAATTAAATTGTAAAATGAAATTCGTTTAATTTTTTAATTATTTTACATATGTTCGTGTTTGTTTGGCTTATTAACTTGTAGCATTAAAAAAATCGACGGTATAACAAAAGTTTCGTTATTTGTCTGGGAGGTATAAAACAGCGCCCCGGACAGGATGTTCTAATACCACCCATGATTTCGGCTCACAGGAACCTTTAAACACTCAGGCCCGAGAGGTCACATACGAGGAAGTTGCGGGTAAGCAAACGGAGGAAGAAGTTGAGAGACAGGGAATCCAGAAGTGATTCACTCTACTACGAAGTTAATACAAAACAAAGATTTATTTTAAACATAATCAATTATCCAGGTACATTACAAGATACAGAAATTACATCTAAACTAGATCGACGAAGGTTATCTACTATTATCTGAAACTACTAAAATATAAATCATTGACGATTAATTCTACCAAAGCGCGCGTATCTCAGAGAGAGAGTTTACATATGGTTTGCGAAAAATAAATGATACCTTAGGAGGTGGAGTGCTCCTTTGCTGATTATCAGTTAAAGTCCTTGAATATTAAAATCTCCCGAACTTTCCTGTTGATTTTCAAGATTTTTTTTTATAAATAATACCCCGAGATCTCACATTTGCTAAAACTCTTCTAATAAAACTTCAAAAAATAAAAATTTTTCTGGAAATTAATTATAATTTTTGACAGTAATAATAATTTATTGATTAATAATCTAAGCTTTTTACAATGGGAGTTAAGTATATAAATACATAAATGTTCTGATTCTTCTATTAATATATTACGTTAATATCAAAATTTTTACGTAATACGTAACGTATACAGACTGACTTGGGCCAGAAATCACATGATCTGGAAGGAACAGCAGAGGAATATAGTATGGTCACAATTTAGATGGACCTGATGATACCAATGCTATTGGCATGATTTAAGAAACGAGATGAAAATCTCCAAACGACAAATGGGTGTGGGTTCCGTGGTGGTTTGGGCCGTCTTTGGAGAGCGAGGGAAAACAGATATTGCCTTTCCTGAAGGAAGGCAGAATGCTAAAGGATATCCAGCAGCTAGAAATGCATCTACTTTCCTTTGGAGAAATACTGGGAGTCGTCAGTGGCAGTTCCGGAAAGATAATGCTCCCATCCATACCGCCAATATTACCTGGGAATGGTTTCAGGCTAACAGGATTCAAGTCATGGATTGGCCAGTCATGTCACCGGATTTGAATCCTACGGAGAATGTCAGGGGAATTCTGATCATATCAGTCTATGCAAATGGAAAGCAATACGATAACATCGCAGACCCAAAGACTGCAATCATTGAGAAATGGGAGAAAATTCCTCGAGGTTTTCTTCAAAAGTTGAACGAGCCTAAGACAGACAGAGTTTTCAAAGTAATTGTAAACAATGGCGGGCATTCTAGTTATTAACTTTCATAAATAACCTCGGAAATATCATTTTCTGTCCATTATCACAAGTGATCTTATAATTATTGAACATTTCAAGAAACTCATTTCTTCGATAAAATTGTTGTTTATTGAAGAAATGAGTTTAATGAAGAAATTGAAGAAATGTTTATTGAAGAATTGAAAACTTAATAATTCGAAATGTTTTGCAATTTAGTAAAATACAGTGATAGCGAAGTATTGAAATAATAAATTTTATAGTCTCGTTAACGTATATGTGTCAAAAGTTTATTGATATACAATTGTATAATATGCGTGCACCAGTTTTCTCATTTCCTCTTTAAAATAAAATCGATATCCATGAATAGGAAAGCGCCGTTCAGCGATATTCAGAAATAAGGACAATAGAATTCTATATAAGTCTAAGAATTCCTGTTTCCTCGCAAGAATTCAAATCGATAGATAATGATTTATTTGAATATTATTCAAACATTTCGTGTAAGCACTGAAATCATCATCCGAGAGGAAGAATAAAGTCTGTCTGAAATAAGCTACACAAAATGGTCTTGGTAGTAATGTGAATGATATTTTGAGTGACAATTAAAGATTAGCAGGACGTTCAGAACGATAATTTTTATATTTTAATTTCTGAAAAACTGCATCAAAGTAACCTTCCCATTTTTGCAAAATCATGATTTTTAATAGTAAGAATGCGATTTTTAAGGGTTATTTTAGAATCTGTGCTATGCGGGACTTAAGATGGCTTTTCTTCATACTCTGAATATAGGCCTACTGTAAATAAAAATTAATCTACAGTATATTTAATGCTTCCAGCTTGTAAACCATAACGTTCCACAATGCGTAGGCCTATTATTTATTTAATTCCTCTGTTATTTCGATAAATTACTGTTTAAATACTAAATTTCACTGAATATTTAGCTGTTTATGCCTTTCACAGACTGATTATTTTTTCTGATTGATTATTTTCTTGTTCCATTCATTAAACCTTGCGAAGTCGACAAAAAAGTAGCCCAGAAATTTTTTTGGTGGTTTCGTCCGGTCTCCAGTCCTCACCACTTGGTCGCCCTATTGTGAGTCTGGTTCCACCAAGATTAAAAAAACCCTCTTAGTGTCCACAGGGAGGAATTAAAAACTCAAACATATAAAAGCAACAAATCAGCAACTTACAATATTTGTTGTTGTGAAATTTCTTGTAGTAAAATAAATCTAAGTTTTTTGTTGAGTCGTAGGAACTTTTTAGGCTAAATCTTAGATAAGTTTCTGTATTTTAGTAACTTGATAATACGGAACAACTTTGTGTTTCTTATCAAAAGGAAGTCTATTCGTTATGGAATTCAAATAATTTTTGATCGAAATATTATATAGCGTATAATCCTAGATAAAAACTAGATTCTCGGATTTCAGGTAACGGATTTCATTTCAATAACTGAAGAAAAGATTCTAGATAAATAAAGAATATCTTTTTCCAACAGCAAGCTCAATGCATTAATTATTAGCAGATTTAGAAGTTTAGTAAACTATGTACAAGAAAATTGAAATACATAAAGGGTAATGTAATAATCATCAATTTTCAATGCAACTAATGAATAAAATGTTTTTACATTTTTTATCGCCTAATTATTGTTTTTTTAAATACATTTTCTAGATTCCTAATTTTACCGTAAGATAGATTTAGAATTACTTTTTTATTTCGAGGATACGATTTTAAATCTCGTTATCTTTTTTTCTTCTTCATTTGATAGCTTGCGGCTGCCTATCTCGTTTAGGCTTAATATAAGAATAACATGAAGAAAATTTTATTTTATTCTATTTTATTTATTTCCTGCTTACTTATTGTCTTAATAACTAACTTTGGTTTTCTTATTAAACAAAGAAATGTTTGTTAAGTTACTTGTTTGCTTCTCTTATGTTCGTTTCCCTCGTTTAGCCTTAGTATTTTTTATAATAACGAATAATCTAATTTTTAATTTATTTTATTAGAATTATTGGTTGATAGCTAAATACCTGCTTTGTAGCACTTTATTGTAATGATATTTGGGAAACGTCATCCGAGAAACACCCCACAGACAATTTTGTTTAGTCTGTACTTACAAAAGTGTTGGCTTCGTCATTATTATTAAAATAAGTTCGAATGTACCAATCTGTATTACTTTGATCACGCTTAGTGTGCAAAGCCTTTTTTATATGGAAAATTTTATATGGAAATATAGTAAATTTTCCCCCAAAACAAAGTATTTTCATGTTTCATGTTATACATTTATTTACTGAATTGACAATTTCTGTAAGTGAAGATTGCTTAGAATTAGCCATTTTGTTAGCGAATTTCAAAGCTTTCGGTTGAAACTTCAGTCTTTCATTTCTACTCAACTATCCAATTGATTTTTTTTCTTTGTAACTATAACACTTTTTTCTTGAAGGTGTTCTACAGGCTAATTTTCTTTATCTTTCAAGTTAGTGCATGTTTTTTTTTTAAAAAAAATTTTAGTTACATCAAGAAAGCATTAAAATTTGAATAAATTTTTAAGATTTTGTGGTGGAATAATGATATGACACATTTTACTGTAAATGATTGGGAGTGTGAGACTCCCAATCATTTACAGTTTTTGAGTTATATGCACCGTGAGGGTGCATATAACTCAAAATTGACAATTTCAGAGTTGTGTCACTAATGTTCTCAGCAAGCGATATTTATAAAAAGAACATTTCTATCTGGTCTAATATCGGTTTTAAAAAAAAAAAGCCTCTAAAATTATCTAAATGTTTTGAAAGATGAGTCTTAGAATCATTATTTACTTCCACGGAATACCTCTAAAACTAATGTTAGGTTTGACTGGTTTTATTCATATACGACACATAGATGATCTGCCCAGGGGGAATTTCCTGGGAGGATCTTTTTGGTAAAACGGCCCCTATTTGAGGGTCACTAACGTGAAGAAAACCCGGAAAATCCGAAATGGTCAGCCCGTTGGCGATGTACGAATCCACAATCAACTACTAGCGTTCAGTGGTTTTATCAGGCCGGATGGCCGAGAGGTCAAGGTGGCAGCCTACCGCTCTGGGGGTCCCGGGATCGAATCCGTACGGGTCAAGGAATCCCCAGGAATTTTTCGAGGGGTGGTCCGTTCGGATATGTCGGGCCCCGCCCTCACCACCCGGTCGCCCCATTGTTGGCCTGGCCGAACCCATAACGGGCCTGCTATAAGAGGCTTTCTTAGTGTCCACAGGGCGGAAAGAGTATTTAAAAAAAGTGGTTTTATCCACTCGGCCATAGGTGGGCGCTGACGTTAAATAACATCTAAATCTATTAAACATGTAAGAACACTGCATAAAAAGTTATTTACAAGATCTCTTTAACCGCATTTATCATCATAAATGTTTTAAAAACAACGTTTTGAAGTTCGAATTGAATTTTTTTTTTTTTTGTGTGTGTGTGCGTGTGTGTGTGTGAATGGGTGGGCTTAAGCTCCTGTAGCCCTCCTCTCGTATTCGCCACTGGCAACGTATATCCATTTTGTTAAAATACATCAAACAGCCTAGTCTTGAATTAAGATCTGCAAAATATTAGATCCGAATGTTTTATGGTTTCCGAGATTTAAAGATTACTCTTCTTCGTGTGCGTACTTACAAATGGTCAACTTTGTTCTCCTATTGTGCATCATAATAGCAAGCATACATTTTTAAATTTAGTGACTTAGGACAACTTTTTAGCTGTAAGTTCAGCTGTGTTAGTCACATTTTTCAGCACAACATAACTTTTCCATAAATTAGGGATAAAAATCGATCAGTTACAACTGGAATCAATAGAGATTGAGGCGCATGTATTCAGCCCAAAATGTGAACGACGGACGGACGAGCGCCGCCATCTGGCAATTCTATACGGTCGAAAATGGCGTTTGCTACGTCTAGAATGGCGAGTAGACGATCGGCTTAAACTTATTCATTTTTTTGTGTTTGTGGTTAAAATTATAACCTATTTTATTAAAATAATGATTATTTAAGCATTTACGAATAATACTGTAAAGAAATAGACGATTTTAATCCAGAAATTATTTAAATATTCAATTTTTTAGCAAGTGATGTGGAAGTGCCTATAGAATTTACATATATTTGTCTTCATAATAGTTTATCTTAAGGTAGATTTGTTCTTCCACGGCATCTTCTACCATCAACAGCGTTTGTAAATTTTCTAAAAATTAATTTTCCGAGCTGCTTTCGAATTTACATAAGCCACTACTTCCCTCGACAAAAGAATGAGGTAGTCGTATCGTCCGATCGTACGGTAGGAGACACGACGCTAATTAAAAATAATTATTTAGTGTTATTAAACATCCTATAAATACTTTTAAACAGTTTAATTCGTTTATTTACCTTTGCCGGTAACTCTCGATGTTAAATGTAACCGCCATTTTTTTCAACAAATTTCCCGTGAGTCAACGCGCGACGTTCGCTGAGTCACGTGATGTTGTGAACGAGCGCAGCTAGTCTTACTTGGACTTAAAACGTCAAACGTGTACTTCTGCTTGCCGTACAAGTTTAACGTTTGTACTTGCGCCTCAACCTCTCTAATAACTTACCATACATAACTCCTAAAGCAAGCATACATATCCTGTTTTGGTTTGCCTGTTAATGGCAAACTAAAACAGGATATGCACTTCTTACTTTAGCCTATAACAGTAAAGTATAAAGTAAGAAATCTTGATTTTTCCTTCCGACTTGAAAAGATATGCTTTAAGTAAAGATTTTAATTACTTTTATAATATCAACATCTTTGATTCATTCTAAAATTCAAAAAGACGAAGTATTTATAAGTTTCGAGTTCGTAGTTTAGTTGAAATCATATTAGTACTTAAGTTACTATCTAAATATATAAAATTACTTGTCCTGACTGACTGACTGACTGACTGATTGACTGATTCATCATTTCATCATTGCCAACCGCTGAACCTAAAGAGGTGAAATTTGGTACAGTTAGGATACGTCATGAAAACGCACACTAAGAAGGGATTTTTGGAAATTCACCCACGAGGGAGAGGAAGAGCATTAAGGCTTAACATGAAGAACGGCTTCTACTGCTTGTACTATTTTAGATGCGATTTTTTGTTTTCAACTACGTTTAGTCTTCATTGAGTTATTAAATTGATAACATTTCGGACATTGTTATAAATATTTTTATATATTTCGATTTTTTAACCAAATGTTCGAACCGTTTTAAATTCGAATTTGTTATTGCATATTGGTTCGATTATAGAGTGATTATAAACGTTCCAGAAAATTGATCAAATTGAAAACAGTTCGTTTGATTCTCAGCAATTCTCATCATTCTCGGCGGTAGGTGTTATATAACAATTACTATGGTTGTTGAATTACTGAATATAAATGGTGTTTGCTTGCAAAATCCGCGCGGGCCAAGTCACGGGTAACAGCTAGTCTTTTATATTAAAAATAACTATCAATTAGTCTTTATGATTTGATACAATGTGGCATATAAAACAGTCCGCACCAAACTTCTGAGAAAATGTTTTATTTTACAGTTCAAATTATTTATACATGATATTTTTAAAATTTGGTTTAAAAGATTTAAATATAGAGCAAAAATAATCTTATGATTATAAAATTTGTTTTTCTCCCATTCATTCACAGCTGTAATTTAATACTTTGTTTTTAGTGCATTTAACAAATTATCGTAATAGTTTCAAAGAAAACCAATTACTTTAATATTATTTTAAAATATATAATAAATGTACGCAATTTCAAGTAATTATTAATAAAATCGTTTAAATCATAATTTGTCAATCTTTATCATTAAAAATTTTGTGAGTATGTACTGCACATTCCTAATTTAAAACATATTTCAAATTATTAAAAATAAATTGAATATTTTATATGAATATGATTTATTTTTCTAAACAATATATTTTATTTTATAGATATTATTTTAAAAAAGATATAACAATGTTATATTTTTAGAGTGAGTCACTATAAGAATTTTATCTATGTAGTGTTTAGGGTTTTCCAATATTCTCTAATTTATTATTCATTAAAACTTAAGAAAAATCAAAAGTAAACCGTGATAGACACCAGAAAGAACATTCGATTTTATTTATTAAATTACCCACAAAATACAATACTGGATACCGAGGCTTAAAGGCCTCGGCTTACTGCTCTAAGGGAGCTGGAATCGAATCTTGGCAACCAGGAATTTTTCATGATGGTCTGTCCCGGATATTTCGAGGCCCCTCCCTCGCCACCTCGACTGTACTTATTTGGGGTTGGCTGAACCCAAAATGGCCTTGATAAAAAGGCCCCTTCAGTGTTCACAGGGAGGAAAGAGAGAAAAAAGTAAGTAAATATATTATATAAATAATTGATCGCAATAAGATATTTAGCAACTCAGTTTATGGGGATCAATATTATAAATGATCATAATTCTATGTGCAACAGATTAAAAAGGTCACCCACCATAACATAAATTGCAATATTTTATAGAAAGAATATTATTGTTTATTGTTATACTAAATTCGTGTAAACATAGGCCTAATTTTAATTGAAAAGAAATCGTTTACATTTCGACAGAGAAATGTTTTGCAGAATTTCAGCATAATTTTCGTAATTTTTAAATTTCATCGAAATTTGAAAGACGAGGAAGATTTAGTAGATGCGGAAGAACACACTTCCAACTTTAAATTAATGAAAAGATTTCTAATGAAAATAATACTATACATTTAGTAATTAACCCTTCGTGAGTCGAACGGGTCTGACATACCCGGCGCGAACTTTAGTTACAATTTTTTAATATTGAATATTTTTCAAAAAATCTGAAAAAATTAATATTCTTCTAACTTTCTTTAACTAATCAATTACCCAAAAATGCAATTAAGGTAAAATTAATATATTAATTGCATTTTTAAATGATTGATTAGTTATTTTTTATATAACTTATATAATTGATTGTATTAAACGATCTATTTATGTCACATTTCCTGACAGTCATAAGACTACGGTAACAAACCGCAATTTTAGCTCCACAAATTTTATGCAATGTCTTGTGTATATATATATATTGAAAATTTTTGTATTTTAAATTTATTTTTAATCTCTAATATTGTAAGTATATTATTCGTAATCAAATCTCTATGATTACATTTTAAGAATTAAAATAACACTCTTTGAATTTGTTTCAGAATGATTTCATTTTTCCTCAATATAGTCTAAAATCGAGAAAATATTAGAAAGTAGAACTAAATTACTTATATCAATTTTTTAATAGTGTGTAAAGCAAAAAAATGTAAAAAAGTATTAATCATGCTAGAGAGAATGATAATACAAGACGTAATGAAATTAAAAGTTTTAAATGATAGCAAATATTTAAGAAAATATATTGTTACAGTATTTGCATTTATTATATATTTTATTAATTGATATTGATATTAGAGAAAGGCAAAAGCCTTCTCAGAGGTTCAGGCTACAAGGGAAGGGAATGGAGAAAGAAAACTACAAATTAAAGCGAGAAACACTAGGAGCAATTTGGTCGGATATGGAGTAGGGACAGGAACATGAGCATCCACCAGCTAACAATATGGAAGAAATTAGAAAATATATATATAATATTTCTATTTTATATTTCTTATATATTATAAATTATAAATTATTAAAAATAACTGAACAAAATAATATACTTTTCAGCAATTGTTCATATTGAAGTAGCGTAATCAAGAAGTGGATTTATTTACAAAGGCTCGAGCTTCCTTTCTTTTGTGAATAAATAAATGAGAAGAATCAAATAAGTACAGGAAAAATATTCGAATATGCAAGGCTGGGCACGTTTTGCTGCCAACGTGACGAATACAATTCTAATTTCAAATCACCCGCTAGCGTGCGACATGTCAGACAAAATCAATAGACTTTTCCATAAGGAAAGCGTTATCCTTAAAGCATTGCTTTCCTCCTCACAGGAAACACATATAAACATACATAAACCTCTATCCATGGAGATTTAGAAATTACAAAATTTTTGAAATAACTAGGTACATATTAAAAGTAAAATCTTTAAAAAGAAACTAAGAGACAACGGCCGTAATCGTGGCGACAGCTTTCGGTTTTTGGGCCGAACCACATTTTCTCTCCTTACTACGGTCCTGATGTGACAAACGCACTTACACTATACACGTATATACATTATCTAGGAGTTTAGTCTTCCTGTGCAAAGCTAGTGGCTACATTCACAGTGGTAACAGGGATGAATATAGGTTTGCACGTTCGAATTCAGCCTTTCTAATAACGGTTCTAGTTGCGCTACTGTTTTATATAATAATAAAACTAGATATTTCACAAAAATAACTTACGAAATTTATTAAAAAAAAGTGAGTAAATCTATTGAAATAATGTGATATAGAGCCACTAAACATAATTAATGGTAATAAACTATATTTATAGTATTATTTTTCAGTTAAAAATAGTATTTTTGAAATTACTAACTTACCAATTAATTAATTTAAAATAATAATAATATTTTTATTATAATTGTTCTGTTTTATGGGAAATATCGATTATATTTGGTTTTATCGATTCGAGATACACAAAGAAATAAAAATGATCAACTATTATTAAACAGAATAAAACAATCTTTATTTTTAAAATAAAATTGTGAAAATAAACACTTTTCATTCAAATATTTTAAAAAATTAAGAGTTTTTAATATCTTAAGCTTATTTTTCAATATTCGAATAGAAGAAAAATGAAAGATCATTAAAACTATATGGTAAAAAACAGTAAAGTACGCAAGATAATAAGATTACCGTAATTGTAATAAAATAAGTTATATTAATATCGTTAAAATATTAATTTATTATTTCATTACTATATTAATTTGTTATTCTGTGTAAATACATACTACAATGGAGTTCCCATAGAAACCGAACAAACAGATTGATGATGTCATAATCGCTGATACTGATCGATGTCGATATCTTGAAGGAACAAAAGCAAAATGTTTAGAAAATAAAAATAATGATAAAATATCAACAATATGTTAATTTCAAAAGGAACTATAAATTAGTTTTTCAAGTAAGTTAAATTTTATTTGAGTTTCTTTGATAAATTTAAAATTTTTCTAGGTAGAAACATTCCTTAAGCGCTGTTAATTAAAAAATATATGTGTTATTTTCAGATATTTATTAAAAAGCAAAAACAAATTGACATTATTCAGAATTATTAATTATGTTTGAAAAGGTTTCTTCGTGCTTTTGATTGCTAAAAACTTTTTTTTTTTTGTAAGTTAAACAAATATTACATGAATAACTTCGAATGAATTATTCGTGTGATTGATTGAATTTTTCTAATTTATTTTTATTCTAATCTATTAAATCAGGGTTTAGGAAATATTTTTAAAAAATTAAACAATTATATTTTCATAATATTTTTGTTTCAGAACGAGAATATTAATTTCTAAATTCATGTGGGCAGATCCTTTGCCCGGAAGTACAGGTAATCAGTCACAGCCGATTAATCAACAACCTCGACATCGTGACAGTATAAAATCAATTGATGATATCTCGGATCACCAAGACGTATCTGGTAGGTTCTATTTTTTTCTGACCTATTTGCAATAAACTTATCATATACAGAAATCATTTAACAATTATTTCTTTTCACTCAAATTCTAATTTCACATAACATTTCGTGGGCTACTTGTTTAATTATTTACTCATAATATTTGATGTGTGAAATAAAAATTGTTGGATAAAAATTTGGTTATTTTGAGTATTTTTTTTACCTTAAACTGCAGAATGTATATATTACATGAAATAACGTATAAGTCTGTGTGTTTATTTGTTTATCTCTAAACAAATACTTCATCATCATCATCATCATACACCATTCACGAATTTAGGTCATGTTGACCCGTTTCGGTCTCAGCTAGACAGGATCCAGGAGTCGTTTTTGTGGACGTCCAGGTCGCCGTCGTCCTCGTGGTTGATACTGTAAAACTGCGTGAGGTATTCTACCCGGCGACATTCGAGATACATGTTCAAGCCATTTTTCTCTATATGTGGAGAGTTTTTCAATTAATGGTCTCATGTGGAGTTCCTCCAAAATATCCTCACTTCGACGATGATCCAGGAGCGTATATCCAGCAGTTCGGCACATAAACCTCATTTCGGCTGCCTGTAATCTTTTGATATCTTTCTTCTTTAGAACCCAGATTTCACTACCGTACAGGAGAGTTGGAACAGTCAGAGTTTTATATAATTTCAGTCTGTAGTGTTTTTGTACAAGGTGTGGTTTTAGAGTATTATTTATTATTCCTAATATTTGTAGAAATTTTGTGAGCTTATTATTTATGTCATTCTCACTTTCATAAGAAATATTGCATCCTAGATAAAGGAAATTATTAACTTGCTCTAAAGTTGTATTATCAACTACGATTTTGCAGCGTATTGGCTCTGTGCCTCTAAATGCCATTACTTTGGTTTTAGCAGTTGAAATTTTCATGCCGTATCCTTTTGAAATTTTATTTAAGGTAAATAAACCCTTTTTGTGAATTATCTTCAGAGTTAGCAATAATTATCTGATCATCAGCAAATAGCATGAAATTGAATTTTATGTTGTTTGGAAGCTGAATTCCTAATGTATATTCTTCCTGCCATTGATGTATTATGTCATCTATATAGATGTTAAAAAGTGTTGGTGACAGTGGACATCCTTGTCTTACTCCTTGATTTATTCTTCTATATTCTGAAGTGGCATTGTTGAACTTAAGTTGTATGGTATTATTTTCATAAATATTGCATATATTTTGAAGTAAAATATTTGGTATGTTTCTGTTTTGTAGTATGTCAAAAAGTTTGGGTCTTTTTATCATGTCAAAAGCTTTGGTATAATCTATGAAAGCTAAATGTGTATTCAGATTAAATTTTCTTCGTTTCTCCAGTAATAATTTAATGGAGAAAGCTGAGTCTATACAAGATCTTGGAATATCAAAACGGATTCCGAGGAGATCTCGGAATCCGTTTTGATATTCCAAAAGAAATTTTTCACCTTCTTGTTTTAATCGTTCATTTAGAATTCTAGCATAGATTTTATAACAGGTATTTAACAGGCTAATGCCTCTGTAGTTATCTAATTTTCGTCTATCTCCTTTTTTGTGAATAGGCAGTATAATACTCTTCTTCCATTCAAGTGGTATACAGACTTGTTCATATATATTATTGAAGAATGTTAATAATCTCTTGTGGAATTTATCACCAGCATATTTGTATAACTCTCCATTTATGCCATCATCTCTCCATTTTTTGTTTTGGTTAAACTTTCAAGCAATTCTTCCTTTGATAATTCAGTTCTATTTTGATTGTTGCTTTCAAAAATCTTGTTAGTATATGTAGGATCTGTCCAAAGTGTTTGATAATAATTAAGAAACTGGTCGTTTGTCACACCACAATTAATCTTTATGGGTTCTTTAATTTCTTGATTCATAAATTTTAATATTTTGAAGGCATTTGGTCTTATTTTGTAAAGATCTGATTCTAGTTGTGAAATAAATTTTGTCCATGATTCTCGTTGTCTTTTTCTTATTTCTCTTTTTGCAATTGCTCTGCAGCGTTTGTATTCTATTGCATCTTCAGCTTTTTTGGTACTTAAAAATTTTTTGTATGCTGTGTTTTTCTGTAATATTAGTTGTTTGATTTCATTGTCCCATATTTTCAATTTCTTTCTTCTACAGGAATTGACTTTTACTGTGCCCAGAGACTCATCGGCTGCTGTTTTTATTATTGTTTTGATATTTTCCCATTCATTTTCTATATCTTTGTCTTCTGAGAAACAAATACTTTTGTGTAATAATTGAAGGGCTAAGTGGATAAACTGCATATCCCATGAAACTACAAGAAATTAGTTACTAAATGAGTGAATTTGTGAATCATCAATCCATCTTGTATGAAATTTTTACGGTTCAGTTACATTCCTTACAGGTTATACAGTATATCCACATTAATAAAACGCTGTACTGTACATTAAAATGCTAGCTAGGGAATTGAAATACAAATTTTTCTTTTCTTGAAAAATTCCTAATGTGGGATATGCCATTTTTCCATTCAGCTCCTCGATTCATATCAACTCAAAAATTACTTTGGTGCTAGCCTAAAAGAACAATTTAGCCAGAACTTAATGTAATATCCATTTTTAATCATTTTAGAACTCTTCTGACATAAAATATTTCGGCTATGGAATATAAAAGCATAATTATTTTTTAATTGCAGATAGTGCTGTTCAATGGATGCCACTACCCTCAACGACTATGCAATGCCCTCCTGGTTTACAGTACTTGATATCACTTGATGAACTGATATTAGATAGACAAGAAGAAGTATTAGATAGTAAAATATCATATATTTAAGCTCAATAGTTAATTTATTAGTTTATTTTAATACAAACTAAGCCATTTTTTTTGTTACAGTTATGTCTGGTTTAGAGGGAAATTACAGATATATAGTAAAAAATAGATTTGGAGAACTCATATATGCAGCTGCGGAAAGTAAATATTTATTTAATATTTCTTCTGTATAAATATAATTAATTTATTATGAATATTTTTAATTTATTATTTTAGCGGCTACTCCATTCAAAAGACAATGTTTAGGAACGTGTAGAGAATTTCATCTTAAAATAATAGACAGTAGTGGACAAGAAGTGATACATGTACATCGGCCATGTCGATGTAACTGCTGGTGTTTCCCTTGGAACAGCCAGGTTAACTAGTTGTTTCTAATACTGTAAAGTAATAAACAAAGTGAATTTAAAATAATTAATATTTGCTAGATTATAGAGGTAGAAGCTCCAGTGGGAACCATTATAGGCAGAGTGACGGAAGATTGGAATTTCTGTACTCCAAAATATCGGATAACAGATCCAGAGGGGACATGCGAATTGACGGTCAAAGGCCCATTTTGTACATGTTCACTGTGTGGCGACGCTGTATTTCATGTAAGAATATATTTTAATAATTCATTTCATTAGTTTTAATTATTATAATTCTGGATTTCTTTAGCTTCTGGATAAAGATGGAATTACACATGTTGGAAAAATTACTAAACACTGGACAGAAGTTAATCCAGATCTATTTAAAGATACAGATAATTTTGGTATAAGCTTTCCGATTTCTACGTCTCCGGAGATGAAAGCTGTTCTGATAGCCAGCGTTTTTTTAATAGTAAGAAATCTATAGCTTATGTTATTTATATATTATTTATTAAATTTAGTAATCTAATAAACATTTATGAATCTCACTTCCGCCTGGTCTGTGAAATAGCTGTTTCAATTGAAAATATCTCCTATTTCCCGGATCTCTGAAGGAATAAGAATGATTCCTATAGATTACCATCAATTTACTCTTTTTAGAAAGATCATTAAATCACTAATAAGTCAAATTATGCATAAAGAATAAAGTAAAAAATATGACGAACTATATTTACCATATTACACCAGAACTTGAGTTATGGTTTTGACCATAGTTCATTCTGCCTCTGGCCACCAGATATCAGCATTATATAGAAACAAATTTATCAAACCTTTACTTTTTCGACTCTGTTATATATAACAGAGGGAAAGTATGGTCAAAAAATACCCCTCAAAATTTTTACATTTTTGAACACAGGGAACCTTGAAACGTCGAGAAATGCATAAAATTCGGTGGTTTTTCTGTATGTATAGATGTTAATGTGTCTATCTGGGGGAAAGCACGATTTTGTTCACCTTCTTTGAAGCTTATTAGATTGATGCTATTAAATTTTGGTGGTTAAAGGTCGACGGAGTGGGGAGATAAACGAGGGTCGTGTGTCATATCTCGAGTAGGGTCGGATTACTTGAGTATAGGGAAGGTGACGACTTCACTCGTTATTAGCATTTACAATTTTGTATAAAACCCACCCTTAGCCTCAAAATTAAGTTTTTGCTATTTTATAATAATAAAAATATAAAAAGTTTTTAAAATAAAATGTCATGACAGATCGCGCCACCAAAATATTAAATATGCCTGGAAAGTTAAGCAACTCATTGCTGGATTTTTTTAAAAAACTTCTACAGAAAAGTTCTGTTTTTTTTGTGCAGTTACAGACTAACAGTTAATAGGATTTAATTAATTAATAATTAAAGATCAATTTTCTATTTAATTACTATAGAAAAGTTTGAAAGAAAAAGGTCCACTCTGAACGGATTCGAATCAGACGGAGTGCTAAATATTAGGCCTATTCCAGCAGTTTAAGCTTAAGTTTGGCTAATAACTTGGGTTTTAGTTACATAATGTATACGTATATTCTTAACATTTCTATGACACACCATTCATGTTAAGTGTTATAACCAATGCTGGTAACAAAACCTGTTTTCAGCAAACCGTGTTTTGTTACCAGCAATCCTCCCACTCTAAGAAATCTGGATAATGCTAGGAATTTTTTATTGGTGGTCTGTTCCGGATATACAGGTCCGCGGCTGCCCCATTATTAGTCTTGTCAAACCCACGATGGGCTGAAAAAACGGTCTTCTTGGTGCCCACAGGGCAGAAAGTCTAATATATATGTACTGTACAATAAGCAAATTTATTAATTAAAAATTTCTGACATATCCAAAGCAGTTTTATATTTTGATTTGTTTAAGTTTTAGTACCGATTTTTGAATTGTTATTATTAAAAAAAAATTGAAAATTTATTAATAATAATAAACATTTTAATATTATAACAATATTTTCTTGTAAATATAAAATTTATAAATTCATTTTTTATTATTTTTTTAGGATTTTATGTTTTTTGAGAATACGGTAAAAAGTCAAAGAAGAGGGAAATAATATATATACAATAATATTTTAAAATAAAGGTTGTAATAATGAAAATTTAAACTTGTGCACAAGAAATGGGACATTGAAGTAGAATAAAATAAATTTTTTTATTATTTTAATCTAAGGTTTTAGTTTTTTGTATTTATTTACATATAATAAATATTAAGAACACAGATATTTCTAATATTAAAAAAAATATTTTAAACATCGAACAATAAATATAAAATATTAAAATTTCGATTAATTTATTTTCTGTCCTTTGTATTTGTTATTTTCATTTGTTGTACTTGAATTAAAATAAGAAAATAAGTGATTAGTGAATTTAGAATCTGAAAATAAAATTAAGTGTTAATTAATAAAATTATTTTTAAATTTTAAAAGGTTATATTTTAAATTAATAAAAGTATAATTACATTAAAGACACTTCCTCTGTTAACAACATATATATCCAAACAGCTGATACCAATTTTTGGCCCACTCAATCGCTTCAAAAATATTTGTAACTAAAAAAATTTGCAGTTAATTATAAAGTTATACAAGGAATTATTTTAAAACTTTTTCCATAAAAACTTACTTTTAACTTCAAATCGTGAGATAATTCCTTTGAATTTAGTTGAATTATTGTTTTATAAGGATTATGAGCCTGTATTAAAAAAATACATATGTATTATTACTTAAAGTATCTAAATAGTAAACTTCTGGAAATCATTAAGATAAACATTAATTTCATATTAAAAATAAACTTTACCTCATCAATTATAAATGATGCAATTAGTGACGTAATTATTAAACTAAGAAGTCCAAATATTGTCCAATTAAAAAGCATAACGTTAATATAAATGTCAGTTTTGATAAAAAGAATTGGATAAGCCGACGTACATATATAAAAAATCGAACAACCAATAGTAGCAAAAATTAAGCTGGAAAAACAACTATCGACTATTAAAACCATTTCAGTTAAAAAATAATGCCTGATTTGTAACGGTTTTAAGCCATTTTTTATTTTTATCTTATGCTTTTTAAATTCCATTATTTCTTCATGAAGATATTTAAACTTTAATCTGATGGCCACGCAGATATAAATAAAAAAGCCTAATGACATCGATAATACGATTACACTAAAGGCAAGTCTTACTAAGAAAATAACTAAGAGGAAAAAAACCGTCATTACATGTGTTTTTGAACCGTAAAATAAAGATACCATTTTTTGTGAAAAAACTAGTAAAATATTTAAAATCGAAACTATAAATGTAATTACACAGATTCTACTAAAAATATAATTTTGCCAGTACTGAAGATCATTTTCCAATTCTTTCTCGTATGTTGCAGACTTAGTAATTTTCCACAATTGAATGAATTTCCGCATCATTTTTTTATATCTCTTACTATTATATATTAATATACACCAGCTAACATTTAAGAAAAAGGATAAATCCTCACATAACCTGTGCTTTATACCCTCATTAAAAGCAACTAGAGTTCCAAAAGTTAACTGATTTATCAGATCCATAGGAAGAAGCAACAATACACCATCCATTAGCATACTGATAAACATTCCGTAAAGGCATAAATTTCCATAAAATTTCCAGAAAGAACTCTTCCAATTACTTTCTATATATTCTTCAAATAGTTCTAAACCACAAAATTTAGCTACATAAGCAAAAGGTTTCGAGATACAATGAAAACACGACATCTTCGTAATGACTTTACCTAAATATGTTTAAGATATTATCGATTAATGATCGGTTATGTAATGTTTAATTGCACGAATTTACCACGTATTTTTATATAATTATAGCGATCTATAACATGACACAGTATCATTATTCTACATTTATTTCACGATAAAATGTGTATTCTATATAATTTTTTTAATTGTGATAACAAGCCTGAGTTGTTTCTAACTTCAGAAAGACCTTGAAAATAAGCAAAGGAAAAAAAAGAACGAAATAAATTACATTACTAAGCTATGATATCAAGAATTTTAAAGCTAATTTCTTTTTTTTACAACTTACATAACATTTTAACTAAATTTAGTAGAAAATATAAGTTATTATTAACAGAGAAAATGAAAGGACAGTATACTTGAGAAATAGCGGAAGATATTAAATTAATAAATGAACGGAGTATTAATTACTACAGACTACAGAATATTAAATAAAAAATAACAAATTTAATTAATCTTAATTTTAATTATATATTAATTACGTTAATGTGTATATATATATATATATATATATATTAAATTCTGAAATTTAAAAGTGAAAAATAACGAAGTTCGAACGGTTTTACAATTTTTTGCGATTCATTCAGTCTGAAAGAAATACTTAGTATGAAAACATATCACCCTTTTAATAACACGTAATCAGCAGAAACTAGTGCTGATTGGCTAGACAATATCATTTGTAAAATGACATTGAGAGCATCCCGTTGAAAGTGAACATATTCATTCAATGTAGGTAAAAAGTAGCACTTGGTAAGTACTTAAAAGTTTAATTCTGCATAATATAATCAGAAAATGTAAATTTTTATTTAAATTATTCAAATTTTTCATTTTTTTTATCATTAAACCAAAAATATAATTTCTATTTCTACTGATTTCTTATTGTTATCGCTTGCAGTAAAGAGATAAAGAGTCCATTAAACTTAAATAAATTTAAATGCATTTATTTATAGATTAATGTTGTAGAATTTATATAAAAGCATAATTTTTTATAACTTTTTTCAAGATAGTAATAATAATAGCATTAATGCATTATGTCATTTATGTTTAATTAGAGTTGTGTGTGTTTTAATTGATTTCTTTAATAGATAGATGCATGAAATAAAAATTTAAACATGCAAAAGTAAGTGAGATATTTATCGATGTAATTTGTTACTATTTAAATTATGTAGTTTATATAAACTGCTCTCATAATTTTCTTCCACCCACATCAATTAAGTGCCAGTCGCCTTCGCCATTTTGTTTAAGTTTTGAATTTCAAATCGTTTTTTCTGCTACCAGAATTAACAAGGTCAAAATATAGAATTACCAAATGAATTTGAATTATTTCTAATTACATAATATTCTTATATTTATCAAGTACTAAATATAACAAAGTAAACATATTAAATGACACGTTGATCAAAAATAATTTCTAGATTTTTTTTACGTTATATGCAGTGCTTTAATGCGATTAAACGACCTTCTCTATTTAGTTTATGAAGGAACCATCTGTTGAACATAGCTAAATACTGATTCAAACGCAGCTTGCATTTTATACAAGCTAAGACATGAGTCACCCTCGATATAGTGTTTACAAACAGAATATTTTAATTTCTTTTCCTATTTGATTAAGGGATTATCAATTTTTGAGGCAATTAATTTGTATTGAACGAAGCTGTTTCGAGTGAATAATTTTAAGTTTTTTATAAGTTTTAAACAAATATACATTAAATTAATTATTAAGAAATGGTTATTTCGTCTTAATATTATTAAAAACCCGAAAAAATTGTGTTTTCTTTATCATGCAAGTCAGATTAACATGAGAGAATCTTGGTTTACTAATGTTTCCACGCTTAAAAAAATTAAATTATTTATTTATATATACATATACCATGTTAAAAATATTATTATTTTTTATATCTTACTCTTATTAAAGTTCATTAGTGTCATAAAAATATTTTAAAATTTTATTTTCTAACATAATCTAAGTTGTAAAAACGAAAATTTTTTTGCTATTTTTTTAATTCACTGAATAGTTAATAAATTTTTATATGTAAATTTTTTTTAAAAAAATTATATATATAATTGCATAAATAATTAAATTAATTTTCACTTGATAATATACAAAAATTATCAATTTTTGTAGTATTTTAATCTTAATATTAAACTTAATCAGTTATATAGTGAATTGAATTAATTTTTAAGTAAGGAAATTGCAAGTTTCGTTAAGGATCATGTCTGAAAAACAGAAAAATGCATTAAATAATTCTAGCAAAAATGGAGTTTCGATTCCATTAACTCCTCCAGAAAATGAGGAGATTCCATTTGCTGATGATGACGTTAGTAATGAGGAAATAGTCAAAGGTAAATTTTTAATTATTTTTAATATTTTATAAAAGGAATTAAACTGAACAAAGTAGGAAGACTTCACTTTCTTCCTTTTACTATTTTTAATAAAGGCGTTGTAGGAGAATGGATGCCAGCACCTACTTCACCTATTGATTGTCCTCCTGGATTGGAATATCTGTGTACACTCGATAAACTTTTCGTAGAACAGGAAGTTCAACTTTTAGAAGGTTAAGAAATTATAATAAATCCTTTTAAATAATTATAAAATATAAATACAGTTTAAATAATTTCATTTATTTATTTATCAGCCTTGACTGGATTCGAAACGGCAAATAAATACTCAATAAAGAATGAATTAGGACAAATTGTTTATTATGCTGTTGAAGGTGACTGAACATATTCTTATTCTGGAATTTAATTATAAAATTTCTATAAATTTAAATGCTTAAAGAAATGTGTGATTTATAAAATTATATAGGCCTATTTATATAAATTATTTAAAATAATTTAAACTTTAATTTCTCACAAGGTTTATGTCAACATAGGATATTTTATTAAATATATTTCAGAGACGGATTGTTTGACTCGAAATTTATGTGGACCAATTCGTCCGTTCGAAATGAAACTTTTAAATAGTTCTGCCAATGAAATTATATCTCTTAGTCGTCCATTACGTTGCATGACTTGTTGGTGCCCATGTTTTCTTCAAGTAAACAATTATTTCTTTTAGTTCTAAGAAAATTTAAATAATAAAATTAATTCGTTTATAATGTTATTTTAGGAATTAGAGGTTATGGCTCCACCAGGAACAAAAATTGGCTTAATAAAACAAGATTGGAGCATAATGAGGACAAAATTTTCCATACAAAATCATGAAGGAGAGAAAATGTTAAGTATACTTGGTCCCTGTTGCAATTGTAAATGCTGTAATTGTTGCTGCGATGTAAATTTTAAGGTGAGCATCAAGATTATAGTAACTTGAAGTGAAATGGATCAAGCTAAGCTTTTAGCATCATATTTTAAAGAGGTTATTTTTAATTTTTGTTTTGTCCTTACGTGCCACTGCTCAGTTGAAGTTTCTAGCAGATAAGAAAGAAAATACTTGGCGAAATTCGCTTCCGGTTTCGTAGAAAATTTTTTTGTGTGAGTGTGTCTGTGCATGAGCAACGACAACACATAATACTTCATAAGTTTTTTATCAGCACTAGCAATAAATTGAAATATCACGCTTATGATTGCAAGTAAAAATACAGACCTGTTATTAAGCAAAAGTAGGTTGGGCTTTTGACAATGTTATGCTGTGGTAGGTCTAGTATGGAGGTAGTCAATAACTAAAAATACCTTTTACAATTTTTTAAAGGTTTTTGTAATTTTAAAAACGCTTTTATCGTACTGCATTGTGCATGGAATGATGAGGTAAAATGGGTCATTAGAATTTATGAAATTTTATCTACAGAAGCTGTATGAATACGATAATAGAAATAATGACCATCTGCTATCATGATCTTTTTATTTTAACATGTAATTTTATACTGTAAATGCATTAAAACAGTTTTTTAAAGCAAGAACAGAGTTAGTCTAATATTATGGCTTTAGTACAAGGTCTCAAATTATATCAAAAGAGGCAAGACCTAACCCAAAATCCGAGCTGGTCAGGTAGTCAGTAGGAGTAACTAGATAGGGACCGGGGTCTTGGTTTCCTATAAGGCTAAACAGATTTAAGAAATTTCCGAAAATTTCTGATAATAAAATAAACGTAAAAATTTCAGAGGCTAGTTCAGAGGAAGCAGAACCCTACGGCCACTTAGATGGTAAAGAACGGGGCTCTTATTTTCATTTTTTTTCCCTTCTGCTTTGTGAGACTTTTTTTATACCCATTATGCAAAAATGCTTTTGAATTGTTCTAATTTAAACTATTTTAATGTATTGAATTTGTTTATGATTAGTTCCATTATTATAATTGAAAAGTATACTACCCATTTTACTTCATATGAAAATTGAAATGACTCATTTCACTCCTACATTGGGGTAAAATGGATCGTTAGATAATATATTGAAATGTCTATATTATCACTCCCAATAAACTTAGGTGTTTGCGAATTATGGTCTTTCAATCGCTAGTTGTGATAATTTTTTACAGTGCAATTCATTTAATTTCCTCTGTTATAGTTCTTTTTACAATAAGTGATTTTGCTGAAACTGATCCATTTCACCCCCATTTATTATATACATAGAATTTCACGATTCGTTTTCTTTTTTAACATTTAAATACATATACAGGTATATGACATAGAAGGAAATAATGTAGGTAAAATATCAAAGAAATGGTCAAATTTAGCCAAAGAAGCTTTTACAAATGCTGACGTGTTTGGCATTTCTTTTCCTAAAGATCTTGATGTTACTATAAAAGCTGTTGTTTTGGGTGCTTGTTTCTTAATCGTAAGTTTAATTTATAAAAATGAACAAACTTTATGATAAAAATATATTATAATAATATTAATATAATTATTTTATCTTTGAAGGACTTTATGTTCTTTGAACGATCTCCAGAAGTAAAAGAAGTAAAACAATAATTGATCTCACGTTTTACAATATTGAAGATAATGCTCTCGTTTGTTCTACTCAATATTTTGCTTAGCTTTTTTTTTAAGAAAAAATTATATTTTTATCCATTAATAATAATGTTATTTTGTTGATTTATTTTGGTACTTTTTAAATGTATATCTTTATCGTATATAAAATAAACATACTTGAGTTTTATATAATTAAATTATTAATATATCAAAACAGTAAAAAATACTTAATGCATGGAAGATTTTCTTAAGTATTTTTGAAATATATTATATTACCATTGCTAAAATTATGTTATGTATATTAAAAGACGAATATGTTATATATATACAAAAACGGCAGTACTCCAATTGAACTACTGAATGCTCGCTTCTCAGTAAACAGGAACAATTGAAGTAATGAACGAAATAAGCAAAATTTTAATTTTTCTGACTAAGTTTTCAGTTGATATACTGTAAATAAAATTAATTTTACTCATTATTATCCATTAGATGATGACATCTATTTATCGCGAAAATTTTGACTTAGCAATAAAATTTTTTTCATTAGGCTAAATTTACATAATTCTAATGTAAGATAAAATCGAGTTAGTTTTGATCAAATGCATTAAAATTTTCTTTAACATTAAACATAAATTTCTATAACTCTTTTATAAGAAAATTAGTTTTATATTTACTCAAAGAAAATACGAATTTTTTTTCATTTCTAAGAACGAAAGTAGTAATGTTTGTATTTACTTAGCTGTAAGAAAGCATGACATCCACTAAAAATCTCACATGGTTCGAATAAAAGACGATATCTGTATTATAATATTTATAACTTAATATATTCTATACTCTATTAGATCATTGCTATTCAAGTTATGTCTTTTATAAACACAGTAAATGTTGTTAATCAGAATTAATTGAGAAAGGAGTGTCTTAACGAATTAATGAATTGCTGGAATCCGGAAGTTTCCACTATACTGTACAAAACTGTACGGTCTATTGTCTGTACTTGTATAAAATTCTGAACTTAATGAAGTTAAATTACATTTTAAATCTACACTAACACTGTTTAAATTAATTTCAAAAATAGTTACTGATAAATAATATATAAGATAATACATTTACTATTTATAACACTAATCACTAAGTGTTAACAATTGCATAATGGAAATTCAGATTATCTGCATCCGAATTAATGGTATTTTAATATATCATGGAGTTAAATGCTACAATACTCATATTTTTATGAATAAATATGTAATTATATATACTACAAAGCTAATATATACGGTTGTGATTAGAATGTTATAGAGAAAACAAATAGGTATATGCAGAGCCGTAACTAGGGTATGGCCAATGTGGCCCCCGCCATAGGCGCCTATTTAATAAAGGCGCCAACGAGAAGATTTCAGAATAATACGTATTCGAAATTAATAACACAAAAAAACTTTTATATTTATATTTATATAGTATTTATGATCTATAATTTCTACGAACATATATTTCAAAAATAAACCGCCATTTCTATTGTTATTGAAATATATAAATTCTTTCTTTCTTTATCCTTGTCTTTTTCCATGTTTATATGGGGTCGGCGTTTCCTTCTCTAATGCGTTTCTTCCATTTTTCCCTATCAAGGGCTTCTTCTCTCTTCAGTCCTCTGTGGTTCAAGTCTTCTTTCCAACGCAACTTTGGTCTTCTTTTATTAACAATAAAATTGTTAATAAAAGGAAAGAGGAAAAGCGGATATTTCAATTATAACAAATTGAAATATATGAATATGATATTTTATCAACAATAGTTTACTTCCGAGAACCTCTTTGCAGTAAATACCCCACGTATTTATCTATATTGTTACGATAGGTTCGGTGTTTACATTGCATATGCATTGCACTATTAATGACCAAGACCAAGAGGCCAAGTATCGTATTTAAGTCCAAAAATCCAAAACGAATTAATTTTTTTACTAGCATCGAAACAAAATTATGAATAATATAATGACAACAAAACATTTTAACATAATAATTGATAGTATGCCAGATTATCAGATATGTCAAAATTGAAAATGAAATGGTAACTATCGAAGAGAGATTTGTTGATTTTGTACTATCAAAATGTAAAACGGGACAAGGACTTGCGATTGAAGTTTTGGATAAGTTAAAAAATGATGGTTTAGATTTTAAAAACATAAGAGGACAAGGATACGATAACGGAGCAAACATGGCCGGAATATATTGATATAATGGCATGCACGCGCATATAGCACGATTAAATGATCTTGCCAAATTTGTTCCTTGTGCCATGTATTCACTTAATTTAATTTGAGTGCACGCAGTAAACATGACCGTGGAGATGGTTTCATTTTTTTGAAATAATCCAGAAATTGTTTAATTTTTTGCTTCTACCCGAAGATGGGAAAAAATTACAACACTTAAAGGACATAACGACACGAGATGGTGCTTTAAATCACGTTCAGTAAATAAAAGTTGTATAGATTACTCCCCATGGAATTTCGAGACTTTTAGTATATATCTGAACTCAGGGAGCCGAGACGAGTTCAACGGTACCCTCGTAGAATGCATTGTTAAAGGCAAGAAATCGTAAATATGACAACTTTCTTATTTTTCGTCTCGGTCCAAAAGGAGGGTATCGTTGAACTTGTCTCGGTTCCCTGAGTTCAGATTGTAAAGGAGTCAGTGTCCGATCATTAATTCTTGTTTTGGGGCGTTATTTTTATTTTGTTCTTTTCTTTTTCTTGGTTCCTTTTTTTGTTGTTACGGACAAACTCCCAAGCACCAATGACCAAAAGAACAAAAAAAACGAAAATTTTTAACTTAGTTTGCATTGTTGCCCGATCCTGGAACATCATCCTATGTAAATTAGACAGTGCGGAGCTACACTGGATGAACAATTAAAAGCGGAACAGCCAGGACCAAAAGGAGAGAGAGCTTCAGGTGACCAAGGTGGTAAACGTCAGTGATAAGTTCGAGGAAATTGTGTTTGGCTGTACACTATTTATAGCTTGAGGAGGAGATAAAACGTTTTCTTTATTATGAGAAAGCTGTACAAGATTTTGATATTGTCTGTGGTTTGTGGAAATTATTAGTTTTAAATAAAGTCCTGGTCTGGTACTTTCCTCATTATTATGTAACCTATTGTTGTTTCCGAAAACGGTGAGTTACAAGATATATACTCAAAGTTTCGAAATTCCATGGGGAGTTCTATACAACAGCCGTAAGTGATTTAAAATATCAAATTAACGAAGTTATAGAAGTCCTTAAAGAAATATCGGAATATTCTTCATTTGGAGATGGTGTCGCTACAGCTAGAATTATTATTGGACATATTGAATCATACAATTTTATTTTCATGTTAATTATGTGGAAAAATATTTTAGCCAAAATAAATGTTGTAAATAACCAATTACAGAATAAATCACAAGACATTTTTCGCTTTTCTGAATTATTAAATGGATTAGTATCTTTTTTTTCAACATTTTAGAAATAATCGGTATGATATTATCATGTTAGAATGCAAGCAAAAATGTGAAGAGTTGGGAATTGATTCAATACCCAAGATGAAGCAAAAACGCAAAAGAAAACTGTTACCTGGAGAAACAGAAGAAGGAACTATACTTTCAAGTCAAGATAAATTAAAACATTTGTTTTATGAAGTTGTTGACAATATTATATCCCAACTAGGTGATCGATTTAAAAATATGCGTTCAATATCATAGATTTTTGATTTTTTAAATGGAAAAAATTTGGTTACCATGCCATCAGTAGATTTTAAAAAGCTGCAGCTGACTGTTGCATTTTATATAGTGCAATTGGATGCTTTCAAAGTCAAGCAAAAATAATATTTAAAAACTTGATATCTTTACACCATTTACAAATATTAGAGGAAATGGTTAAGTGGAATCTCTAAGTCTTATCCCGACATCAGTATTGCATTAAGGATAATGCTTACTCTGCCCGTGACTGTTGCTTAAGGTGAGAGAAGTTTCGGCAAATTAAAAATCATTAAGAACTATTTACGTTCTACAATGTCCCAAACAGATTGAGTACTGTAGTTTAAATTTATTATATATAGAAAATGATATTTTTAAAGAAACCAATTTTGAGGACGTTATAGATGAATTTGCAAATCTGAAGGCGAGAAAAGATCATCTTGTTTAAGTTTATTTCGTGATTGTTATTCAATAGATAGTTAATATTGTGAACGTTCATCAGTCTGATATGCTAATTATAAACTTTTATTTTTTATGTTTATTACTAAGTAATTATTATTTTTGTTTTGTTACCAGTAACATACCAATAAAGGGTTAAATATTTATTTAATTTTGACATTGAAAAGTGATATTATTAACTTCATAGCATTGTTGATAAGCAGCAGTATATATGTTGGAGTCATTTGCCTGTGTAACAAAGTGAAATCTATGATAGTCAAAATAAGGTTATTTATAAAGATATTTTTTTAATTATTTACCGTATATATAGTTGAAAAATATATTAAATGTCATTAGATAATTTTTTTAGAATAGCATTTTTTTTAATAACAAAAATTAAAAAGGCGCCATTTTTATTCTTGGCCATAGGCGTCCAAAATCCTAGTTACGGCTCTGGGTATATGGCTAATGCAAAAATTAACCTTAAAGATAATATGGTCTTATTTTACGTAGGGACTGTTGCGTACTTACGGAGGGTGATGTGGATGATGGATCCCTCCCCAGAGGCTTTGGTTAATAATTTAACCAAAAAAATTCATCTTAAACAACAAATCTAAAATTACTCGCACATTTTATTAATGAATATTTTAATATCAATCAATTATTTCATTTCTTATTATGATAAAAAATAAATGCTTATTTATCAATTGCTTACTTATTCTATGTGAATGTGAATTGTTCTAGAAGAAAGATCACAGTTTGGATATCGAGTTTGTTCTCAAAGCTTTCTTCTAGATATATTGGAAACATTCTCGAACATTTGTGAATGTGTAAGAGATGCTCATTTATCGGTAGTGAGTCAATCAATCTAAACAGTGATCTAAGCAATAAACACAAGCGACAATTGAAATCGAAATGTGCGTGAATTATGAACAATTAACTGGTGTTATAAAGCCATCGGTGTTTCAAATCGTGTTCAATCAAAGTGGCTGAGAAAAGGCACAAATAGAGACGTCCCGATACTGACGATAGCGATACCATATCGACACTTTCCTTCAATACCGAATACTTTTTGTACTCGATACTTTTGGTCCAATATCGATACTTTTCCTCGGGTATCAGATCTGGTATCCTTACATTTTTCACAAACAGGTAAGATCCGACCGAAATTGGATTTTGCAATTGGATTTGGGCTTTAGTCGCGTTCCAACGAAACCAAAACCAAATCTTACATTACTTTTGGTTAGGTTAAACTTATAGGCCTATAGTAAATATTAATGACCAAAAGTCAATGAATTTATTACTTCAAATTTCATTTTCAGAATCTATACACATTATGTTTAGAGTTCGGACTACTGTTTATAAATAATTCGCCAATTATTTGAAAAACTTAAAAATATATTAAAATCTCAAATCGACCGATACAATATTAGTTTATATTATGTATCAGTTCTGATACAGTATTGATAACATTTAGTTTATATTAGAAATCAGTTTTAATAATTTGTTAATAATAACTAACTAGAATAAAGCATGTTATTTATGTTAAAATTAAAAGATTTAATTGCACAAAACGTTTCAAAATCAAGCCATAGACTGAACAGGGACAGCCGGATTTTGATATCCGATGCCAATAATGGCCGGTATCGATACTTTAAAACTATTCACACTATTATTGAAACTTATTAAACTGAAACTTACTTTACTGAAACTTATTAAACTGTATAACATAAGAACTATAATATGCTAGCTTCTCTTCATTCCTCTGTATAATCAATATGACTGCTGTGTATTTTATGACATATGCTCTTCACAGAGCAGATTATTGTTCACTCTTATCATCTAGGAGTTCTCTTTTTATTTTATCTCCACTCTGTGTAATGTATATACATATTGTCGAGTTGAATTTGTAAATTCACATATTCTCCGTTCAAATGTACTATATTTTTTTTGTGTGGTGTTTTTTGTTTTGTAAATATATTCATCATTGTAAATATTGATGAGTGATGAACATATTTGTAAATATTTTCATCATTCATCAATAATTGTGTAACCTTTGTATTCTACCCGGTTATGCAGAAGCGATACCGGGAAGAAAATAAAGGTGAAATGAAGTCCTGTGACACCTTTGTGTGTGGTCGAGTATGTCCTGTTGGAAAATGGATCTTGGTAGCCCTGCCATGAGAGGCAACACATGTGGCTGCAGGATGTCATTAAATACCGCTGGTCTTTTGGATCACTACTAGAGGTGACCGGCTGTAATGTGATGACACCCCAGACCATCACACTAGCTGTGGGAGCATTGTGCGGCTCCAAAGCGTAGGCAAGATTGAGGCCTACGTTTTTGATCCTCCAGACACAAACACAGCCGTCATCAGTACCCAAACTGAATCCGGATTCGTCACTGTAGACGACCCACATTCATTCCGTTGCGGTTCAATTCCGTCGAAAGCGATTTCACTCCAAACAATAAGTTATTGTTTCAGAACTTTAAACATCTACTTTCTTTTAGATATTAGGGTTGAGTTATAAACTCCATAACGGAACCGTATCCGTACCGAATCATAGCTGTAAGCGTATCCATATAGCGTGATTATAAACTCCGCATCGTATCCGTATTCCGTAAGAAAAGTTTGGATCGATCAAACTTTTACGGTAGGGATTAAAGATTGCAATCCAGCAGTGTTTTCAATCTAGCTGGATTTTTGCTGGACCAACATCATTCTAGCTGGATCCAGCGCGGATCCAGCGCAGATGTATTTTCGGTGCAATAAAGTGTTATCTATCTATCTATCTATCTATCTATCCAGCAATTTATGGTTTTTTTAAAGAAATAAAACATTTTTTAAAATACTTAAGAAGCTTTTATTATTTAGACTGGTCACTATAAATCAGTAAAACTTCTTACACATTTTATATAAACTTCGTATTTTTAAAACTGGAAGCCGGTTGGAACTAATATTTTATACGTGACATTGCGTATCCTCACGACGTGCAACTTTTTAAATTTTGAAATTTACGTTCTTTTACAAACATTCCATTACATCAGGGTTGTCCAATCTTTTTTACTAACGGGCCAAATTAGAAATTCAGGTACGTTCAGCGGGCCACAAAAGTACTTTATAATAAATATATGCTTCGAAAAGGTTCAAAATTTGATATTCAAATTTTAATAACAAATACATATTGTCAATATCCGATTTTATGGTACTAGTCTTAATTTTAAGAATGTTAGTTAAATGAGAATCACTCAACTTATTTCTTTCAGCAGTTTTGATGTTTTTCATGCATGAAAAGAATTGTTTACAACAGTTTGTTATAGTACAGTTTTCTAGCACTTTGATGCTTGTTTTAAATATTATTGAAATTCACTTATCGTGTTTTCTTACGTAAATGAAAATATTTTCTTTTTCGTATATCAAGCCACTTCTGGTGTGTTTGGAGATTCTGCACAAAAGGCCGTTTCGTGGCTTGAATAATGGCTTCCTTCTTTTTCGTTCTACAGTAGACGATAATCTAGTTGGAATACGGATGGAAGTAGGCGAATTAGGATGCATAGATCTTTAAACATTAAAATTTTATAAATGTAATATAAATGTACTCTACAGAATAGGCCTATAAGATTGTATAAGATATATTCTAACATACCGCTTTCCCTGATGATCAGACAGTAAATGTTCGTTTCCTTCCTCGTCTGTTGAATGATCCAAAATTTGACGATTGATCAATTTGATAATGATAACTAGACTGGCAATCGTCGCAGAAGTATATGGATAGAAAATTCCTGCCAGTCTATGATTAAACCATAAATAACTTGGCCATTGAAGATATGCCCGAATATCGCCAAATTAAATATCTTTAAAAAATTAATAAATTATCTTAAATTATTACATAAAAGATTATCGAACTTTCAATAACATGAACTTACCAGATCAAAATAACTGTTGTTATTATTTGGAATAAGAATTTTCATCATATTTTGCAATTTTAGATGTTTTTGACTAATTCGAAAGCACAAAACAAACGATTGGATTTTAATGAGTTGATAAATGGCGATGTTTGGTAGATTGTTCATCAAAGTATCTGGAAACTTCATCCATGGATAAGGTCCAATCGGATCAAACAGATACTTAAATAAAGGAACCAAATGTAGGACCGTAATGTATATCGATTTCATTCTTATTAAACAGTTCTCATTTAGAACAATTTTTAAACAGTTCTCGTCTAGAACACAATATTTAAACGTAAAAGAATTCTATTCAAAATGTGTTCGATCCTATTAGGAGTTAAAAGCTGAAATTTGGTACACAGGGCACGGTTGTTTTAAGCCCTCGCCCTGTGGGCACTAAGAGGGTCTTTTTTAGCAAGTCCATTATGTATTCGGCCAGGCCCACAATGGGGCGGCCGAATCCATAATGGCCCGGGTGGTGAGGGACGGGACCCGACATATCCGGACGGACCACCCCGAAAAATTTCTGAGGCCTTTCCTACGTAGGCTGCCACCTTGACCGCTCGGCATCCGGCCGTCAGTTAGGAAATGCACACTAAAAAGAAATTTTTGGAAATTCCTCCTGCGGAGGAGACGGAGAGAGTTAAGGATTACCCTGAAGAACTCGGCTTCTACTATACTATTTTAGATGCGGTTTTTTGCGAGAAATTGAACATATTTTTAATCCTATCTAATAATTTTCTAATTAGCCTTGGAAGAGGGCTCCTAATTCTGGCACCTGATGAAAACGAGTAAGGTCGGCTATATAACTATGAGGGAGGTTTTTTTCAAGCTCCGATGGTCCATAAAACAAAGACAAGTGTAAATAACAAAATGAATTTATTACCAAAAGTTAGGTACAAACATGGTTACTTTTCGACATAATCACCGTGAAGATTGAAGAATTTGTCATATTTGTGAACTAGCTTTTCCATCCCATAAAATGTTGCTGCCAGTAAATTGAATAAAAGTGAGAAAAGTATAAAATAAAAGTTAAAAACTCTAAGTTAATAGAATTAGAGTAGAAGTTATAAAATATTGGCCGAGCGGTCAAGGTGGCAGCCTACCGCTCTGGGGGACCCGGGATCGAATCCGAACGGGTCGAAAATCCCCAGGAATTTTTCGGGGGGTGGTCCGTTCGGATATGTCGGGCCCCGTCCCTCACCACCCGGTCGCCCCATTGTGGGCCTGGCCGAACCCATAATGGGCCTTCTAAAAGAGGCCCTCTTAGTGCCCACAGGGCGGAAAGAGTTAAAAAAAAAAAAAAAAAAAAAAAAAAGAATTAGAGTAGAAGTTATAAAATATTAAGGTGACCAACTTTTTTATAATGGAAAGGAGGACACATAAATTGAAGGAAAAAATATTGTAATAAAAGAAACATTTTATTCATTGCTATAATAATACACTATAATAATCTCTACTACATGCGCAGTGGAGTAGCTAGCGTGGGTGACACCCGGGGCGGATATCGTGGTGTCACCCAAGTCATACCGTAGGTGTCACCATTCTTAACTGTTTTATAAAACAGTATCGGATTATTGGATTGTAATGCCCGCACTCGAGCGAACTTACATCGGGCGGTCAACCTGGTATACCAGAACCGCCAGCAGGGTCTCCACACGTCGCTCGTTTCGATGGACGTCGCGGGGGCTTTTGACAATGTCTGGTGGCCATCCATCGTGGGGGAACTGCGGAAGGCAAACCTGCCGACCAACCTTGTATTGCTTTCCAGGAGTTTCCTGAGCGACCGCACGGTAGTTTACCACACACCCAGTAGGAGTTTCCAGAAGGTACTGGAGAGGAGTTGTCTCCATGGATCCTGTTTCAGACCATTACTCTGGAACGTTCTAGCGGACACGACGCTGAGACTAGTCCTTCCGGACGACGTCCAGCTGCAGGCTTATGCTGATGATCTGTTGTTAGTAGTTGCGGGTTACAGTCGTAGCGAGATAGAGTCTCGCGGCAACGAAGCCATAGAACGACTCGTTCGCTGGGGAGAAATGCACAAGCTATCCTTCAGCCCCGAGAAATCGGAGGCCCTGACGGTGGCCCGGACTGGTGTGTTGGCTCGCCGACCAATATACCGGATTCGGGGCAACCCCATCCGAAGGGCGAATGAGTTAAAGTACCTCGGTGTTATCATCGACCCGACACTATGTTGGACGCCGCACCTGAGGAGTGAAGGGACGAACCTCACGATAGCGGCACTATCGAGACTAGCGAGACAGGATTATGGCCTCAGCGGGCACGCGCTTTGATCCATCTACAACAGCGGTTCCCAACCAGTGGTCCGCGGACCACCAGTGGTCCGCAAGAGCTAAAATATGGTCCGCGAAAGATTTAAAACTTTTATTCATTTTAAATTATTATTCCTACATTGATACAAACTGAATTTAATTTTTACGAAAAATATTATCTTTTCTATTATAATAGTACTGTTAAAGCATGTTACTCTTGAGTTTAACGATTTCTTATGTTAACAGTTTTGATTAAAGTTTATTTTTAGATTGACACTGTTTATTATTCTTAAATCTTGTGGTCCCTGATAACAACAATGAAATCAAAGTGGTCCCTGGTCAAAAAAAGGTTGAGAACCGCTGATCTACAAGATGAGTGTAGAGCGTGTTGTCTGCTACGCCTGTGGTATCTGGTGGAAGAAGTCCGCCAACGTCAAGCAGAGCAGGACGCTGCTCACTATCCAGAGACCCGCCGCACTGCGGATCACTAGAGCGTACAGAACTGTGTCCACGGAGGCGGCCCTAGTCTTGGCTGGGCTGCTAAAATTGCCTCTGGTTGTCAGCCAAGAGGCGGCCTTCTACAGGACAACTGTGGAGAGTATCGAGGCTAGGCATTGTAATCAGATGTACCCAGTCAGACTTAGAGACGTGTTTTAAAGATCCATCCAGTCTATAGGATTGGACTTGACTGGGATGTCGGTGAACCGACAGGAATTGGTGTTGAAATATACACCGATAGCTCTAAAGACGGTAGCTCAGTAGGCGCCGCGTACTGCGTCTATTCAGATGGGGTACATGTGTACTCTCAGTCAGTCAGATTGAACGAGGAGGCGTCCGTGTTCCAGGCGGAACTGGTGGCCCTCGAGGGGGCGTCCCAGTGGATCCTATTACATCCGGGTCCAGGGCCGGTCACGGTTTACTCACGCCAGTCGTTACTTCAGGCACTGAGTGACGGGTATCATAGAGACGAATTGGTACACGAGATCAGAGGTAGGGTACTGAGGGCGAGGCACGAACGACACGTTGCTTTGAGGTGGGTCCGAAGCCACATCGGGATCCCAGGCAACGAGCGTGCCGACCAATTGGCCATGGCGGGGGCCAAGGGCCCATTTGTAACGAAGATGGTAGAACCCTCGACTACATACATAAAAGGTACCCTACTGACATACATAAAAGGTACCCTACTGACATACATAAAAGGTACCCAGCGATCAATGAAATACTGGCAAGAGCGCTGGACTCTAAGTACAGTAGGTAGGTCAACCTACGCCTTCATGCCTGACGTTGGCCTTACCCCAGTGAGTTATTGTAGGATGATAACGCAAATATTGACCGGACACGGGAGGTTTCCTCATTTCAAGTCCAAGTTTGACAAGGAGATGGTTGCTGCTCCTGTGGGTGTCCTCGCGGCGACGCGAGACACTACGTACTTGACTGTCCTCTTACAGAGGATTTCCGCCGAGGGGCTTGCCAAGTCGACTGGTCCAAGCCCTCCAGAACAAGTACTTAGAACGCTAGCAGCAAGTAAAGGAAACTTAATAAAACTTAAGAAATTGATGGCACGGGTCATAGATCTTTTTGATCTTTAGACCCTGACTTAGTGGACGCATTGATGGGTCCCCTTCTTGTAGGGAAGGAAGTCCCCGCTGACCGACTATCATTCTGATAGTGTTAGAGACTTGTGAGCTAAAGGGACAGAGCTGTTATAAGTGCAGAACAGGTTGCACATCAAATAAAAGTTATGCCAAGTTAGCGAATTGGGGCTAAGAGGACGGATGGAAGCCCAAGAGATGCTCTCGGCGCCCCAACTAAAAACAAGAGTCAGTGACTACCTTCGGGTGAGAGACCAAGGTCCATGATTAAGGCATAGTCTCTAAAACCCTGTAGTGCCTTGTGGCGGAGCAGGGGGAAGAGTTACCTTATGAGGCTTACTCGAGCAAACTTGAACGCTATATCAAATAAGCAATATCAACACATAGGTTTATATTGACTAGCGTGAATCCGTTGACCTTTTTTTTTTATTTTAGTCATGGGTTGTTGAGTAGGTCGAACTTTCCATGACTTAATGTTAAAGCGCGTTGTCAAGGTTTATTTCGCGACTTATTTTTTCACAGTCGGGTGTCGAGGGTGGACAGAACTTACAAAAGGAGGACGGTTGGTCACCTTATAATATTAGTCTTGTCTTGAATAAAGTATTTTAAAGGATTAAATAAAATTAAATCAATCACTTCTGTTAATTTTTTTGACTTTTCTGGAAGTAGGATCTCAAGAAACAAATGGTATTGATGGTGTTGTCTCCCAACCTACTTCTTAATGAACTGTATATATATCCCGCTGCGGAGAAGGCCCTTTCTACCTCTACGTTAGTTGGTTTCAGGATCTTTAAATAATCATAAATCGTTTCGTCACGTGATTCTTTGACGTCACAACTGACCGTAAATTAGAATTATGCACCAAGACTAGGAGAGGAGTTACTTATTTTATTTAGCGCGAAGACACTTTATTTAGCGAGAGCGGAAAGTCAACTGGCAATTACATCAGCAGAGGCAAAAGGGCTGACAGTGCGGTGTAGAGAGGGGGTGTAGCACGTGCCGCATTGAACGGCAACGTCACTCTCGTCGCCGAGCGATAGCGCACGTAGCAAAGCGGCAACGCCGACAACGTAGACTTTTGGGCCATTATTTAGAAAGTTAATTGAGTATTTGCGGTCCGCAGCGCTGGATCCAGCTGGTCGAAGATTGCGCTGGATCCAGCTGGATTGCTGGATGAGGGATCCAGCAATTGCAATCCCTAGTAGGGATATGGAGAATTGGCCAACTGCGCCGATATACAATCGGAAGTTGTGCCGGAAGCAACCGACGAAACTTTGACAGAGACAACATGGCTACTCGTCAAGAATGTGCTGCAATGATTGCGTTGTTGACAATAAGTGTAGACGCTTTTTTTATTAATAAAAAGCGGAAAAGTCGATGACGATGTCGCTGGCAAGCACGTCTCATCAACATAAACAGGCCACTTTGCCAATTCATGTTAATGAAGGCCGTCGTTTTGCCCTAACGTTGTTTTGAAGATCGTCATTAGTCTCGAATCCCTGTTCTCCTAGCAACTTTTTCTGTTCAGGAAAGAGATGCAATTCGCTCGGCGCTAAATAGAGGCTATACGCGGGGTGTTTAAAGGTAGTGAAGACTCCCACCTTTCAGACTTCCACCCAGCTTGGAACTTTTTAATGTGTGAAGACTTCCACCTCTTTCCTGAACTGAAAACGTGGCTAGCAGGGAAGACTTTTAAGACTAATGACGATCTTCAAACCAACGCCGTTAAGGGCGATTTCAATTTACTGGCGGCAACATTTTATGACAGGGGATGGAAAAGCTCGTTCACAAATATGACAAATTCTTCAATCTTCACGGTGATTATGTCGAAAAGTAACCATGTTTGTACCTAACTTTTGGTAATAAATTCATTTTGTTATTTACACTTGTCTTTGTTTTATGGACCATCGGAGCTTGAAAAAACCTCCCTCATAGTTATATAGCCGACCTTACTCGTTTTCATCAGGTGCCAGAATTAGGAGCCCTCTTCCAAGGCTAATTAGAAAATTATTAGATAGGATTAAAAATATGTTCAATTTCTCGCAAAAAACCGCATCTAAAATAGTATAGTAGAAGCCGAGTTCTTCAGGGTAATCCTTAACTCTCTCCGTCTCCTCCGCAGGAGGAATTTCCAAAAATTTCTTTTTAGTGTGCATTTCCTAACTGACGGCCGGATGCCGAGCGGTCAAGGTGGCAGCCTACGTAGGAAAGGCCTCAGAAATTTTTCGGGGTGGTCCGTCCGGATATGTCGGGTCCCGTCCCTCACCACCCGGGCCATTATGGATTCGGCCGCCCCATTGTGGGCCTGGCCGAATACATAATGGACTTGCTAAAAAAGACCCTCTTAGTGCCCACAGGGCGAGGGCTTAAAACAACCGTGCCCTGTGTACCAAATTTCAGCTTTTAACTCCTAATAGGATCGAACACATTTTGAATAGAATTCTTTTACGTTTAAATATTGTGTTCTAGACGAGAACTGTTTAAAAATTGTTCTAAATGAGAACTGTTTAATAAGAATGAAATCGATATACATTACGGTCCTACATTTGGTTCCTTTATTTAAGTATCTGTTTGATCCGATTGGACCTTATCCATGGATGAAGTTTCCAGATACTTTGATGAACAATCTACCAAACATCGCCATTTATCAACTCATTAAAATCCAATCGTTTGTTTTGTGCTTTCGAATTAGTCAAAAACATCTAAAATTGCAAAATATGATGAAAATTCTTATTCCAAATAATAACAACAGTTATTTTGATCTGGTAAGTTCATGTTATTGAAAGTTCGATAATCTTTTATGTAATAATTTAAGATAATTTATTAATTTTTTAAAGATATTTAATTTGGCGATATTCGGGCATATCTTCAATGGCCAAGTTATTTATGGTTTAATCATAGACTGGCAGGAATTTTCTATCCATATACTTCTGCGACGATTGCCAGTCTAGTTATCATTATCAAATTGATCAATCGTCAAATTTTGGATCATTCAACAGACGAGGAAGGAAACGAACATTTACTGTCTGATCATCAGGGAAAGCGGTATGTTAGAATATATCTTATACAATCTTATAGGCCTATTCTGTAGAGTACATTTATATTACATTTATAAAATTTTAATGTTTAAAGATCTATGCATCCTAATTCGCCTACTTCCATCCGTATTCCAACTAGATTATCGTCTACTGTAGAACGAAAAAGAAGGAAGCCATTATTCAAGCCACGAAACGGCCTTTTGTGCAGAATCTCCAAACACACCAGAAGTGGCTTGATATACGAAAAAGAAAATATTTTCATTTACGTAAGAAAACACGATAAGTGAATTTCAATAATATTTAAAACAAGCATCAAAGTGCTAGAAAACTGTACTATAACAAACTGTTGTAAACAATTCTTTTCATGCATGAAAAACATCAAAACTGCTGAAAGAAATAAGTTGAGTGATTCTCATTTAACTAACATTCTTAAAATTAAGACTAGTACCATAAAATCGGATATTGACAATATGTATTTGTTATTAAAATTTGAATATCAAATTTTGAACCTTTTCGAAGCATATATTTATTATAAAGTACTTTTGTGGCCCGCTGAACGTACCTGAATTTCTAATTTGGCCCGTTAGTAAAAAAGATTGGACAACCCTGATGTAATGGAATGTTTGTAAAAGAACGTAAATTTCAAAATTTAAAAAGTTGCACGTCGTGAGGATACGCAATGTCACGTATAAAATATTAGTTCCAACCGGCTTCCAGTTTTAAAAATACGAAGTTTATATAAAATATTTTAAAAAATCAAACTTGACGAAGATCTATTTTACTATCAGAATTAAATATTTCTCTCGGCAACTAAAAAATGTTTTGTATATGTTGATCTATTTTACGTCAAAGTACGCCCTCCACGCAGCTGCTAATGAGTCCATTTCTTTAAAATTAATTGCTGTTTCCCTCTTAAACGCTTTAAATATCTCCAGTTGTTCGAGATATTTCAGGTTGGCCGGATCCTCGCACCGTTGCAGTAATCGGAAATTGTCAAATTTAACCCGGACATCGTTATCCGCTGCGAAAGAAGCCAATGCGGTAGTGGAAATAGCTTTCTGAATGAGGGAGGTATTTATGCTCGTTGATCTTCATTTTTGACCACGTGTAGTAGCACCAATATATTCCCAAGGACGGTTTACCCTATAATTATGAACTGGCATCATGAACTGACCCGATGTCACCTACATAGCAATCTAAAAATACCATTTTTTCATACAAACTGCTTATAGGATGGCAGAGTAATACTTATTTCTATTGAAATAAGCTGCTGCTTCTTCAGTTGATATCCATATGCTTTCCATCAATAAAGCCTATTATTCTAGGGAAATCAGATTGGGTAAAAAAAAATTCCATTCTTTTTGCAACATCCTGCCTTGATGGACAAGAGATTATTTTTTTCATTTTCAATTAACACTAAGAAAAAATGAACCTTATTTAAAATATTCCACGCAGTGCGTCTAGACATATTAAAACGATCTCCAATATCCTTAGAAAAAAGAAAACAAAAGTTTTGTATTTAATATCAATTATTTGTTGATTTTAAACTAAGTGTTACATACTACCGGTGTTCAGAGGTAAACGCACTCGTAGAAAAACGTTGCTCATCCCTGGGTTAAGCCTGATACTCACATGCGGAAACGTTTGTTTTTTGACATGGCTAGGCTATTCCAAACATTTTCCACTAAATTATGAAAATATTTTGAAATTTTTCTTTAGTTTCTTCAATTACGTTATTAGTTATTAATCGAAATCCAAAATCATTAAGTATTTCATTATATTTTTCATGGACGAATATGTCGAGCCCCGTCTTTCACTACTCTGCCATCGCCAAATCCATAAATCTACATTGAAACAATGTAAAACGGTATGATTAACAGGCCCTCTTAGTGTCCAAGGGCATAAAGAGACAAAAAGAGGGGGGAAAAGGAAATTAACGGGAAAGAAAATCATTTAGATTACAATTAGAGGTACACTTCTCACGAGAAAAAAGGGACAAAATTTTAAAAACTTCCTTCCTTTTTTAGTTAAAAAAATGGAAAATTATAAAAGTAATTAATATTGATTTTAGATAAGAATAAACTAAAGCATAAAGATCTGAAAAAGCTTCTCAAAAATTTTCAGTGATATAAACCATTAAAAATTATGGCAGCACTTCCTGTAGCAGAATCTTATGCTGGTTATACTCTAAACATCAAAAACCAGAAAAAAAAAAACTTTTCCGAAATTGTATCGTGAGTGTTGGTTGGGTAAGGAGAGCGTTGTTAGGGATTGTTTGAAGTCATTGGACAGCAAAGACGATGAAAATCGAACTTCATTACATTTGGCAGCAGCAAAAAGAAATATTGCAGTCATTAAAATTCTGTTGAAAAGAGATCCTAATGTAAATGGTCAGGATATCAATGGGAAAACTCCACCAATGAAACCCATTGAGGGTTATCATGTAAAAGCTGTACAATTACTGATCCAAGCAGATCCAGATGCTAATTTGAAAGACAGGAGAAAATACAGCGATTCATATAGTACCCAAAACTGACCAATATGATGTTGCACAGTATCTGCTTTAGTATACAACTAAAGTTAATATTGCTAATAAAGACGGAATTATTGCACTTTATATTTTTTGAGTGTACTGAGTATTTACATATAAATTTTTAAATTGTTCAAATAAATTACGTATAACGTAAATGAAATTTTAAAATGTTTTTATCAGGAAATACATCAATTCTAACACTCCTGTCATATTGGAAATAATAATTGCAGAGGTTTTTTTTAGAGCTGCTGAAATTATAAAGATTTATAATTCGTTCTTAAAATCAGAATCTAGTATTGAAATCATAGCAAAATGGATGCTTGTATGTATAATGTGACATTATGCTGTAAAAATAAAAAAATCCAGCAACGAGTTGCGTACTGGCTATTGAAATCCTGTTTATAAAATAAGTTCTATAATTTTAATTACAACATAACTTAATAAAATTGTGTGTGGCACGATCTGTTATGAGATTTTGTTATAAAAACTTTTTATATTTTTAATTACCATAAAGTGGAAAAAATCTTAATTTTGAGAGTAGGGATGAGTTTAATAATAATAATAAAAAATGTATAAATGTTAATAAGGGTAAAATCGTCATTAAGTCTGACCCTACTGGAGATACCAAATACTATATAAACTAATACACGAAACTCCTGCCACTTGGAGCTGAAAAGAGACAGCACTGCTATCTTCCAGCTTCGTTTACCACAATCCTTGAGACACGTGCTTTTCCTTTGTGGTGTGCAAGGAATCTAAAGGCCGCCGCAAACTAGGCAATTCCGTTCCTTTCGACGTGACGTCAGGGCAATTTTTATGGTCACGTGATTATTTTTCTTCGACCATCGGGCAAATTTACCGCTTCTGATATCCCTCGTGACGTAGTTCTACAGAATTAATGAAGATTTCGCCTACCCCTCTACGAACTATTGCTCGGTAGTTTGTTTTCTAAAAACAAGAACCGAAACCGAAAACGATCTTGGGCAGTCGATGGCCATCAACCGGGTGATGATCGAACGAATTTGCTTCGACCAGTTTGCTTCGATATCGCCTAGTTTGCTGGTGTTCAATACATTCAAGTGCATTTGTTCACATATAGATAATCGGGGCTTTCCAACATCTAAGGTTTCCACATCTGCTCTCGGGATTTATCTAACTCCATTCTCGAGATTAAGGAAGGACAGACGGACGTACGACAGTGGAAATTTACAAATCTACAATTTTTATTTCAAATTGCAGCTCAATTAAGAGGAAGTTAACGAACAATTAAACATAATATTTAAATTTACTTTAATTATTTATTCGTAACAGTCTAAATATTGAACAGATTATTCGCAAATCACAAACGATTTTAATTTTTTACATATTCAATATCGTTATTACGAGTGACATGTACAATTTAACACAGACACTTATCTCAGTCCATGTTACTGTAACTTTTGTAATCATAAATATAAATAGATGAACAGACACATAAGTACAGTTTTGTAATCATCTCTCACTGTTCCAAGAACAGATCTGCAGCGACACATTTTATATTTTAAACATTTATGAAAATGTTCTGAAATATTAGCAGTTTGCTGTAAATGTTACAATACATGTGGCACATAACTATCGGTCTATCTTTCAGCATAAAGAGTCAATCGTGTGCCTGACAATGAATACACGTTACTTGTATGCCAGTTTTTCTGTTCATCTACTTTCCTAATCTGACCGTCACAATACTTACAACACCACCTCTACATATATCGCTACATCATAAAACTAGTATCGGTCTGTAGAGGTAAAATATAGACATTTCAAAAAAAAAATATTTATTGACAATTAACTAAATAACGATTACAGTCCAGTCTTGTAGGCAATGACGTTAAATATCATTCGCATAAACATCATTCATCTTTGCTGCAAACTTTCAGTCATGTGAGCATAGAATAAATGGTGTTTTGTCTTGAAAAAAAATTCCTGTGTCGGGTATTGATTCTAGATTGATAATACAGTACTTCATGGCGCCAATTCTGGGACATACAGCGGATGAAGCAGACTCTTCCAGCTTCTCTAGGATGGTCTTTGCTCTACATGCTGGAACATTTTCGTATCAGTATTGGACTTTGTCAATTTTTAGACGAAGCAATTGATCTCTATGTTCGAACCATCCAGTTGTTCATGCTGTCTGACAACACGAAACTTTCGTGTTGTCAGACATTGCCGATGCGTCAATTTCCAATGCAATACGTGATGAAATGCCCTTAATTACTTTAATTATAACTAAATATCTATATGTTATAGAAGTTTTTCAGTCGTTTCTAGAAAAAAAAAATTTGAAATATCTAAATTTTATTTTACAACCTGATAAAAGAATTTAAAATGTTATAAAATACATGTAAATTATATTATCTTTCTAAGACGAAGGAAGTAAAGCATGGATGGACCGACATACGCAGCGGCTTTCTCATCTTTGCTTGCCTGAAATATGAGTTCTAAAGTGGCTCGTCATATGTTTCTTGGCATATAGAGAAAAAGTAAACAGCCGTCGCCGAGGACCCGGAATCGAATCCCGACTCAGCAAACTGACGTGATATTAATAGAAATTTATAATTACATGAGATAGAGGACGACTCTAAAAGATGCGAATGGAAGAGAAAGGGCATAGTGGGCATGTTGAAAGGGGAATGTTGGCATAGAAAGGGCATGTTGAAAGGGGAAACGCTGACGGTGGCAAAGGAGCGCGAACGCAAAAAATTAAAAAACCCAACGCGCGCGATTTTTTGGCCATAAATCCTTTTCCGACACCCAAAGATCGGGTCCGTAAAAATATAGTGCCCCTTGAGAGTATGGGGTCAGATAACTGGAAATAACGTCGTGGAACCTTTGAAGGAGAATATCTCGCGAAGGGTCGCATGTACAGGTACGGTTCAGTCGAAATTTTTGCTAGTACAGGGAGTATACGATTCCGGGCTGGAAAAAATCCCTCATTCGGAGTTTACATCTTACAGTTATATGCCCGACGGCCGGATGGCCGAGCTGTTAAGGTGGCAGTTTACTGCTATGTGGGACCAGGGATCGAAAAATCCCCAGGAATTCTTCGAGGTTATGGTCCGTCCGGATTATGTCGGACCTGTCCCTCACCATCCGGATGCCTAATTATGGGCCTGCAAAAAGAGGCCCTCTTAGAGCCCACAGGGCGGAAAGAGTTTTAAAAAAGTTACATGCCCGTGTTTCCGTCTTCAGTTCTATCAGAATTTCAGCTGCGTGAAAATTCGAAATTTGATTAATTAATTAAATAAATGGATTATAGTCACGATAGACTAATATTGGTAAAATAATATTTAAGAAACTAGAAGTTTTAATTATACGATCAGAGCATTTTAGACCCATGCAAGAGACTCGGACGACATCAGTCGAAACGCTTCATTAACGAGACGAACCCGTGTTACATTCTAAAGCAGTGTGCGGCCACAAGGTGAAAAGTGTGACGTGAACTTTTATATATTCTATTAATTAATTATCAAGTTTTATTTATATATTTTTGTAGTGGATGCAATCGCCCAGGCGAGCGATTCCCGCGGTTTGTAAGATAACGGAAACTTTGGTAATTCAAAACCATAGCCGTTACAGAAGAACCGTTAGAAAAGATCCGTTGGGAAAGCCGTTGTGGTTTGAATCGACGATCGACGGACGATTGGCTGTCGGAGAATGGCCGTTGGCCGGACTTTATGAAGACATCGAAGCTGATTGGCTGATAATTTAAACGCCGGCGACTATATAAGAAGCAGTTTTCGGCGGGAAAGGATAGGTTCTATCGAAGCTCTCTCGCTACCTCTCTTTGGGACTTGCTGAAACCTGGTGTAAGTGGACTCCCGTTGGACTATCACGAACTTTTCTTGACTCAGAGGTGTTGCGAGTACTAAGTCTGTTAGCGGAGGTCGTAAGGTGTCCTTCCGACGAACTTGTACGAAACATAGTCGGTTGTAACTTAGATTAGTGTATTGTGGATACCTAGTTGTAAACGTTATTTTGTATTTATTTTGTATGTTTGTCTCGTCAATATAAACGTTGTGTTTTGTCAATCCGACTGGTGTTATTTTGAACATTACTATTTTTATCACAGTTGCTGTGTTTTTTATGCTTTTATTTCATTCTCTACGCAGCACTGATTATCTTATTTCATAGTTTTGTTTGTCGGTATATTTTTATTCACCGACCTATTGTTAGACTTCCCTTTGAAGAACATAGGTCTCGCATCTTGCAAATGTTTCAGTTCTATCTCAGCTGTGCTCTGAAGTAGTCCGAAATTGCGATTGCTAGTCAGTCTTATTATTATTATTATTTTTTTATCTATTATTGTCATGGTGATATCATGTAAGGAACATGATTGCTCGATTTGAATTGGTAACAAACGCTGCCGAGGAGAGATCGTTGAGGAACACGATCGGTTAAATTTGAATCGGTAGCGCATGCGTCTCAAGGAAGTTTCCGTTGGCAAAAACATCACGCGATGTGGCGTAGCTGGAATAGAGCTACCGGTATGACTAGCATAGCCGCTGATTGGTCGGCCGACATGGAAGCGGGAAATTAAAGTTCGGATCAGTCTCGCTATGTTCTATGATAGCCGGAAAAAGTGCTACAGCTAGACAACTACTCGTCGGTCGTAAAGTTCGGGAGATAAGAACTATTAGAACTTTTCATTGTGCTATTGGCGTACCGAACGTATTTAATTTTTTCAAGATGGACAAATTCCTTGTACGGAGCGTTCCGTCGACGAGTACAAGTAGTGAAAGCATTGAGCCCGAAATAAAGAAACAAAAATTAGTGCACCGGCAGCAGAGGTTCGAGAAGTGTTTTGTAGACAGTGTTGAAGATATCGACTGGGTCGTGATCCATTCGTTGCGACTTCAAAATTTCTACCGATTAATTTACAAGAGGAACTGGCAGAATTAAAAGCAGACAGAACATTAAAACTCCTCGAAGTGCCTTTGGATACATTTTGGTTGGCAATAAGAAGTGGATACCAGGCTATCTTCGAGATGGCAGTTAATATGTTATTGCCATTTTCAACTATGTATTTGTGTGAACTGGGCTTCTCGACCTTAACTGAAATTAAACCATCAAAGAGGAAAAGACTCAGATCCGTCGATGAAGAATGAGACTAGCATTATCAATGATTCCACCACGTATCAACTGCCTGTGTGCAGCTAAGCAGGCACAAATATCACATTGAAAAAGGTACGAGTAGAATTATTTATTTTAATAGTAATAGAAAAGTGTATTTTTTATACTATACACTCTACAATGAATTAAAGTTAATACATTTTAAATTCGTTTTCGAAAATAATAATAAAAAATTGAAATCTTTTGTATTTTAAATCGAATTGGTTCGAGTCAACGGGCGGAAAGAAGTTAAAGTATATTTGTGTAATTAGAATTGAAGAAGTTAATACGTATAAATGCATATTCCTTAGCGAGAAAAATTAATTTGGATTCCTTTCTCTTTCAGATTTTGAGTGAAAACGAAATTTTGCCATTAAAATGTCGAAAATGGAATTTGTATAATTACTTTTAATTTTGAAATATTTAATTAGAGTTACAAAATAATTGTTTGACGTTATTCTCGTGTCTGTTTGATATACAACTTTGTTGTTTGCAGATTCACTGTGGGCCAAAAGAGGACATTTCTGTGTAATAACTGATGAATTGTTTAAGTGGAAGGACGTGTGTAATACTTTGATGGAAGAATAAAATTGAAAACGGCCATTAGAAATGACACGAGAATATATCAAAGAAGGAAACGTATTCCGTTGGAATGAAAGGGAAAAGAAAATCGAATGAAGATGTTTTAAAATTATTTTTGAACTATTTTATTTTGCAAAGTTGCATTTAAATTGTTCTGAAAAAAAAATATGTAAATTACATTAATTTGTGATAGTGATTATGAGTGTCGGAAATATTTGCCAATGTTAGTCTAAGTAATTAGTATATATGATGTAATGTTATGATTGGAGTAGTTGTAACCTTTAGATTTTCATTAAGGAAACTTATGAGGAAGATGCAAATTACACTCATATCTGCACACAAAACTTTGTCAATTCTTTAAATATTTAAGAAATATATAAATCTAAATTAGATTTTTGATAGTTTTATTAATTGTATTTATCATATTTTACAGGTTTATCTCATTGTAAAACAAAGAACCGGAAATATCAATGTGAAACTTGCAAGAAAGAATTTACTTCGAGATATGGATTTAAATGTCACCAGACGATTCATACAGGGGAGAAACCTTTCACTTGTGATCATTGCAAACGAAGTTTCACACAAAAACATCATCTGATAGATCATCTTCGAATTCATACAGGGGAGAAGCCTTTCACTTGTGATCATTGCAAACGAAGTTTCACACAAAAGCTTAATCTGATAACTCATCTTCGAATTCATACAGGGGAAAAGCCTTTCACTTGTGATCATTGCAAACTAAGTTTCACACAAAAACATCATCTGATAGATCATCTTCGAATTCATACAGGGGAGAAGCCTTTCACTTGTGATCATTGCAAACGAAGTTTCACACAGAAACATCATCTGATAGATCATCTTCGAATTCATACAGGGGAGAAGCCGTTCTCTTGTAATTATTGCATACAGAAATTCACTTCCAAATCGCATTTATATAGTCATGTTATGAGACATCATAATAATAATCCTGAATAATGTCTTATGAAGCAAAATGTGGAAAAGAAAAATGGATAAAAATGATTGCAGGTTGCATTTATTTAAAAAAACATACTCGTAATTATATTGTATTGAAAACAAGAAATTAGTTTCATTTCTTGATTTGTAATTTTTACGTTTTAGGTAAAAAAATCGATTTTGTGGACTAAACGGAAAATGTGTTGTAAAATTTATAACTAATTGGATTTATAAATGAAAGTTAAATTAGTAAAAATACACTAAAGTATTTATATGATTTACTAAGTGTGGGACAAATTATTATTCTATTTTAGTAATAACTCGTTTAATATTCTTTGAATAAGCGTACACAGAAACACGAGAAAATTTGCAATATTGTTTACTCAATGATCCATTGCCTCGTTTTTTTTTCTAACTCCGCCTTGTGGGCACTAAGAGGGCCTCTTTAAGCTTTAAGCAATCACATTATGGGTTCGGCCAGGCCCGCAATGGAGCAGTTGGGTGGTAAGGGACGGAGCCCAATATATCCGGACAGACCCCCGAAAAATTCCTGGGGATTTTTCCACCCGTCAGAATTCGAACCCGGGTCCTTCAGAGCGGTAGGCTGCCACCTTGACCGCTTGGCCATCTGGCCTATGATCCATTGCTGTTGCTTTATCAGTAGAACTGAATTCGAGGTAACCAATCTAAGTAAACATACCCGTTACTGGGACCCTCTCGCCCAAACGAATAAAAATAGTTCCTTGTCTTTCAAATTTAGAGGAACTGGCAACACTTCAATTATTTTGGAAAGTATTATTAACAGTAGATTTTTCAATATTGAGAACGTCAATAGCCAATCAACTGTAGATATTCTGGCAGGAAAGATGGCATTTTGATATCTTTTTATCGCTGTGTGAAAATTTGGAGATGCGGGTCACTAATAATTCATGTTCGTTTTTGTATATAATATTTTTGCATATATAACAGCCCGTTCGGGATCCTTTACCCATTTTATGAGAGATTTTAGTCACCTAACACCCCTGCTACAAAATATAGAATGTACTGTACATTGAGCACATCATGTAAGTGCATAACTAACCATTTGAGGTAGTAAAAAAAATCTTTCAGCAATCAATTCCTTGTAAAATTCTAACCGTAAATAATGTGTTGTATGATTCCATTCCCATTTACAGTTTGGGAGTTGCATACACGCATGGCGGCCATGCGTGTAACACATATTAATCTGTTTCCTCCTTGGTCTAATGAGCTCCTAACATTAACGAATTAACCTTTGGGTACATTCTATATTCTGTAGCAGGGGGCCTTGGTCCCAATTGTGAACTATACGAGTGTGTTTTTTGGCGATTTTTCAGGCTATTTGCTCTGCTTTTCGTTGTTTAACTCGTGTTCTTTGGGAAAGTGACTGTCTACCTCCAAGTGGTGAGGCCCGCAAGTACCGAAAGGGAAACCAAAGACAGGTTGCGTTTACTTTACGTTTGCCTATTCAGGCAAGTTTGCTGGGGGTGGTATGGCTTTTGAGCCTCCACTTCCGGGGACACAAGTTGTGCTTCCCCGAAATGAAGAGGAGGATCTAACGTTTGTGCGTGATGATAACTTCCCTAGCCTAGCCAGTCAGCAAGGTAAAGGGAAAAGTGCAGGAGTCATCACAGCTAATCAACTACAAGAGGAACTTCATCAGTATCTTATTGCCAACAAGACATCCAAGATAGGATCCAGAGATCATATTACCCAGATTATGGACAAGTTCAAGAAAATTATCGATTTATTGTCTTCGAAGGAGGATTTACTGCGGATGGTTACTAGTATAAAGGAACAACTGAATGAAATACAAGGTCAAGGACAGGGATTTAGAGGAAAAACTTTTGCTCAGGCTATTACAGGAGCGCCTTTGGTTAATAGAAGGCCTGTGGAATCAAGAAAGGTACTTATAGTGCAACCAACGCTAGGAGAGGAAGATGGTGATGCAGAACGCACAAAGAGGATTATAAAGGAAAACATTAAACCGGACGTTTTGAGGATTGGTATTAAAGGTCTGAGGAAGTTGCGGAATGGAGCAGTCGCAGTTGAACTCGACAGTAAGGAAGATAAGCAAAAGATGAAAGAGGCTGTGGAGGCCATTTCTGGCATGTCGGCAAAGGAACCTAAAAAGAAATTGCCTAAAGTAATAATTCATGCTGTTCCAAAGGAAATTGCCAAAGCCGAGTTATTTAAGTATGTCTTTGATCAAAATGAGGATATCTATAAGGATTATGGAGAGTTAAATAAATTTTCCCAGGATTTTGTGGTGAAGTTTGCTCTCGGGAGCAGGAATAAACCAACTACTAGTTGGGTGGTGGATGTGACGCCTAGTTTACGGAAAAAACTGATTAGGATTGGGAAGTTGAATGTTAATTGGGTCAGGTGCCCTGTGGATGATTTTGTTCCTGTCGTGCAGTGTTTTCACTGCTGCAAGATGGGTCATTTTGCTCGGGATTGCACTCAGGAAGTTCCGGTCTGCAGTCAGTGTGGTCAAGGACATCGGTATAGAGATTGCCCTAACAGGAACACTATAAGGTTCTGTATAAACTGCAAAAATGAAAAACAAGGAGATACAAGGCATAATGCCCTGGATAAGAAATGCCCTATTATTCAGAGAATAAAAGCGATAACTATTAGTAGAACTGATTATGGAGACGACAGCGCTTGATACTATTCAGAATATTACTGTGATGCAAATTAATCTTCAAAAGGCAGTTGCGGCCAATTCTGAACTGAATAAATGGATGGAACAGATAGATATTGCGATAATACAGGAGCCGTACTCGATTCATGGTACAGTGGCCTGCCTAGGTAGGAGGTTACGTGTACTTCAGGTGGATGGTGGGCGACCACTGGCTGCAGTAGTTCTTTCTAACAATGATATAGATGTTCTCTTTCATCAGGACTTAAGTAATTTGTGCTGCGTTTGCTGTGAGGTGCTAGTTTATGGTCAACGAATTATTATTTCTAGTCTATATCGGCCATTTGGTGATTCGATTACTAGCACATTGGATAACATTGAGCGGATTGTGCGGAAGTTCCCGGGTCATGCAATTATATTCTGTGGTGATTTTAATGTTCATTCCCCCAGTTGGGGTGGTACTGTGCAGGATCTGGAGGCTGATGATTTCGTTGAGTTTTTGGTTGAGCAGGAGTTACATGTTATTAATGATCCATTATCTCCACCAACTTTTGTGGGTCCACGTGGACAAAGCTGGATTGACCTCACCATCAGTAATAATCAGGGACTTGCTTGGATAAAGGACTGGGAAGTGAGGACGGATAGCTGCCTCAGTGATCATTCACCTATTTCGTTTAATATTCACCTCCCAAAGGTTTGTGAGAGGATTGTGAGCAGGAGGTTCGATATTAATAAGATTAACTGGTCAAGGTTCCTAACCAGGTGTACTAGGGATCTCGGTCCATTGATTCATCAAAACTCCCCAACTAGGGAGGACGCTAAAGATAAACTGGATATTGTGTTACAGAAGATTGATGATATTTGTGTGGATTGTATCCCGTTAAGGCATCCAGGAAGGCACCTTGTTCCATGGTGGAATAGTGATCTTACGAATTTGAGAAGGAACAATAATAGGTTGCGGAGGAGGTTCCAGAGTTGCCGGAACTGTATTGAAAGGAGCAGACGGAGGAATGCCTACCTGGAGTCTGAGAGGTATTACAAGGCTAAGATTAAGGATTATAAGCTGGCTTCATGGAGAACCTACTGTGAAGAAAATTCGGCTAACCCGTGGAATTTTATTTTCAAGATAAGTACTGGGAAACTAAAGCCAAGGACTATTCCTACATCAATTCTAACTCCTTCTGGTTATACCACTTCCATAGGTGATACTATGAGGTTTCTACTTGATCACTTCTTCCCATTGGATGATATTTGGTCTGATCAAGAAATTCATCGGCAAATCAGGCACGAGGTGGATGAATGCTACATAGAGCGGGACGACCCTCCTTTTACTGCTGAGGAAATCAAGGAGTGTATGAGGAAAATTAAGGCCAATCGGGCCCCTGGTGAGGATGGCATGGTCATTCAGATAGTTCAGGCAATTTGGGAAGTCTGTCCGGATGTTCTCCAGGAGGTTTTTAATACTTGTTTGCTACATGGCGTTTTCCCTGCCAGGTGGAAGAAGGCAAAGGTTGTGATAGTTCCAAAGCCAGGTAAAAGGGACATGAAGGATCCTAGCAGCTTTCGGCCAATTAGTCTTTTGCCTGTTATGGGGAAGATTCTCGACGACTTAATGATTAAAAGAATTATGTGGTATTGGGAGCATGACAACCTGTTAAGTGAGGTCCAATTTGGTTTTAGGGCTCAACGAGCCACTGATGATGCAATCAATAAGGTGATTCAGGATATTAAGGATGTATTGCATGATGCCAAGTATGCAGTTGCGATTAGCCTAGACATTAAAGGTGCATTTGACTGTGCGTGGTGGCAGATTATTCTGCATCAACTACGAAAAACTCATTGTCCACGGAACTTATATGATCTGGCGAAGGATTACTTCACTGAGCGTACAGCTAAGTATACTCTAAATTACATCGAGGTTGAGAAGACCCTCGAAAGGGGTTGCCCACAGGGCTCGAAGTCTGGGCCAAGCTTCTGGATTATTCAATTTGATATTATTCTACGGAAGATTATGGATAAAGGGATTCGTTGTACAGCGTATGCCGACGATATTATGGTGGTTTGCCCAGGCAGGTCCCGTTTGGATATTGAGGTCAGTTGCAGTAGTCTATTAGAGGATATAGTCCGGTGGGGGATGGAGAGTAAGTTGCTCTTTAATCCTAAGAAGACTCAAGCGATGGTTTTTGCAAGGAATTTCTCTTCTGCTCTTCAGAAGCGGCCTCCAATAATTAAGATTGGAAGTGAGAAGATTGCTATAGTTCCTCATATGCGTTACCTAGGTGTTATTTTGGATAATCGGTTGAGTTGGACCGAGCACATAAAGAACTTGAAGATTAAAAGTAATATTATCTTTTCTAAGCTTGCCCAGGTTGCAAGCGGCACCTGGGGGTTAAAAGCAGATGCTATGGAGGCAATTTACGACGGGATGTTTATACCAATCATGACTTATGCTGCGTCAGCCTGGTGGGATAAGGCGAGAAATACTACGCAACAGAGGTGTCTTCGGCAGGCGCAAAGGACGGCGTTATTACGGATGACGAGATGTTTTCGGACCACTTCGACGGAGGCCCTTATGGTGCTGGCGGGCAAGGCGCCTGTGGAGTTAATTATTGAGGAACGTGCAAAGCGGTATTGGATAAAGAATACTAGGGAGGACAATTTGTTTGGTCTTTCGTTTAATCTGCGTAATCTCGACAGGAGTGTTCCGGTTAAATATTTGCCACATCCAGCCAAGAGGTGTACTGTTAATGTTGAGGCTGTTTACAAAATAATGACGGATATTTATACTGATGGTTCCCGGTTGGATTCGGGTACGGGTGCCAGTTTTGTTGTTTATGAATTCAAGGAGGAAATCCATCACGAAATGTTTACGTTGGAATTATATTGCTCCATTTACCAGGCGGAGCTACTGGCAATTGAAAAGGCCGTGGATTGGTGTATCAAGAATCATCGGTTGGAGGGAGTTCGGATAAATACTGATAGTCGGAGTGCTTTAGAGGCCATGTTGGATAGGAGTTCCACTCATGCGCAAGTCTTTCGGATCCATACTATGTTATGTGATAATAATCTGGTGGCTCAGGTTCAATTCCAATGGGTTCGGGCACATGCCGGTATCATTGGTAATGAGCGTGCGGATTACTTGGCAAAGGAGGCGGCTATTGGTAACGATTTTGTTTTCCATTATGTTCCTATCAGCTGGGTAAAGAAGGAGCTGAGGATTTTGTCAATCAGGAAATGGCAAGAAGATTGGATACACAGCGATAAAGGACGAAGAACTTTTACATTTCTACCCAATGTTGAAGAGAGGCTTAGTCAGATGAAATGGTTCAGAATGCAACGGACAATCTTGGTGTGCCTTTCTGGTCATGATGGTCTGGGCAATTATCGGAGAAGGTTCAACTTATCTAGTGATGCTACGTGTGCCTGTGGAGAGGAAATTGAAACTCTTGATCATCTTGTGTACGATTGTACTCAATGGGAAGAGGACAGGTATTACTTAAAGTGGACGGCTTTGGAGGAAGGGTTAGCTTGGCCCTGTGAGTTGTACCATCTTATTAGGAAGGAAACTACTTTTAACAAGTTAAAGGACTTTTTTTCTACTATTTTGAAGAGCAAAGTGGCTCTATTTCGATGTTAATTTTACTTTCTGAGCTGGGTGCTCAGTTTAGTACTTTCTTTTATTCGATATGTACTGTTCTGTTGTTACGTTTTGGATGAGGATTCCCATGTATGCTAGTTTCTATCCCCGTTGTGCGTCAGCGGTGCGGGGAGACTGATCCCTGAGAGGGGAAGTGATGATTTCTAATGAAAAAAAAAAAAAAAAAAAAAAAAATTCTGTAGCAGGAATGTCAAGTGACACCCTACTGCTGTGGATGACTTAAAATAAACGACAGCGTTGAAAAATAATATGTACATAAAACTAAATTATATAACAGGCATGAGCAAATGTGGCTCCAAGAGCCGCATGCAGCTCTTTTTGAGTTACATGCGGCTCTTGCTGAAAGTGTTAATTTCTGTTTTTTATTATTATTTTTACAATTTTATTTTTGTAATTTTGTGAAAATATGTTTATTAAAAATTTCAATATTTGTTTATATTATATTTATATTATATAATAAAATTGCGCAACTTACCATATTATCCGCCACGACAGTACAGAACTGCGGCTCCCATGCATTTTGCAAAACCTACATCTCGGCTTCCACTGAACTCTTGCTTGCCCACCCCTGTTATATAATATAATAATTCATTTTATTAATACAGTCAAACTTCGATTTTCGAACAACTTTTAGAAACAAATTTTTCCATAAGAAGCAATATAAAATAGATCAATCTGTTCCCAACCCCAAGACAAAATTTTTTTTTTTTTTTTTTTTTACCTTTTTAGCTGAATTTCATGCATAAAAATGTCTACAAATGCAATATTATAATATATATATATATATATATATAATATAATACTAGGAAACCGCGCGAATTTGTCGTATAGCGATAGAATTGAAACGGAACTGAAAGGAAAAAAGCGATCCCTGCACCTGTTAGACACGGAAGAGGCGATTTTTGTACAGTACCTGAGAGGCACGGACAGGTGAACTTTGCACTTGCCGCCAGAAAAGAGGCTATCCTCGTACCTGCAGGCCACGGGAGACACAGAGAGACGATCCAAGAATAAAGCAATCGCCATCGATTGCTTTGTTCTTGTGTTTTGTTTGTTTTTCGCGCCTATTTTCCGTTAGGCGCACGTAATACTGTTTTTATTTTTGACCTCTAGGCCTAAATTTCGTTAGGTGCGCTAGTCGCATTAGATAGCACAAACATTGTCACTGTAATACCTTTGTATAAAACGAAGTCATGGACTCTTATTTTTACTTTCCTGGCTCTGTTATACATAACGGGGAAAGTATGGCGATCGGTCAAAAAATGACTCCCTCCAAGATTTTTACATTTTTGGACTTAGAGCACCATGAAACGTAGAGAAATGCAAAAAAAAAAATCGGGGGAGAACTTCTGCATGTATGGATGCTAGTGTATGTGTGTGTGGAACGATTTTGTTTATCCTCTTTGAAGCTTAATAACTCCTGTACTTTCGAAAGTTTCTGAAATTTTGCAGGAAGGTTTCTGTATTACCGTATTACCGAAATGACCAGCATGCCGGTCTATCCGGGCAGGTCATGAAATCAGATATTTCCGTAGGGTAAAAACTGGCATGCCGGTTTAAGTGAGGTTATAGATCTCTCTCTAGAAAGCGCATTAACAAAAAACGAGAGTTACGCGTCAGGTAAAAACGAACGCGTTTTTATTCTAAAACTGTGAAACTGTCAGCATCATATCAAAAACTACGATTATATGTTTAATTTCTTCATTTATATAGTATATTCTAGCTCGTTCTAGCTCGACATAAAAAAAAATTCTTAATTTTTGGAAACGAAAAGTGAAACAAAAATCCAAATAATATTAGCGATAAATCATTTACTTATTTCTTTTGATAAAAATTAATAATTTTAATTAGCTTTTTGTTAAATTAAGTTTAATGTAATTATAAAATTGAATATTTTATTATAATCGAAAAGAAGTAGGTGGCGAAGAGTCGCATATTTATGTTTGTTTAGAGCGTTTCGTAAATTGGTAAACGTATTTATAAATCCTCCTTTATGTAATTACATAATAGAATCATTTATTACGTATTGAAGTACCTTGATCTTTTTCTAGATGTTGATTCTTATAAATATACACTGAAATCTGATATCATCAGTGCAGATTGACTCAATTAAATTATATTTTTGAAGTTAAATAAATTATTTAAATTTAATTTCCTGCTAAAGGCATTTATAAATGTTTGAAGTATTACAAAATTGAAAAATGATATAAATGATCCAGTGTATTATAAGAAAAAAATAATGATTCAAGAAATGTTCTTTATTGTTTTCATTTATGCTTCTTGAAGCATTTATAATATTTCACAGTGGCACATTATCCTATGGGCAATTGCCTAGGGGCTCCACCAATGGGACCCCGAACAAGAAAATATTTCCCCAAAACATTCTCCTGAAGAAAAATGTCTGAAGTCTACACTGTAACCAGTCGCCAAGCGGTCTTCGTACCCTGAACATGCACCTCGCTCAGACGGGCTGGCCATGTGGAGTTCTCCAGGTTTTCTCCATGTCTGTAATGCCTAAATAGGGGCCAGTTTCCCTTAAAACTTCCCGGAAGGCATCCCCCTAGGCAGATTGCCCAAGTGTTGCGTTGCCATAACTTAACATCAAACAAACAAACTATACTGTGAGGGCCTTTATTTCAAATTTGCCTGGGCCCCATGAAGCTATAATGTACCACTGATTTCAAACCAGATCACGAATGTTGGAACTTTCATGATCTGTTAATAGATAATATTGTCTGAAATAGTTCAAGAATAGAAAGATTTAGTTAAAATTTTATCTTCACAGAAGCTTATTGTATATTAAATTTATAATTATCAAGCATAATGACAGATTTTGAATCTAATAAAATAGTAATTCAGCATTCAGCATTATGGGTCATTGTGATGAATCTCACACAAAAAATATCATTATACTGGAATCACAATTATATACATTAACATAAGCCATGAGTATACAGTTAAAGTTTATAACATCATTACCATTAAAATTTGACAGATAAATTTTATAATCACTATGTAAAAATACTAATTTTGACACTGATTAACTTATTGTTTGACATATGCAGTGGTAATTTTTACATTTTTAGTTTTTATGGATGGACTACTTTAATAATTACCCTTACTAAATTGTATACTTTAGAAATAGATTTTGAAATACAATAAAAATTCAATACTTAAAAGTAATTTGTAAACAATTATGATTACTATTGCTATTAGTATTCTATATTTGCAAAAAAAAGATAAGAGAATCTAATGATTTCTTTTATTTTTGAAGACATTTTAAGTATTTTTATATTTTGTGTCCAAGCAAAATGCTATTAGTACAGGACATACAGCTATATACAATATATAGTATTTAAAATTTTGATACTAAAATTGTAAGAATTATTTGCAAATAATAAAATAGATGAATAATCTAATAATACATATGTAGATTTTCTGAAATATTAATTTATATAAATGTTCTAATTTTTTTTTTATAAATTAAATATTGCTAATTTTTACCTTTACTACTTACAGAGCAGAATGAGTGAACAAATCAAGTTTATTGTTCAAGAATTGAACAAAGAACCATTTAATAAAAAATTTAATTTAATTAGTTTTGATGCATTGCGTAGTGAACAGCTATTACAGTTATTAAACTCTATCTTTGCTGAAATAGATCCTAAAGTAAGTTTAAAATTACTTATTCAATAAAAAAGTATTGTTTAAAATATAATTTTAAAATATCTCCTTAAACTTTATAGATGAAAATGGATATAAAGACAGAAGATCCAGAAAATCTTGTTGTGAGAACATTGGATTTCTTAAGAGTCATGAAATACAGACCACCTCCAGATATGGATTTGTCAGTAGTATTTATAAACAGTTTGTTTTTATTAAATTTTCAAGAAAGTATTTAAAAATAGTTTAAATAAAGTATTAAAGTTATAAAATAATAAAGTAAGAATAATTAATTCATTTATACAGAAGTGTTTTTAGACAAGGCATTGTTTCTGGTGATAAAGCTGTTGTACATCACATTCTTGAATGGATACTTCGTCGTTTACCTGAACTTAAAAAGCGAGCATATTTGGCACGTTACTTAGTAAAAATTGAATTAGCTCCTGATGTAGAAGGTGATTCAGATGTTTTAGATATGTATGAACAGGTAGTATATTGAGATATAAATTCTTATATATTTTATATAAACTTATAACTTTTAAATTTTATTTTCATTTCTTTTATAGTATGAACAGTTAATAGAAGAATTTAAAGAAGTGCATAAGCAATATGAATCATTACGCAACAGTGGATTTTCAACTCAGGAAATTCGTAAAGATATTGGACATATGGAAGAAGAGAGAGAACAATTGACCAAAAAGATTGATAGATTAAAACGAAAAGTAAATATACTTAAAAATTTACCTATTGTGAAATTATTTATTTTTTGATTTTTATTATTTGAAAGGATAGAAAACAAAATATATTGTAAATGAACAGAAACAATTGTAATGATTACATAAAACATATACTGTAATTGCATACAAGAGGTTTATTCGGGTGGTGCTTATGGTGCTACCGTATTTTACGGACTATAAGACGCTACAGACTATAAGACGCACCTTAATTTTTAAGCAGTTTTTTTAAAAAAAATACCTATAAGATGCTACGGACTATAAGACGCACCTGAATTTTGGAGGCAATTTTTCGAAGAAAAAAATGTGTCTTATAGTCCGTAAAATACGGTATATCACCCTCTTGAAACCAAAACAATGTTTTGTTAATTTAAAATAAAAATAAATATTATAAAATATATTGCATGGACTTCAGTTAAGAAAGGTTAGGTAACTAAGTTGTAAAGTAAATATACTTAAAGGTAATTGTATACTATAAGACAGGGATGCACAGACTTGTTAAGACCAAGGGCCACATAGATCCACTGTAACTTATGGGAGGGTTGCCAAAAAAAAAAAAAAAAAAAAACTTGAAAGTTATCTACCATATATTGTTTATTTTATTTATACCTATCATAATTGTTACAAAAAAGATAATAAAAAGTAAGTGAATTTGATACATAACATTGCATTGATTTGACAATTGATTTGATGTTTGGTTTGAGTTTTGTAGTGGCCAACTGCAAAATTGATTCTAAATTTTTATCAGTCAAGGAGTTCCTATTTTCAATTTGTTAATATTCATGACTGAAAAAGTTTGTTCACAAATACATGTTGACCCAAAGAGGCTTGCACATTTTAATGCATCATCTAGCAACAATTTATAATTGTTTTTATTGATACAACAATAGAAGTTTAATAAATTCCCTTCATTAAATTTATTTTGCAGGTTTGTTTTGCATGTTGATGAGTTCAAGCTGTACTGATTCAGGTGCATTTTTGAGCAAAATGGCAAAAGGGTTTCTAAATAAATTTTAACAACGGTTTTACTTTTTGAAAATCAGAAAAATGATCCTTGAAAGCTGATATGAAGTTATAAATCTTTTCAACATATACAGTTTTGAAGTTGACATTGAACTTTTCAGAAACTTTCTTGTAAACCCAAACCCAGCTGAAGTCAGAGATGTAATTCCCTGACTTCAGTTGGGTTTACAAGAAGTTTGAAATAGATTTAACTTGCACTGAAAAGACAAAATGTGGCTGTAAAGTTGAGTAACCAATTGATCTTTGCATATTTATCATATTTAAATTATTAGTAATGCCAACCAGAAAAGCTAAGTCACATAACCAATCCAGATTTTTTATGTCAGGGACACTTGTTTTTCTAGTTATGAAAATTTCAATTTCATCAATTAAATTTAGGAACTGCTCCAATGTTTGACTGTAACTTAGCCACCTCACTTCTGTGTAAAAAATTAAGTCACCATATTTGCTTTCAATGTCTTCAAGAAACTTTTTAAACTGTTGGTGATTAAGGCCATGGGATTTTATAAAATTAATTGTTGAAACCACAACTTTCGTGACATGACTCCAACTAAAATACCAAAACTCCATGACTGACTCCGATTCCACAGCTCTGCCTATAAGGCAACAAATTTGTTCTTAGATGCCACCATTGAGGTGTTGTGACTCTTCTTACCTCATAATTTAACTGATTTGGATGTTTTCCCTCATTAATAACCATATGTTTAGCTTTTCTCAACACTTATTCAAAACATTGTTAAAATTGTCAATTTATATGGTTATTATGATTGTCCTTATCTATCAGATCAGAGGTCACTGGCAATGCTAGGTGGTGGGGAAAGAAAGTGGGTTTTTTCCACTTCTGCATTAACTGCATATTAGTTTAACTAATGAATCTAATTACCTAATTGCCCCCTCCAGAATCTCACATTTATCTTTATTGCCAACGAATCAAACACATCATAAAATACAGTGCAACATAAAACCATGTGGATGGTGCCTGCATTGACAACTGAATGATAACAGTTGTCCCTGGCATGCCCAAATGCCACTCCTAGTGCCATAGCTACTTTGCTATGTGCATATGCAAATTTTAAAAATTACTTATCATTTGACTAGTTAAATTGATGCATAATTAATTACATAATGTCTTTTAAATTCATTTTTTGTTTAAAAACTCATTTATTTTGTAATGTATTCAGTTAAAGTTATTGTTTCTTGTTCAAACAAAGAAAACCTTAAACAACCACTTTACCAGAAAACTGGAACTGTAGAGAATCACACCTAAATGCAAAATTTCTGAAAGAAAACCTGAAGATAATAGCTTCAGTAACGGGGGAGATAGCTATCTTGCCAGATGTGTTGACTTTACTGAGTATATTGAAATAAATTACCGATTATTCAGTCCCCTGTAGCATTGTTAAAAGTGGGAACTGAAAAAAAAAGTAAAAAAAGTTTCTATTGGATATATTATTACAAAACTTTGTGAACTCGTAGAAGACATCCAATAAAACATAAATAACTTTTATTTGAATCGATTATGGGAATTTGAAAGCTGTGTTATTAATTTTTAATTAATTAATTAAATTAAGATCAAATACATTTGAGCAGGGCATTATTTCAAAGTCAAAATAATGGTGAGGCAGGTCGCCAGCAAATCAATGGAGGGCCATGATCTGTGCATCCCTGCTATAAGGTGATTGAGTAACATTCTCCAAAAATTGACAGGGAACACATGCCTATATCTTTAAATCTATCTTGAGCAGCACCCATATTCTCAAAATCCTGGATATTCCACTGTTGCATAGACCAAGTCATTTATCACGATGATCATTTACTTTAAAATAGTATAAAGTTCTTTTAAAATCAAAACTAACTGCAAAAATGACTTTCTTACACTTCCTATTATTATTAAACAAAAATTTGCTTAAAATAGTACATTATTTTTTATTGTACAATAAATTATTCTTTTCAGTTATTCTTGCTTTTATTATCATATGCATTGTAAATTTATATTTTTAAAGATTTCTTATTTTTATTTATTTTGAAAAAATTCTAACACATTTATATGACTCATTTATTCAATTATAAATTGAATATCTGTTGAATAATTTTATAATGACATTTATATGATTATTAGCATCGGTCTTAATTTTATAGGTTGAATCGCATCCTGGTAAAGATGCTATGCTTAGTGTAGCAAAAAGCTTGCGTGAAGAACAGGATCGAGCTGAACATTTGGCTAGTCAGAAAATAGAACAAAGAAATGCCGTAAGTGTTAATGTATAACTTTAATTATTTTATTTTAAAATAATAATTCAAAATATAAAGGTTTAAGGAATAATAAAATTGTCAAAAATATTTTTTAAATTAATATAATTAAAAAAACAAATATTAAATTGAATCCAACATTTTGATATTTTTGACAATTTGTCATCTTTGAAAACTGTTAACAATTTTAAAATGCATGTAATTGTATTCACAAAATTTTTCTATCATTTTACTTAGTAATTTAGTTATTTGTTAATTCATTATTACTGATCTTCTTTAGCTTTCTTATTGAATAATTTTTCTATAATAGTTTTTGATTTTGGTATTCTTATGAAATCTTGTAATTTCAGCAAGACCTTGAGAAATAATGCATTTCAGAAAATGTATATAGTGTATATTTTCAATGTGTTTAGTTTAATTAATTTAATCAATGTTAATTCAGTGTGTAATGAATTACAGTTTTACTTATATTTTATAATTTATTTTGAGTAAGTACTGCATATTGCTAATTGAAAATAATTTTTTGTGCACTTTAATGTTTAGGGATGTTCCTCCTTTACTTCACAACTGGATGCATAGGTAGAAGGATGTGTGTTTAGAGGTAGTTTAGGGATGTGTTTTAAGAATTACATTGCTTGCCATTAAATTAAAATTGGTACACCATGAAGGCAGCATGCAACAAATGCAAAATATGCATGAAAGGTACATGTTGGGTCTCTGTATCTCAAGATTACCTGTCAATTTAATCATGTCTTCATCCCATTGTACAATAAACATGATTTTGCTATTTGCCTTCCTTTATGGTGTACCAATTTTAATGACCAGCAGTGTATATTATATTTGTTACTGTATTTTACGGACTATAAGACGCTATGGACTATAAGACGCACCTTAATTTTTAAACAATTAAAAAAAAAAAATACCTATAAGACGCTATGGACTATAAGACGCACCTGAATTTTGGAGGCAATTTTTCGAAGAAAAAAAGTGCGTCTTATAGTCCGTAAAATACGGTAATTATAGAATAAGTTGATATTATAAAATTAATATAGAGTTAACTTGTAATAATTTAATGTTGATTTTACTTGTTAATGAAAATTGATGGTTTTCAGCTTATACATGCTGAACAAAAAATTCAGAGACTTGGACAACGTTTGAAAGATATGAAGCATTCAAGTCTTGGTGCAACACCTGAAGGCAAGGTTTAATTAATTTTATTAGTTTACAAAATTTTTAGTAATTTTTCTATAGTTATGAATTCACTTTGGTCCAGCATAGCACTAGGTACCTGTGTATATGCTATGTAGGACACACTCCACTAATATAATAATAGTAACTCTCCCATGGTCACCACCTGGTCATGGTGGGAGAGCCCAGTAATTTTACTGATCCATAGGGCAATGCAGGCTGGAGCACAAGCTCCTGGTAAGGACATCCATGCTAGTAAGGTCTATGGGGAGAATTGAAGTTAAGAATAACCCATATTCTGTGGAGATATTTATCATGGTAGTAACCAGATCTAAGTGTGATACTGGCTCAGACGTTGCCTGGGTTAACAAGGTTCGCGTTTGTGGGTTAGGTAGAGGCTCACGTTCGAAAAATAGGCCAAAGTCTCCCTTGGTTACCAGTGGCAAAAGCAGCGCCAGCCCAAGCATGGCTACTGCAATACCCTCGACAGAAGTTAGGAACTAACCTAGCACTTGTGTTTCTGTGGCAATGCACCCATAGACCACAAAGGCTGGAAAACCATACCAATGGATGAAATGGACAATAGAAATGAACAAGTTTGTCATCTGTACTTACAACACCATCACAAGACTTTAAACAAATACTGTCAGCATACAGACAACAATATCCTCACCTCACTGTCACCGAACAAAAGGTTGTTGATCAAAAAAAAAAGAAAAATTATACACAAACTTATCAAACAGCAGATTGCTGATCAAATACTTCAAAAGATAGAAACATTTAACATTAATAAAGATCATGTAACTTGTCAGGATAATCCAACAACAAGCACTGATTATAGCAGACATACAACAACTACACTAAGACCACTAAGACACTTCCTCATCCACGACTGATAACATAGACATAAATTTAGTTAATATGCTTGCACTTATATTTCAGGAAATACTCACTAAATATACAGGTACAGATCCCACACAAAGACCACGGATACCAAAAATCAACACGTTCAAGTTAGTAGGAAAAACACTAAATTATATAAACACTCACTTATTACCACACTACATCCATTCAATTTCTACACTCTCTGACTACATTAATTTATTTTAAGGTTTATATTATTCCATTTGAATATATAAAAATTTTTGAACTGCTTTGTTTCAGTTTACATTTCAATGAAGTCTAAACTCACCTGATATTAATGCTCTTAGAATCTTTAGATGATACAACTTTATATGATTATCAAAATTATAAAATCTTTATAGGAATTACTTTTATTTTAGAAATTATTATATTTTAAAAAAAATTTTTCTTTGGTTTCATCTGTAAATGAAAATTGAAAAGCACTACCAGAATAGTTCAGTTTGGCCTTTAGATTGAACCAAACCAAATTAAAAAATTGAAATGTATTATTTTTACTAAAATTTAATTTTTTTTTAAATAATATATTTTATCGGGATAGTATAAGTTATCAATATAAGCATTCCAAAATTATTTTTGATGTATTTTAAAAATTCATAAACCAGTTTTATTCACTATTTTAATGAACATAAATTTTAATTAAATATTAAAATTAGTAAATGAAATAATATTTATATTATGAATATATAAATATTAATATACTATTATAAGCTAATTATTTTATTTAAAGATTGGAATTAAATGAAATAATATATATTTTTATTTCCAAAGGTTTGCTGCAAAAATTAGAGGAAGAAGTTAGAGTTAATAGTTATTTAGTTAAAGACAAATTACCTAATGGAATAGCATCATCTCAACGTTATTTGCAAGATCTTCAAAAAGTTGTCACAGAACCTGCTATGGGTCAAGCAGATTTAGATAAATTGAATAGTAAGGTATAAAGGAATTTTTTAATAATATTTTTAGCTAGTTTATTCTTTTAAATTATATCATACATATCTTGCTCATGTTATTCTTTTAAATTATATCATACATATCTTGCTCATGCATTGATAAAATGATGCATTAGTATTGAACTAATGAATCTGCACTCTTTACTTTGTCTTAATAACTATTTAAATTGACATTGATAGTTACTGTTATTGTATAATAAAATTGTATCTTAATTTCCAAACAATGAAAAATAATTGGATTAAAGATCTAGGAAAGGTCTAGATCAGATTCTCAAATGTGGCAACCAAGAAAATTTCTTATGGCTACTAGGTCAATTTTACATGTTTTTCCAATCCAGGGAGCTGATTTTGTAACTTTTTCACTCAGTATCATTAAAATATATGCCATTTTGGACAGTTTGTGACTGAAGTTCTTCTTATATAATAAAATTGTAAATGCAAAGGAATGCAGATGATATTGTAACAGATCCTTATGTTTTCACATATATGTGAAAACATAACATGTACAATCAATAAACATTTTAACATGGTACAACTGTACATGCAACCATGTTAAAATGTTTCTTGAGAACCCTGGTCTGGATTATGACTCTGTACCAATTCTATATTTATAACAGTAACTTTTGAAACTATTATTTGTGGTACCATAGCTTAAATCTAAATTATTTTTGTATAGATTTTCTTTCTGTAACAGCTATAAATCTTTAGTAAATTTTTTAAAAACTGTAATATTTATTATGAATATGATAGCTTCTACATTTATTGACATTCTGCTGCTTAAAAAGGTTGTGAATGTGTTTAATTGTTGCTTTTTATGCAGTCATCAATTTATTATATTTTATTGACTTTCATTGCTTTATAGCAAAACTCAAAATTGATGCTTTGAACTTTAGTTTAATTTCTTTCTATTTTTAATATTTTTAAAGAACTCATTTACAACTTTTTCCCAAATTATTGATTTCATCATACATTTCTGTGTGTTAATTAACCCATCCAGAGCTTCTGTATGCATTATTGAAAGGTTAACTTTTTCTTTATTTATATATATATTTCTTATTCTTCATTTATTCCTTCTTGAAAACTTTCAACACTTATTTTGAAATTTTTCTATGCATCAAATTTTTATTATATCTAAATTTCATTACATATTGATTATTCAATATATTATGATGAATATAACATTTTTATTATCTATATTGTCTTTGAAACCATGCTTGATGAATTTGTTGGACTACGAACTCAAGATTGAGTTTTAAAGTAAACATTTTTATTATCTCTTACTTTTCTAGTTGTATAAAATGTTAACTTTCTCCAATTATCTCTTCTTCAGATTAACCTCTTATAAAAAGTGGAAACAGTGATAAAATAAGATGTGTATATGTATACTTTTATATATATGAAAAAGCTAATAAAGAAATAAGATGATATGCATAACATTTTTTTAACATATTACACATAATTGAAATAAATAATCATTAAAGTTTAACTTTATTAATTAAATGACTAATAAGAATCTTTGATCCTATTATTCAAGAGAACCTCTAGTATATATTTTTGTTTATCGTATGTATAACTTTACTGTGCATCTGTTCTACATTTAGTCTTTGAAGAACTGTAGAGTTAGTAAAACTTAAATTTTTTTTACTCGTAATACTTTATTCCTTTGTTGTTCATTAGAGATTTAAGTTACAGATTCAGTTGAATCCACTTTGATGTATGTTATTGTTGCATTTATTGTATTTGCAATAAAAATTTGCATGTGTTTTATAAATAACAGAATTTACATCTTTTTGTTATGCTTTTTCCTCTTGAATAAAACTATTTGTTGTTTCTTTTAAAACAAGTTTTCACTTCAAAAATCAAAATTGTTTAGAAAACAACAGAAATTATATTTATGATTTATAGGTAAATGAAATTGTAACTAATTCTTGTTTTGGTTTGGTTTAATGTTATTTTCATCATCCATTTCATTTTTTTTTTTTTTTTTTTTTTAACTCTTTCCGCCCTGTGGGCACTAAGAGGGCCTCTTTTAGAAGGCCCATTATGGGTTCGGCCAGGCCCACAATGGGGCGGCTGGGTGGTGAGGGATGGGGCCTGACATATCCGAACGGACCACCCCTCGAAAAATTCCTGGGGATTATTCGACCCGTTCGGATTCGATCCCGGGTCCCCCAGAGCGGTAGGCTGCCGCCTTGACCGCTTGGCCATCCGGCCGTCATCCATTTCATTTAGACTTAATCATTTAAAAGAGGATAAATGAGAATTATTATTTAAATTAAGACAGAAATAAGATATTCTAAAGATTTTTTATATTTTTAATATTATTTAAATTATTTTAATAGTTATTACAATAAACTTTTCCATTTTAGATTCAATCACTTACTGGTGAGATAAATCAGTTAATTGAAAAGAAAATGATGAGTAATGATCCAATTGATGATAAATTATCTCTCTTTAGACAGCAGGTAAAATTCAAATTTATAAACATTTTTTTTATCCAGTATTTTTGCTAAAATATTTCACATTTAAAAAATAAAATTTGCTATATTTTAATTTAAACTTTTAGGCTGCAATAATATCAAGAAGAAAACTTACTGCAGCTGAACAACTTAATGAGAGCCGATCAGAATTATCTTTACTACAAGAAGAAATTGAAGAAAAACGATCACAAACAAAAGGATTAGATGGGGAAGAAGTACTAAAAGGAGATGAGGTTATTAATTGTAAATATGTTCATGAAATATGTGAAAATTAAATAACTTAAAATATTTATTAATTGTTACCTTTAGTTTAAACGTTATGTGAATAAATTAAGAGGCAAAAGCAATACTTATAAAAAGAAACGTCAAGAATTAGCAGAACTCAAAGCAGAATGTGGAGTATTAGCTAGAACAGCTGAACTTCTACAACAAAAAGAAAAAGCTGTTTTGGAAACATTGGTATCCAACTTTATTTAATATTAAAATTTAGGTGTAATTCAGTAATTTCTAACTTATCAACATTTTAAATATTATTCCAAAACTTATTCTTATCAGTAAATATATTTTATTTTAAATAGGTTATATTTATAATTACAATTAATTATACATTAAAAATTTATTAAATAATAAAATGGAATATAATAATACTAATTATAAAAATTAAATATTATTCAATGAAAATTCATTCTTCGCTGTTAGTTTTTTATATTTAAAATCAATTTTTAAAAGAATTAAAATATTTATCTTTAGTATTTTTAATAAAAAAAAATTGTGATATAATTAAAATATCTAAAATATTTAATGCCTAATAAATATAATTGTAATAGGCCCGAGTTCTAAAATTATCATTATATATTTTAAATTTTAATTCTTATAATATATCAGGCATCTGTTGAAGAGCAAAGAGGGGTTGGAGGATATCATGTTACTCAAGAAGTATTAGAAAAAGTTTCTTCTACTAAAGCTGAGTTAGACAAACAGAAAAGTCAAACATTAACTGAAATGTCTGCTATGGTGAGACGACTGAATGGAAAAATTGCAGAAAAGAAAGCTCGTCTTGCACCAATAATTAAAGAATTGCGGCCTCTTCGTCAGCAATGCCAAGTTAGTCTATTTGTATTTTTACATTATATTTTGATTTAAAAATACAGAAATAAATTGTGTTGAAACTAGAATATTTACTTTTGAGTTTTAAATTAATATTAAACAAAATGCTTAGAGAATTCATTGAATATAAAAGACAAGTATATTTTATGTTGTTTAATATCAGTCTTCCTTTACCAGGTTTAAATTTTCATATAAAACAACTTTTTCTGACTCTGTTTGTTAAAAAATTAAAAATAAATTTACAAAATTTCTCTGTGTTTACAATAAACTAATATTATTATTATATCATTTCAGAAATTAATTACTGTATGTATTTATATAGATATATTTTTTTTATTACTTCTCTTCCAATAAACTCTTTTGCTTTTGATTACAATCAGCATTCATAGAGAAATATTTTTTAAAGATTTGACAATGTTTTATATTTGTTAATGAATGATATAATTTGTGTCTCATGTATATTTTAAGTTATTAATATAAAAATTTAATATTAGGATATGACTTTTGAATATGAACAGAAGAAATCTGCTTATGATTCTTGTGCTGCTGGATTGGATAGTGGTTTATCAAAATTAGAACAGGTAATACATCTTCTTTGGTAAATGTGAAAAATTATTTTGATATGTATTAGGAATTTATGTCAATGTTAAAAACGCCTATAAAATAAAAAATTCATATGTAATAGGAGATAAAGTATTAAAGTAATTCCAAATATATATAAAAATCAAAGTTAAACTTATTCATTACAGAATTATTTTTGAATTTGCTAATTTATTATTGATAAAATCAGTTCTGATACTCAACAATAAAAAAATCTTTGAGAAATGTTTTCAATCAAAATAAAGACATTTCTCAAAGATTTCTTTTTTTTTACCATTGGCTTCCTTAATTAGCTTTTTTCTGTTTTTTGTTTGTTTGTTAACAGTGAAAAAGTAGCTTCAAATAATCATAAACAAGAATAAGCATTTGAATTGATCATTTGAAGCTATTTGATATTATTTTTTCTGAAGATTGCATTTGATTTGCATGATGGTGAATTTAAAAAAAAAAAAAAAGATTAATTTGATGTAATAGTAATTTTGGCTGTATGTTAAAACAGTATGTTTTGGATTTTCTAACAAGTAAATCGCAAAGTTATATAATATTTATTCAACTGATAACCTTATATCTGTCTAAACAAATAAATTTACATTAATGTTAAAATTTTTATAGAATTAACAACTATAAATTAGAAATTCACTATATTTTTCTACTAATTAAATGAAGAGAAAATATTTAAACTTTCTATTGTTATAACAACAAGTTTATATGCTAGTTGTTTCTGGATGGCACTCGCCCATCAATTTACTATAAATGTATTGAAATTGGAACAGTTTTATTGCAAAAATTTAAAATTAACATGAATACTATCTGCATAATAGATATGGATACATTAAAAGCATTAGAAAATTTATTTGTTTTCATATAAAATTATAATCATATACTAATATCTAATGTATAAATACATAAAAAATAGCTTTGGAATATAATTATGTCAAAAGTGTTGTATATCCTTTTTATATTTATTCATAAGCACTTATATTTTTTCAAAAATGTAAAATTACAAATTTTGATTAAAAATGTTTTACAAAAATATCCTAAATTTGGTCAGTAAAACAAAATTTTAGTTATATTTAATATGGTAAAACATCTCTTATGATATTGAATATTTTAAAATACCCCATCATTATAGTGAACTTAATGGTTTGTTTTATTTTATGTACATATATACACATGTAATGGTACAATTTCAAGACATAGTAATTTTTAGTACACAGAAATTTTTAGTATTTTGTCAGCTTGAATCAATATAACAAGTAATCGGTCTACATCTCATTTGAAAATTTGATCTAATTAGTTGAAGAAATATTTTCTTTCTTGTTAGAAGAAATGAGTTAATCTGAACTTGTTGCCTTTATAGCTTTGTTTCAGTGCAAGTTTATAATATAGGATTTTATTCCTCTCATGACATTCCATTATAATCTTATGGTTATAAAGTGCTAACACCATGATATAAAATATAATATCTTACAAATTTACACAAAATATTTGTAAAATATTTTCACAATTATATAATATACATAGAATTACTAGAGCATTTTATAAACTATATCTATGGAGCATAAATGTATTATTATTATAGTTTGTTACATACAAATAAAAACTTCACAGTAATATTCCACTTAAAGCATCATATAATATAATAACTCTTGCATCTAGAATGTTATTTTTCATAGATAATATAAAACAGTTATGAAAATCTGTAATTTAGGAATCTGAATAATGAAAATTTATTAAGAACAGATATTTTTGTATAAATTTACTTAGCCAGTCACAGCACTAAATATACATATGTTCACATACAATGCTCTCTCCTGTTTATTTGAACTCTACTATGAATATGTTGTGCATATCTTATTTATATAAATACTTGTAATAATAATAATATATATATATACATACATTATTCATATCTTCACTTGTCTCATAGATTTTAAATGGAAATGCAATAAGTAACCAGATAGAGATAAAATATGATTTCTGGCTAAAAATAATTTATTAGAGATTGGTGTGTGTGCTGTGCTCAAGCAATGAACTGTAAATGGAAAATTAGCACAACAAAACCATCTGCAGCAATTAACTGGTGAGTTTATTGTAATTTCAGTCTTGAATAACAAAACTAGCACTTGAACCAAAGAAATTGCTCCATGGTATTCGACAGAAGTATGAGCAGAAAGTTCCAGAATTTTTCAAAAGTTCAAAGCAGCTTTAAAAAAAAAATTGCCATGAGGCTTGAATTTAAACATTTACTAGCTGGCCCGAACAGAGATAATTTAATAATTGCCAATCATTCCTAGATGCTTATTTCAAGAGGTATCCAAACAAGGAGAACTATGTACTGGCTTTCACCCCACTTATAGACTGTTCTTTTCCATAATTCTGTTTAATATTTATTGTTCACGTTAATTATTTCTGTAACTTTTACACATCTCCACATGTTAAAAAGAGTACTGTTTCACTTATTGCTCCATTTGTTAAAAATGTATGATTATGATTATAGACACTGATTAGAATACTATTGGTGTATTTTGAAATTTTCTGATATTTAATATTTGATTTTAATTTTAATTTTCTATATGTTGGCATCATGGCATCTCACCAGCTTCTTTTTTTATTTCATTCACAGAAATTTAATTTATACAAAGTTGTTTACATCTATACAGTATTATGCTTATAAGTAATATTTTAAAGTAATTTTAATCTTACTTTTATGTTCATACATTTAAATGTGATATAAAAATATAATTAACATGCTAGCATAGTAGTAGATTAGCTGACAATCTAATTTTCTGATTATAAATTAAACATTGTACTAAATATTCTTTTATACTAAATTTTATTAACGTTAATATAAATTTCCACAGGAAGTGCAGAAGTTTCAAGATGAAATATCAAGCAACGAATCTCGCTATCATTATTTGTGTTGCTGTATAGAAATGTCAGAACTGAAAGATCAAATGATTGCAGATGAAATCAAAACTTATGTTTCCAGTGATCCAAAAGAGAAGAAAAAATCTATGAGGTAATTGTAAATTGTATTTAAATATTCAAATAATTATAAAAATTTATCAAAATAACTTATTGGTAGAGAGCAATTAAATAAGAGGATACAAGAACAAGAAGTTTTGTCTAAACAATTGAAAGAACAGCAAAAAGATATCAGGGAAAATCAAGAAGCAAATCAAAAACAAATGAAAATGTGGAGTGATTTGCAACGTTTGATGGAATGCAAAAAGAAATGCTGGGAAGATGCACAGGCCAAGAAAGCTGCCGCCCCTCCATCAGTTGTCAGCGATCGATTGGTTCTCTAAGTCAAAACAGCAAAAACAAATAAAACTATTGCACTTAAATTCAAAGGATTATTCCATCCATTTGTATAGTTTATTTATTATTGTTATAAAAATATTTATTTGTATAAACATGCAAAGATTTCACCAATATTTTAATATAAAGCATTGCTTATACATCTTATTAAAAGTTTTAAAATTCTTATATAATTTATGAACACAATAAAAAAAATTTGTTTTTATTTACTTTGTGTATCTATCAGATCACCAAATTATTAACATTGATGAAATTTCAGAATATCCAGTGTTATAAATCCTAATACACTTAATATTTTATAAGTATTAAAACAAATTACATTTCCACTTTTTTCATAAATTATTGAGTAACTAATATTAATTTTATATTAGATATTTAATAATGTGATGCTCCATTAAGAGGGCATTCAATTTGTCCTACACCAGAGCATAGGTTCCTTCTTTTTTCCCCTGACAATCCTGTTGTAGTTCATTCAGTGTTGAAAAAGGAATCATATAAAACATCTTTTGTTTATGTTTTTGTTTGTTTTTTAAAAATCATTTTTGTTTATGAATTGAAAACAACCAAAAATTATTTTGAGGTGGCCATGTGGCGTAAAAGGCCAAATACTGTATACTGTATAGAGGTATGATTCCTTTGACTTTGCTGGTGTTCTATAACTCTGTTAAGGTCATTCACATCTGAAATTGTGCCTGTTCAAAGTTGGAGTGCACAGAGATAAGCCAACACTCCAATTCTGTAGCAAAGAATTCGAATTATTACTTGATTAATATAAAGCAACTTGAGAAATTGAATTAAGATTTCTATTGTATTGTGCACCATTTTCTTGAGTGAAGGCAGAAGGATAAAATGTGTTTTAAAGTCCCATGCCAAAACAATTTCAAATGCAAAGTTATAATGTCTATTTATTTATTTATTGCTTTTATATTTTTATTTAATAAAAACTGATTAAAAATCGACTTTAAATATTCACTATTATTCATATTTTTCTTCATACGTAACTCAAAATCTCTGACAACTTTTGGTACTGGATATCACAGCAAACAAGACGACAGCCATGATGTAGCTCATAAGAGCTCTATTTTGCATTGACAATTTTGAATTTAATTTGATTGTTAATTAATATTAAAAACGATTAGCATACTTTCGCGTTGGTATAATTGTAAAAGTTAAATTTCAACTTCTAGTTGTATATTATATGTATAGCTTGTTATTTTATGTTATTTGGTTATAAATTTGAAATTAGAATAATATTAAAAGTTAAAATTACATTTTTTAAATATCTATTTTCAACCTACTTTCCATAGTAACACGTCTCATACTTGCATCATTCAACATCATGTGGTTATGTAAATTAAAATTTCACCATCACTTCTATTAAGAAAAGTAAAATTTTCTTGGTAGAAGTGATGTACCTCAAAGTTAGATACTGTCATTTTTTTTTAAGTTAACTGTAATTATTCCTTCTTCTATTTAAAATGGATTTTAGAATATGGCAATTGTCAACTTGCGAAGAAATTGCACTTCGTTTTTGGTACTTTTTGGTTTAACGGGTTATCAATCAGATGCTTTGGATTTTGTGTTAGCGATGTTTATTAAAAAGTTATTTGGATTATCTCGGTGCACTCCAAGATATTTAATTTTTGTGGCATGTTCGTTATTGCCTTTTTTTTGAGTTTTAAATAAGTGTTTGAATTGGGATTTTCAGAACAATGGAATTGGATGAAAAACGATGGAGTAGAAGGTGTTTGTTATATTCTAAATAAGAATGACTTTTTGAGGACCAAAAAATTTAAGGAATAACTGTGTTAATAATGGTATTAATTTCGATGAATTATTAAATAATTATAACTGTTTCTGTTTCCGAAATATAATTATCAAAATTTCAGTATTTGAATAGCCGTATTAATTTGAGTTCTTACAATACCTGGTGTATTTAAATAAATCCTTTTTTGATAGTTTTGTTTTTAATAATAATATCTCTCTTATAATATTGGCTTTACCCTAATGCAAGTTAGATGTAATTCTCTTAATTTTTTGAAGATCTAAGAAATTTGGGAGATGACCCGCTGTTTCGACGTGATAATTTTTCTTGTTTTTAGGTGGGTGTAGTTATTTTATATATAATTTTATTATTATTATAGTTCTCCCTATAATTTTGATTATGTTGCTATTGTTTAAATTATTATTTATTGTTGGTTTTGTAAAATTTGTATTAGCCTGTATTTATGTATATATCTTTTTGATTTTTCTTTAACAATTCATTAATTATAGTATTGTGGGTTTTATTGTTTTGGTAATGATTATTTGTATGTGTTTGTATTCCCCGCATCATGGGTGAAACCAGTATGCTCAAATAAATATAAATTATTCCTAATGTAGAGCCTCATATCCAGAATTTTGTTTAATTAAAGTAGTAGTAATTTATATGAATAAACTTTTATTAAAATTTCAATAAAATCAGATTAAATTCGCCGAATTTTTTTTAGTTCTGTACTGACATATTTACCAATTATTTGTTAACAAGGCCGAGGAGAGCGATCATAGGCCCTAGGGCTAGGGCCTTCGGTGCAACACACATTTCCACCGTCCCACTTTATTACCTTAACGTTTTTTCATATTCAAAAAAAAAAAAAAAAAAAAAATTTCAGATTAAATTTTATATATACAAATTTCTGCCAAGGTTCTACTATAGCTCACTTTTTTGCCCTTTCGTTGGCCCTGTTTATTAATCACTTCGATTCAAACTGATATCAATGGCGTTTTTAAAAATAAATTTTCAGCATTTCCTTGAGATAGAAAAATTTCTATTACTTCTATGGATAAGATCTTGAGCCAAACGTACTGTACATATGAAATATGGGTTAATGTTACCCTAGGTATACAAAATGGCGGCTCGTCTCTGACTCCAGCATACAGAAGCGAGGAAACAGTGGGGACGCACGTTTTCTAAACCTAAACCTAACCTATTCTAATAATTTAGTTGGTAATAATTATGGTAATTTATTAGAATAGGTTAGGTTTAGAAAACGTGCGTCTCCACTGTTTCCTCGCTTCTGTATGCTGGAGTCAGAGACGAGCCGCCATTTTGTATACCTAGGGTAACATTAACCGAAATGGGTTTGCCAGAAAGAGCATTAGAGTAGGCTATATTCAGGGAAAGTGACAGTGGCATCACCAGGCATTGTACTCACTGCGTGATCAGTGTAATATGCCATTAGCTGCCAATAGAAATTACAGTTTAGAAAATTGTTTAATGAACATAATTAAATTAAAATAGAAAACAAAAGTCTTATAATGAGAAAGAAAACGTTGCAATGTGCGCAGCAGCACCCGCAGACTATGAAAAGGGGGCACAAGCTATAAAAAAGGGCATCGTACATTACGCAAGGAGCTTTAAACTCTGATTCAACGCCGGATCAGCGCTCCCACAAGGTGGCGCTGGTTGCACTCGGGGCTAATTTGGCCTTGAAAACAAGGAATGGGGTTTTGGTCAACGTACAACGAAGTTGCATGGGTCAGGGGATAAATGCCATTCATTACTTTCTTTTATATTTGCAAAATAGGCTAGAAGTCAGGAATTTTTTGTTGTTTGTGACCTGTTTGGGATTAAAAAAAGGGCAACTGAGACGAAAACTGGGGCACGTGCCCCATGTGTACGGGCAGCCCTGATCGTGCGCCTCCCTTTAAACACTCGTGGTTTTATTAATTAACACAACAAAGATTCCTGAGCGTATCTAAAAAAATTTTTATTTAAATTTTTACTGGCATTAATTTAATCATTGAATTTCGAACAATAAAATATACGAAAAACATATTTTAAAGTTTTATGCAATGATTAATAAAAAAAATAATTTTCTTTTTTTCATAAATTTTTTTCTCATCTCTTATCCACAAGTGTAAATGTACGAACCTTCTTGCTTCTTGGAATATTTTGATGGTAAATGCCTATAAAGATTGGTGATAAAAGTCCAAAGAATAAAATAGGACTATTAAAGAAAAATTTTCCATTTTTCTTCGAATTATTTGTATTTGGAACAACTTAAATGGCATCTTTCCGATCTTCGATTCGTCGTCAGTCGAAGTAACGACATTATTGATTATTTTACATAAATATGTATCTCTGTCAATTTCTTAGATTACTCTCGATTTCATTGGACACTCCTCGGAATTTTTGTATCCGTTACCGTTGACGAAATGTGTTATTTCCTCCCAAACTGGATAAAAAATATTTCTCTAGGAGCCTGCCTTTTCGGTCTTTTGAATCGGAGTGTTAAGCATATCGGAGGATGAAAACCAAACTGAAGAAATATTCTGATTATCCGGGTGCAAATATCGATATGGAAATGCTTTGCATAAGAAGCTGTTGATGGTGATCATCGACAAAAAAATACTCTGTGAATGGCGATCCATTGCAAACGCTTTTAAAATTTTTGGAAAAACTTTTTCCCATAGAAAAAGCATTAGATTTTTAACGCCATCTGCTGGAGATCATGCTCATAACAAAAGAGGCTACATTCAGCCTTAAACGCATCTCATAATAGCATCCGTCTGGCTACTGATTGTAAATCAAAACTCCAGTTTCCTGTTTTCCTTATTTATTCTTAAATTGTTAACCATTGTCAGCGTTAAGCACAATAGACCTATTAGTAGATAAGTATCTACAATCTAACGTGTAATCATAATTTTATAACTAAGAAAACAATGCTTACATTATTTATTATTAAATTTAATTACGTGGATTATTTGAGTATTATGTACTGATTGGCTATAAAATTCTTATTTGTGAGAATTTCTATTATTGGTCTTTCGGTAGTCTTAAATGGACAAGAATTGAACATGGATATGATATGGACCCTTTGAAGTTTACTTAAGAACTCTCTTTGGGGAACTGTAAAAGAGATAATTTCTCGAATGTTTTCCAGCACTTGAGGATCTGAAAACAGTTTTTGGGGTTTGTTTTAATGGCTTCCGACCGTCAAACAGGGAAGATAACTTTTAACCAGTTTATGTGAACTTTGTAGCCACTCGATGAAATAAATTATATAAGTTTTTTATTTATTGCATCTGATGCTATTAGATGATAACTTAATAATCAAATAATTTAGAAATTTCTAACTTGAAGTTAAATCGAAAATGCCAGGTTGTTTGAAATTATAACTTTTACCATCCGTGTGATAATTTGTACTTAAGCTGAATAACTATTTAAGCTAATTGCATTCTAAGTAAAAGCTATTAGATTGAACAGCTTTTACTTAGAATGCAAATATGCAAAAATATTCGGAGAAATTATGATATAGTTATTCTTAGACCGAATAGAAATTCTTGAAAATGGATAAGCGAAAGTCTTGATAAACTTTTGCACGTACTAATTTTAACTTGTAGACCTATGAAGTTTATAAATTATTTTTTTAAAATTAAATTTTGCAATTTCTAATTAATTAATCAGATTGTAGAGGTTTAGTAATTTTCTATTTCTCCATATATATATATATGTGTGTATGTGTGTGTGTGTTGACATACTTCTATTGTTATATAAGAAAATTCAAGCCATTCCATAAATTTTTCATGACGTGTCTGAGAGAGGAATGCACGCGTTTTCCATTTAAAAAAAAACACGTGCATTCTCTATCACGTACTAATTACATTGCATTATTATTTTAAAATTAATAAATTTAAATACAAAGCTATAAATGAACCAAACTGACCATTTTAATTTTATAATCGATTTATCAAGCATGCATTAATCAACAGTAGATATTACAGCATTTATTAATTATTAATTCTTTTAGTGTTTTTATATTATTTCATTCGATTATGCAATTATTCATTTTGCTGGCTTGTGTTTTCCACGTGTTATCAATTTAAATAAATATTGATTCGCTGGTGAATTTTTAGTTGGTGTTATCACTGAAACGATTACCTAAGTAATTTTTATTATATAATCCATTAAAGTTTAAAATTTTAATATATATATTCTTCCTTTTTTAAAAAATAAAATCATTATACATGGTGCTCCATAAATCTGTAACCATGGGAGTTATGTGGATCATCGTTTATTCTTTTACAAGTGAAATATAGCATTGAGTAAGGAGGAGGAATGAATTCATGTTATTTTGATAATGGGGATCATCAGCTAGCGCGAAGTTGCCGAAGAGTTTAACAGGCTAAACAATCGCATACAGCAGTCTGGAAGCAGCCTGTTTAAACTATTGGGCAACTTTACACAGAATGCTGATCCCCACCAACAGAATAATATGAATTCATTCCTCTTTACTCAGCACCATAATTGACCAGTAAAAGAATAAACAAAAATCAACATAATTCCTATGGTTCCATACTTATGGGAGGTGTGTGTGTTTGTAATTCTAGATTATAATAATTTTATTATTCAGAGAAAGAAAAAATACGTGAATATTTTATGAATTCTTCTGTGGAATTTTCACCGTTATCTAAAAAGTAACAGAAAATTCCATTTTAAATTATACGAAAAATTACGAAAATAAAAGAATAAGAATGAACTACCAACCGCTTTAACTTCGGAATATTCTTCTAAACCGTCGGTTCCCCTATAATGTAATTAAAATATTAATTTTATCGAAATTAATGTTTTAATAATTTTATAAATGAAAAAAAACATTGAATATTTACATTTCTCTTCCGTATCCGGACATTTTGTAACCACCGAAAGGTGTTTGAGAAGCAAAAGCAAAGTAACAGTTTACCCTGTAAATGAAATATAACGGTAATTAAAATGGTTTTTATTAACTATTATAAAGCTTAATTGAACGAAATTAAACGAATAGTTATTACCAAACAACACCCGCTTGAATGCCTTGAGAAAACATCATTGAATTGTTTAAATCTTTAGTGACTATTCCAGCAGCTAATCCATATTCTGTGTTGTTAGCTCTTTGAATAACTTCTTCGAGAGTTTTAAATTTCATTAGTTGTTGAACGGGCCCGAAAATTTCTTCTCGTGCTATTGTCATGTGATCTTGTACGTTAGAAAAGACAGTCGGTTGAATAAAGTATCCAACTTTTCCAAATCTCGATCCTCCGCATTCTAATTTCGCTCCTTCTTTCTTTCCGACCTCGATAAGTCCTAAAATTCTTTTGAATTGCTGTTCATTGATCTATAATAAATGTTATGTTTCCACTTTTATGCAACTTACACTTCACACCATGTTAATATAAAGAACAAAATTATACCGTTGACAAGCAGAAGTATATTTTGCAATGCTCATATGTCCGAATGTAATGAATATCGAGAATTAAGACTGATTAAAGATGTTAATAAAAGTATTTAATTTTCCTGGTTGAAATAGTGAAAAGGCTTTGAATAACCGTCGAGATTCTAATCTAATTACTTTTTGGTTTGATAACTGCATTCTTGTTTTTCTTTTTTCTAGATTTTTGCAAATTTTTCTACTGCCAACAAATGCGGTATTATTTGTCTACTAAATTATTTTGTATCATCTTTCTAACGGGGTCTTTCTCTTTATCAAAACAACTTTTTAATTAAAATATAATATTTAAACATTTATAGCTGTCTACAATTTCAATTGTTGTTGGTTAACTTGTAATAATAGTAATGATTTGTGTGAAATAAATATACAGAATACAGTAAAACAAAAATATATTTGTATAACTTATGTTTTCAGATGTGAATATTTTAACTCATAATAATAAAATGTCTTACTTGAGGTCCTTGTTCAGTTCTCTCATCAAAAGGATCGCCTACAACTCTCTTTAAACTTCTTTCTCTACTTTTTCTTACAAATTCATCATATATATCTTCGTGGATGAATGTTCGTGTTCCGGCACAACACACTTGTCCTTGATTTTCAAATACCGCATTATGTGCCAATTCTACAGCTAAATCCACTGAATACAAAAATACATCAGTAAACCATTAATCTGTTTAACATAGACTTATCAATTATTATAAATTCCAACCATCTGCGTCAGCACAAATAACTAAAGGACTCTTTCCTCCCAGCTCTAAAGTGCATCTTTTCAAATTGCTCTTAGCAGCGGTTTCTTGAATTATTTTTCCAACCTGAAATATCAAACATGTAAAAATTAGAACTGTATATATACTTAGAATAAGCAACATAAACTCGATTCCGTGTAAAAAAAATTACGTTAGTGGATCCTGTGAAAGCGATTTTATCGATATCGGGATGAGAAGCTAATGCAGCACCAACGGTATGCCCGTATCCGTTTATAACATTAATAACTCCGGGAGGAAATCCGGCTTCTAGCGATAGATGAGCTAAATACAAAGCAGTTAAAGGTGTGGCTTCTGCGGGTTTAATGATTATAGTATTTCCGACTGCGAGAGCGGGACTAATTTTAGCTACGGCCATGACTATAGGTGTATTCCACTGAAAATAATAATGTAAATTGTGTTGCAAGTACAGTTCTTACATTTAAACTCAAACTTACTGGTAATATACCGGCACAGACTCCAATTGGTTCTAATCTAGTGTATGTAAAGTAATCGCCATCTATAAAGTACTCATGTTATTTATGTTACTATAAGATCAAAATTGCCTATTTTAATTTTTATGAAATTACCTGATGGAATTGTTTTTCCATGAATTTTATCTGCACATCCAGCAAAATAGCGAAGAATTTTAGCGGAAAACAATACGTTACCTCGAGATTCTTTATATGTTTTTCCCCCATTTACACTTTCTAAAACCTAGAGCGGAATAATAATACATTAATTTAAAATGATTTAAATTATAAAGACAAAAAATTTCAGTTACATTAACTGATTTACCGAAGTATATTCCACATCTCTCTCTAATAAATCAGCTAATTTGGACAGTAATGCTCCTCTAGCAGAAGCATCCATGGTTCTCCACACAGACCCTAATTTAAAAGCGGCTCTGGCGGCTGCAACAGCTTTGTCTACATCAACCTGTAATAAAAATTTAACCCTATTACTAATTGTTACAAGTGATAACTTGTAAAATTATATTAATAATAAAGTTATACATTAAAACATACTTTATCTCCTTCCTGAACATCGCAAATCTTTTTTTCCGTGGTGGGATTAATCACTGGAATAACTTTACCACTTACAGAATTTTCCCATTTATTGTTGATAAATAACTGAAACAAAAATAACACAAATATAATTAATAAATTAAAAATTAAAATTATATTTTAACTTTCTGAACTTACTTTGGTGAATTTGATAGGAATGTCTGCATTAGGAGCCATTCTCTTAGTGTGGAATCAACTACACACTTCTAGTTTCGTTTCTTCTTTGACAGAGAGTGGGCAGAACTTTACTTTTAAAATACTACTGCCGGATTGTATAACTTCGGATGATCGACGTATGATAAGGAAAAAACAAGTTTACTTCCTGCTGCATGTAACCTTGAGATAAGTATTCATACCTCTAAATTTGCATTGACAATAGTAACCCTAACAACCTAAACATTGCATATGTATACTACAGCGAAAATACTTGACAACAATCCATAATCCATCAGAATAAAAATTATAAAGTGAAATAGAGAAAAAAATATGTTTTGAAAATTGTTTCCTGAAAATCTTTATCCAATGACCTTGCTTTGTACATTTTTAATTCGCGAAAAATACTAACCCATTTGTTTGCGAGATTATCTCTTAACAGATTGTAAATCTAGTATAGTTAATACTTAACAGTTATTTAAAACCTTTCTTTTAATCACGCTGGTAATTTATATTATCAAAAATTATTATTATTTTTTAATAGAATCACTCTTTACAAAATGCATGGACCCTCAACAGTTGAGAAGCAATACCTGTACAAGAGGGAGAAAACGTGGCATTTGCCTTCCCACGGGTCGATTAAAACATTCCACAAATTATAATCGTGATTGAGATATATATAAACTTACACCATCGACTACGACTGTATTCTACAATCTACCTGCAAAATAATTTGTGGGGTTCTCGTTTCCGAAAGAAAGTACAGCTTTATGTAAGTTAATTTAGTATATAAAACTGTATTTTATTATGTATGCAAATCAGAAACAGGTACAGTACTGTACATACACTACTCAAGAATTTTTCCACGACTCCGTTAACGATGAACATGGAGGGGGGAAAGAGAGAAATGAAGATAAAAATTTTATATTTAAAATATAAAATAATTTTATTCAAGGGACAAAACAGCATTTTGCTTGCTTAGCAGAAATAATAAGGTAAAGTAACACTATTGTCAACTAAATTATAAACACTATGCTATAACAATGTATATGATTACTGTATCCTTGAAAACACGTTTTCGCTCAAATACTAAGAAGTGGATGTTATATAACCTTGGAATCTTTTGTCAGTTGATACCGTTAAAGTTTTTATCCCATATATTTGTTAAGATAATATAAAATTTAATATAATGGTTTCAAATTAGCAATTATCATCATATGAAATATCGTAAAAAAATTTTGATATAGAAAATAAATAATGATCTCAGTTTTTAGATTAGAATGTAATCTATAATTTAACTTTCAACTAGGCATAATTAAGTACTCCAAAAATGGCATTGAACGTCGATTGTAGGAGTTAATTTAAATTGTTTAATTACATTTAATTTTATAGAATAATTGTATTTTCAGTTTTAGTATTATTAACCTTTTAATGAATTTTTATTTTAATTAGATGTAAAACCGGTTTTTCTTAATGAGTTTTTTCACGTTTATTATAAAGAATGCTTTTAATACTATTTTATAATTCTTTTTTACAATATTACCTTATTAATAACTCCTTAAAATTAAATATATATATATACACACAACAAGAAATTTATTTTTATTGTACCTGAAAATAAATTTTTTAAATTTTATTTTTAAAAAGCCCTAAAAGAATACTTCAATAAATATTTTATTTGATAGAATAAAATAAAATTTCTACATGCATAACAGACTGTACATGTGTACAAATCGATCTTGCAGTTGTTAACCTTGATTCACTATTGTAGCCATAGCAAACTTGTTGACAGCATTCTTCCTTACTTTTTTAATTTACTAAATATAGTTTAATTATATACCATCTAATTATATATATATTATATAATATATATATATATATATTAATTTTAAAATAATTATGGCTGTCCCTATTATTGGGCCTGCAATCTGTTCTGGCTAACAGAGAAGAGCTCTCAAAATTTAATATTTTATGTAAAAGATTTTATAGGAAGGTGGTTTAAGGAACTATTTATATAAGACATAAAAAAAACTATTTTTATTTATTTTATTCATATATTTTTTCTTTAACTTTGTGAGGTGAGATTCCACATTTGTGATTGGTCTCATCTTCCTCATCCCGTGTATCAATGTGTATAAGAACATTCGATATTTTATTTTCTAATATATATACTGATGAATATTTTTCTATAATTATAAAAGAAAATATTCGGGAAATTATATTTTAAACTGAATAATTAATTATGAAAAAAGAAAACTCGATTTCTAGATTTTGGCGAGAAAGTATAAAACATGATTTGATTGATATCATTAGCCTGTATCTTCGATAATCTAGTTTCAATCGGATTTTGATTTATGTGTATATAAATTTAACGAAAAATTGATCGGTTTTAATTATTATATACCGTATATATTAATTAAAATCGATTTATATTCGAAAATTAAAAAAAAAAGTGTATCAGTTTTTCGTTTCGACCGAGTAAACATAAATTGTTTAGTCTTCATCTTGTAGAAATTTTGGTACGATAAGATAGCGGAAGGAAAAATAAAATTAACAATTAAATTTTAAAGGAGTTCATATAAAAAATTAATTAAATTAAAGCAATTCCACGTTTATTATTGAATGTGTTTTTTAAATTTCAATAAATTGAGGTACAAGAGTTCGCTTAAGTTGAAATTTACCGATACTTTTTATTGTTAATTTTAATAATTAAGAAAATTTCTTTATAGTACTATAATTTTTTAAAAGTATTTATATGTATGTAAGTAATAAAAATTTGAATTCTCTCAACTTCTGGAACAGCCATTAATTCATTATAAAATGTTAATTTTATTATGAATTGTTAAAATGATACTGTGTAATTGTTCATGTAAATATTTTAAAAATGATGCGTTAAGGTCAAGGATTCTTTAGTTACGTTAATATAACCTTGAATTTTAAGTATCATTTCCTCATAAAAATAAAAATCTGATTAATTAATATGATTTAGAGCAGATCAAAAATTATTGAACAAAAATATTCTGCTTTACTAAATTCTAGAGATTAAATTTAATTTGTCGAATATTTTATTTGAACATCATCTGTCGGGGATCTCGGCAAACTCTAGAAATATAACAACAAAGCTCAATTCCGTTTTAAGTGTTTTAAACAATACGTTGATTTTAAAAAGATTGTTTTTTCCTGATTGGCCACATAAGCGACCAATCACATCACTTCGGGACACTCCCATAGTGGCCACTCAAGTGAGATTCAGATGGCCGCCGATATGGAGTTTTATTTATATTAAAACTTACACAGTTATAAAGGGGGATTTCGGGGTGGCAATAAAGCAACGTTTTTCTTTTTGTTGATCACCTCGGTATCGTATTATACAAAATTAAACTGTTACAGAACCTTGATTTATGACACAAACCCATGGGAAATTAGAGTTCTATTAAAAAGTTAAAGTTCGGAGTTTACAGTGTATTTTACAAATTTATGTAGCATAGAGCAGAGATGGCAAACCATTTTTAGTACGCAAGCCATATAATGGACAATTATATATCAAATAATTTATTTGTGCTTTGGAACAATTGTTTTTAAAGAAATTAAATGAACGTATTTTAATTAGCATATATTAAAAAGAAAGACGACTAGTGATATATTGAGCTGAACACACAACCATAAGGAAAACTGAAATTAAGATGATTTATTTGTACAGAAATTGCTGCGTGTCAGACATTTCTTCTTGGTGTCACTTTGGACACGCGAGCTATAGATTCGCCATCCCTTGAGTATTCTTTGTAAGGTAAAACAATATAAACAATAAAAATTTATCTTATTTAATATTAGTAATTTTGAAACCGTGTCGTTATTTGTTCCGCCTTCTAACACTATGTAGTGTAACTACTAGACCACTTGGTATTTTTCATCTGAAAAATGCCAAGTGGTCGAGTAGTTATATTTAATATTAATTTAATAAAATGTTTAAAATAAAAATAATCATAATCCCGCTTGTGTGTTACCTTTTTTTTATATTATTAAATTTGTTTAACTTTTTCTTTCCTTTTGAATTAAATATTTTATAAACATTTATTAGAGTTTAATCGATTTAGATTAGATCTATACTTTCTAATCTGAAATAGTTAAATATAAACTTATAAAATTCTTTATATTTTTTATATAATCAAGATTAAATAATTGATATAAAATATCTTGATATTTTAAATGATTTTTTAACATTATACGATTTTTGTTTTTAATTTTCTGAGATTTAAAATCAATTTATAAAATTTTAAAGATTATTTATCTTCATTTAAAATAATTATAAATTCCTAGATTACATCTGAAATAATTCTGTTCCATTCTTTATTGTTCCCGTACTTATAATTAAGTTTCAACAAAGACAAATACATAACTGAGATTATATCGTATTTTAATTATTATATACATTTAATGAAAATAAAAAAAAATACTTCAATATGCAAGTAAAAATATACAAAAGCATAAATAAATATAATCGTACATATTTTATATAAAAGCGCATTTAAAATTTTAAAATAAATAGTATATATATATATAATAAATGAAAACAATCAGAAGACAAAGTAAAGCTGAAATTTTAAGTGAGATAAAAATGTAGTTTTTACAATTGAGGTTGTTGATATTTACGTCCCTTTTTGATTCATAAACTCCGTTTTTGTTAAAATATTCTTTACGTAAAGAATTCTTCTGTATTTTTCTATTTTTACAATGATTTACCTATCAGAAAATAAAGAACTATTATAAAATCGACATAGGATATATTTTTACAAATGCTCTTTAACTGTTTTTTCTCAGTACAGTATAAATTTATATAAAATTAACAGTATTCTAAATAGTTGTTGCATATTATTAGATTAATTTCAAGCAGAAAACAATCTAAACTTGAATAAAGTAAATATTTAATATTTTAATCTGGTTGTATGAAGCTAAATATACATTATGATACATAAAAACAATCAGTTAATTCAATAATCGAAGTATTCATTAATTCTCAACTTAGACATTACGGTAAGGTGACGAGACGTCCCGGATTCTGCGGGACTGTCCCGGATTTAAGTTGTTAGTCCCGCATTTGGTCATGTAACATTTTCAACATATTCGAAAGTTGTCAAGAGCACTAAGTTGTCATTTTCTTTTACTACTAGTAGCCCGGGACGTCCCCTAGTGGGCGTTCTAGCAGCAACGGTGTCATTCCGTGGTATAAATAATATATTCATATCAATAATTCAATGATAAATTCCTATTGCAATAATAATATACTGAATTTATTATTAATTTAAATAATATCTAGGGGCGCCTCTAGTGGCCGTTCTAGGCATACTATGACAGATATACAAACAGCGCCATCAAGTTGTGAAAAAAAAATTTTTTTTCTATAAAGAGTTATTTTTTAAGTTTGTTTATGCATTTATATATTTTTCTACTAAATTATTTATTAATGAATTAGTTATTATTATTATTATATATGTATGTCGGAGGTCCACCCCATTTTTAGCTCCCACGACACAGAAGCGTCCCGCGTTTCAACCTAACATATCTGGTCACTTTATGGTAGAAGTCACTGGTCTGGCTATAAAAAATTAGCAGAATGGGGAGGGTGCTAAAATTTGAAAACTATCGGGCTGCGTAGTTTATGGGCATTCCCTAATGTATTGACCATTTCTGTCTTGTCCCAAGATAAGAAAACATATTGGGTAAAGTGACCATTACAAAGAAACATATTGAATTATATTGAAAATGTATAATATTTGAAACCACTGTACTTTGCGGATAAAGGATTTAAACTAAATTTCCTATATTTTTTAAAAATATATTTATTTTGGAAGCTTTAGTAAAAGAAATGGTAATTTGAAAAATTTTAAATAATAAACAACATTAGGAACGCTGTGCAATTTTTAGCAGCTGCATTAGCGTTATGATAGGAATCACATTGAGTCAATATTGAAGTTTCCCTTGTCAGATATGACTTTGTCTAGAGTGAGATAGCTTCATGTGTTCTTTGCTTATTGTTAAGTTTCTTTGTGGAGATGTTTAATTCGAAAGTGAGATTCATTTTATTCTTTCTTTTTTCAATAACTCCTGAAGTTCTTATGCCAGTATGTCAAACAACTAAAACTGTAGCTGATGAAATTTAAAAACAAAAAGTTATAAAGCAATTCAGGATTGAGTTTCTCACAAAAAATTGAATTTGTTGTTTTTTTTTCTTCTACGTTTTTGCTTAGAATACTGTTTATTCAATTGTTTTGTGTGTCATATTTAACTTCCTATATTTTAGGCTTTTTGCTTACTTCTACTTAGCTAAGTGATTTTCATTCAAGAACACCTACATCCCTCTTTCTGCATAAGGTGACGACTTTAAGCTGGTCCCTTCGGTGGTCACATTAGCAGGTTTCGCTGTATATTGAAACTCGAAACAATTTTTTAAGAGAATAGACTATGTGACTATAACTAGATCCCCGTTATAGTGGTCTATGAGAGTCACTGACCCAAGGTCCTAGAATATAAGGTTGTCTCCTACGGAAGAAACAATTGGTTGCTTATTTGACGTCATTTATTTAAATTTCAATTGAATCGGTAGACGTTGCTCTAGGGTGTGTACAGTACATAGAGTTGCCACATTTCTACGACTGGATTAAAGGACATTTAAAAATGATTAATGCCACCTCTCTCCAACTTTCACTTCACCCAGTCCAACCGCAAAAAAGTAAAATGAATGATTTTTTAGTTAACTAAACATTCTAATTTATATATTTAGATTTTTATTTAAAGTTTTCATATTAATCATAAATGTTTGCAAAGTTTAATTTAGAATTTAAATTGTGGTAAACCATAGCTTTCTATGGGGAAAGGATAGGTGTCTGATTTCCCCCTCCCCATTTAAAAAAAAAAAGGAAGAGTGTACTTAATATAAAAATTAATATAATGTATCTTCACACGTACTGCATATACAGTAGGATACTTTCTATAGAATGAGACACAATAGAATGTCAAAGCGGTGAAGGAAATATTATTATTTATATAAAATGTTTATCTGTATAATTATCATCATGTGTTTAATAATGATAACAATAGATATATTTACTTTCAAACGTGAAAACTCTTAACAAAATAACAAAAATAGTCAAATTTGAAAGTTTTCTTCCCTTATGTGTGGAAGCTTTTTTGTTTACTCGTAAGCCAAAATTAATAATAATTTCGGTTTTAATCTTCTGTTCCAAATGTCACTTGTCTACAAATGCTGCCAAAACTCGCTTATTGGGCTTGTATTAACAATTTAGTGTGAAAATAAATTGTTAATACAAGCCCAGTGAGTGAGTTTGGCAGCATTTGTAGACAAGTGACATTTGGAACAGAAGATTAAAACTGAAATTATTATTAATTTTGGCTTACTAGTAAACAAAAAGCTTTGGCATAATTACTTATAATCCGAATTCCCAAGAATATAATTAATGATTTTTCCCCTTGTTTAACTGTTGTGAAGCAGTCGCATGCCATTTAGATAATGTATATCCGGAATCTGGCAGGAAATTCCTAAAACAGCCATATGAAACAACCTTACGATATATTCTAGGACCTTGCTCCTTATCCCCTTCGACTCGACTACTTGGTTTTTGGACGTTCCCTTAATATAAAATCTCAACAGCTTTCCTAATACTAATTTAAGATTAGTAATGTCGACGATCTCTCCGCTTGTTTGTGTTTTTCAATAAGCTCCAGTATTATGACTAATAATGAGTCGGAACAAAAGTTTTAGTACTTTGTATAAACATCATTTACGCTTTCGTAACAACAGCTAAAAAACACTTAAAGTATAAAGAAAATATGTTAAATATAACAAAATTTTACCATTTCAAAATCCGCTTTTCTTTTCCTTAAATAATGTTTTTCGGATACTATTTCCTCGTGTTTCACGTTATCAACGTGATTGTTATTAATTAATTTTTCCTTTTCATCTCCCTTATTTTCTATTAATTCCTATAACAATATATTTATTATTTTAAAAGGGAAATATTGGATAAAAATCATTTAAATTCTACACCAAAACACAATGATATTGGAAACAAATGTAAGTCAATAGTACTCACGTTTACATCATTATTGACTTTTCCATTATTCGAACAATGTGTTTTATGTTCGTCTAGCGTTTCTTCCTGTTTGATGCAATGAACATTTTATAAATACAAGTAAAATAAAAGTTTTGTCGACATAAAAGCTATTGTAAATTACCTGATAATCGAAAACGTTTTCTTGTAAATCATCGTGAAGTTCCGCATAGCCATCATTTAAAAATGGCTCTAAAATAATATCGTCTAAAGAATCTAACGACGGTCTTTTCGCCTCCATTAAAAATATGATAAATCTACAAAAAAATAATGATGATAATTCGGAATTTATATGCTTAGTTATATGTTTACAGTTCCAAAAAATGTATGGTGAATATCTATAATCTGTTGCAAAGCGATAAGTTTAATAAGTATGCAACTGTTAAAGTTATCGGCATTAAATTTAATTTTTAATTGAATAAAAAAAATCATAAAGTAATGTAATGATTTTTTTATCGTATCTATATTAAAATCCACAGTTAAAATGTAACAAAACTAAACAGATTGATTACAGACTTAAGTCAAGGTGTGACTAATTTATTTTTTTTTTGTATATTTGATACATTTAACAAAATATACAAAAGGGCTTACCTGATTTGTAATAAAAATTAATCCCTTTTTAGTTATATCAAACCAAATATGGCAGTTCTTTCACATTATCAGTTGGCATATATGATCGTATTTCTGTCAGCAAAACGTCAAAGATGGAATTGCGATAAGCGGTGTAAAGTTCATAATTATTATATATCGCGGGATAACTACGATAGAAATGAAATTTTTAATTTTGCCTTATCATTGATTATGCGTTAAGCATTGTTGCAAATAGAACTGAAAACTGAAATCTATCTATTTTGTAGGTCAACGGTTCAAAATACGCTTTAGAATGAAAAGAGGAAACTAGTTCTATTTTGTTTTTCACTTAAATAAGGAAAGTTTTTTTTATATATTTAAAAAAATTGCAAAATTGATTAAAAAAATGAAAAACAATTTTTAATTGTACAGATTAAGAAATATATTTTTTTTAAATAAATAACCTTTAAATTTTATTAATTAAAAATATTTAATGAGTTCAATGTTAAGTAATATATAAACTAAGAATTAAAAAACTTACCTGAACTTTTTATGAATATATTATCATAAAAATTTAGACTATTATTTTTAAATAATAAATTCAGATCTATTTATTGTATTGTAGTAACTAGAGTAATTTCAATTTTTCTATATTCCCTAGTGAAAGTTTTGGAAAATGTTAATAGAGCATGAATGTTTCATACCAATTCCTTTATTACAAATTTCTGTGTGTAGTAAAATTTAAATTTGCTATTTATCATGCCGAAGTAGAGCCAAGATAAACTGGTTTTGTTTCGACACTTTTTAATGCTACTAAACAAGTTCAAACTCTGGAAGTCATACAAAAAATAATTTATAATTTAATATCACCAATATTTATTTGACATTAAAACCTACAACAAAATATGACAAAAATATTTACAACTTTTCTTTATACTATAATACTAATTTTTTTAACAATTTCTTTTAATCCATGTAATTGTGATAGTTTATTATTTTTAATAATTTTGAACAATTTATTTACTGATATTAACAATTAGTGTTTAACATATAACAAGTGAAAGGAAGAACAGTTTAACAAATCTGTTTACAATATTTTCACTTTGGCAATTTTCTAATTAATTAATTTTTTTAATACTGTTTAACAATAACTTTTTAAAATTACTCTTAATACAGAATATCTGGGTTAGAAACATACAATAAAATTATATTGAGCGTATTAACAATCATTAACAAATTTATTCTTCGGATAACAACGTTGCATTTTCATGAAAATATTGAAAATATAAATCTGTAATTTAAGTTTTCTGATCCTTATTAAAATTTTTTACATATTTTATACATTTATGTTCTATTCATTAAGTAAACAAGGAAACTTTAATACTGTTTCTGGTGATATAATTATACTGAGCAAATGAGGATGAATGAAATCTTGATTTATTAAGTTATATACGCAGAAGAAAGATTAAGAAAACTTACCAAAAAGTAGTGGCTTCCTTTAACAGATTAAATAAAATAAATATCATAAATTAATGCACCACAAAAAAATCACAGCTTTTCTGATTGCTGACAGGAACTCTAGAATATTTTTGATTATTTCTGAATGAAAAGACAAAATTTCCTACCTATTATATAAAGTTACAGGAACTATGATTTCTATTGAAATATTTACAATCTATGAGAAAAATAGTTTAATACAATCAAACTGTTTTATTTTAAAACAATCCAATGTATAAAGTATAGGAAGCCTCTTACCGTAGGAATAAAAGACAAGTCTAAGAGAATCAACGGGGATTGTATTCTATAAATATGCTAATAAGAACTGTTGGAAAACACTGTCCGACTGCATATATACAAAATTAAAACACTACATTTAATACTATAACAGACTTCTAAAATGTTAAAACATTTACAACTTGTATAAGAAATAATCAAAAATAAGTGATCTTAATACAGATACGTCATATCTCGTACATCAAGTTCTTTCGAGTTTAAATCTAGTAGATGCCATTTTACAATACCCGAAAAACATACACAACAAAGCAATAAAATGTTAATATGATGAAACAAAATGGAATTTCTTGTTGTATAAAATATTTACAATACCAAAAATATAATTAAATTAAATTCTTATTCAGGTGGGTAATTCAAAAAAATATATTTTTTCTATATATGCACAAAAAAGAAAATTTGTATTTTAAATTATTAATGGAATAGTTTTCAGGTCCTACTTGCATCAAATTTCAGCTTATGTTATCGAATGATTAGTAATAGCATTAACTATCTGAATTTGATTATAGTATTTAAATTCATTTAATCATTTTATAATGGAAAAATAGTTTTAATTATCATAATTTCTTTTTTTAATATAGAGAATAATATGAATTGAATGACTAAAAAGTAACATGCATATCCATAAAGAAAAAATAACAATAATTTAAGATTAATTTTTTACATTAAACATAATTAATAATATCACATTATAATCAATTCAGATAATCATTGCACTATTATTGTAAAGTAAGTAATTTAATCAAAATTTGAATATGTATTGTTTCAAATTAATGAACAATACAGCATTAAGAAACATTTTTAAAAATATTTTCAATTTTATATACAATATATATATATGATCAGTGAGATAACTGAAATTTGTAACCCAGTAATCATTGAGATCTAAAACCCTACAGATCAACTTTGTCACTATTTTGTATCATTGTCATAATCATCATATAAAATACACAGTTTGTAAATTAAAATTATAAAAATTGTACGGTTTTATGTGATGATATTTAATTTTTTGAATCACTTTTTAAAAGACCCAATAATTTGAACTAATCTTATTTGCTTGGGTCATGATTTCAGGTACCTTACTATAATGTTACTTTTTTTTGTTTTTTTTTCAAAATTAGAACTATAAAAATATAAATTTAAATATTTGAAGTGGAAAAAACAATGCTTTGGATTTAGCTATTTTGTAAAACAATTTCTAAAACAAGAGGGATCTTATAAATAATCCTTGTCCACTAAGAATAATCTATCAATTTAGTGATTTTCATTGGCACATTATTATTATTTAAAAGAAAGTTATCTGATATTGCAAAGCCTCTTCTAGCATTTCCTAACCTTTATACAATGCTGCAGAGTTTTAAGCCCTGAGAGGTGACTGATTACGGAGCATCATTCAATCACAGTTTGTAACTTCAAAGGCACTTTCCTTTGATAAACAATACATTGATGATAAATCACAGTTATTAATCATCAGCAATATTACTGACAGTTTCTTCTCTTCCGCTAAGTATATGTTTCTTCAATAGTGCTTCTAGTTTCTTACGAGCCTTTTTTTCTTCATCAAGACTCTTAGCTAGGGCAGCTGTCTCCTATAAATGGAAATCTTATTTGTCAAATTTATAGTTATTTTAAATTAATAAAGTAAAGTACATACCACTTTCAGTTCTTTTACTTGATCTTTTAAAGCATATACAGTGTCAACCAAACTTCTACAAAAAAAATTAATGAATTAAGCAAATATCCATAAATGTATAAATATAATAAATTTAAAATTTTTTTATAACAGATTATCAAAATTTATAAATTACACTGTTTGTAATCTTTAATTACATCATATTTAAGACATGCTTTTGCATGTCAACTGGTTTTTGTTTAACCAAAATGATTTCTGTTACAGCATTTCTGTGTCTCCTTGTCTTTGGGTTTTGTCAACTTTAATAGAAACAACTTGTCAAGTCATTTAGCATTTCAGTCAAAGAAACTATTAGGTTAATGATGATCCTGTTTGCTTACAGGTAAACAAAACATTTCTCCAGAAACAATATAAATTGAAAGTGATTACTTAACCAAATGCTGGTTGTTCAGCTAAATTTAACTATATGAAAACACACTTAGTGATATAAACTTGATTAACAGATATAGGAAATGTAATGTACAATACCTTAATTTAGCTCAATGGTCTTATGACTCATTAATTAGATTTTACTGGTTCTGTTCCATTCAATACAGATAAATAAAGCATTTAAATGCTTCTAGAGGCCTGGATGATGGAAAACATTTTTAAATTTAACATTCAGATTCATTTTAAAATACAAATGACAACAGAACATAAGTTGATTTGCATGACTTCAACAGAGCATGAGAAACTAGCCATCTTAACACTCTAACACCTGATCAAATGGCAGCATAGATCATGATGCTGAAGTTATAACAATGAGCCAGTTTGAAATCTGAAAATGTATGTTTTAATACAATTTTACTGCTTTAATTAAAATATGAAATTGATATAACTGAAAGAAAAACTCTGACTTTTGATGTTAAACAAATTTATATAGGAAACTATGGAAGAACTTTCAAAAACTTTCATTTCTGTCATCATAGGTGAAAATGCTCGAACATTGAATGGTACTTTATGGGAGTCAAATGGTTGAGATCAAACACAAGTAGAATTCTTAGATTTAAATATAAAACAGGAATATTATCTGATCAGTATCAAGTTGAGTGTCGTTATTGATGTCTCCCGCACTCCAAAAAGTTTTGAATTGTCACCTGGAGACAAGGGAAGACCAATTGTTATTCATTATTTTAGATCGCTTCTTATTGTGTTTGTTGTCTGATTTGTTTGTTAATTAACCGATTTACCCACTGTATTATGCTTTTAAATTATTATAACTATTAATTCAAAAAATATATTATTTTGCAACTTGTTTTATTTAATTGTTTGAAAGAATATTAGATTCTTTCAAACAATTAAATAAAACAAGTTGCATTTCTAATAAAAACTATTCTTTTTTTAAAAATAATAAACTGTTTAATCCATTCTCATGCATTTAAACGAATTATTATATAAAGTAGAAACTTGATTATCTGAAAGGGTTTTCAAAAAAACTAGAACACATAGCATTGTACATATCACAAAGATCAAACTCTCCATGTAACTGGAAATTACTACATTTGTTGATTGTAGCACCACAAAACTAGATCATACATAACATGTTAAAAACAAAAATTAATATATATACATATACACAAAATTTACCTTTCTTCAACAATGGTTGTATTTCCTCTAATTTCTTCTACTATAATTTTTTCTTCTTCAGCAATCAATACTTGTGGAGTATCTATAAGAGCTACAGTAAAACAGAAAAATAACACAGGGAAAGGACAAAATAATATTAATTATAAATAACTCAAATAATGAACTTTGTGAATATTTTACATTACATTAAATAAAAATACTTATATATAAGATGTTACATAAACTTATAATTTAAAAAAATGATGATAATGGTTCAACTATTTTTATAAATTCTTATTTTTTAATGAGTCTTAAGATACATGTATATAGAAAACAAATCTAAATCACATTTACTCTATTTTATAAATAAATTAACTCCTCATCTCCTAATTTTTTTCTATTAAATAATATATAAATATTTTTTACACCAAAATACAAATCTATTATACTAAATTTACATATCCAAAGACATTTTTGATTTACATCAATAACAAGTTAATATTGTCAAAATATATCCAATATCTAAATTTAGCATAAATGTTGAATAAATATTTAGTATGTAAAGGAATTTGAAAGTTGTTTTCACTTTTAGATCAGAAAAAAACAAATAAAAATTACTTTATAAAAGTAGAAAAATTTTAAAAATTAATAATTAAAAGTTTTGAATCTATTGTTTTATAAAATAAAAAAAAATTTTGAAAGGAAATTATCTTTTATTTAAAATTCCTAAATTCTTCTTGCTTAATTAAAGATTAAAACTATAATTATTACAGTAATCCTGTGACACATAAAAAGATGATTTAAAGGATATCCTTCATTTTTCTTATTTTATATGCACAATCATAATGTAATTGTAATTCTACTGTGGACATTATAGGTCTACAAATTTTTCAAATTGCATCCAATTAAATTCCCACTGTTGTCCGTCCATTCGTCTGTCTTTCCTTAATCTCAAGACCAGAGTTAGATAGATGAAAGATGAGACCAGATATGGAAACCTTAGGGGCAGGAGGCCGCCACTATATATGGATTTCTGATGCAAACCAGAAGTCATGTTATTTCAGTTCTAATATTTTCCCCTAAAAAGTGTTAGCAATAGAGTCATGCAGGTCATCTATCTAACAGGAAAAGCATGATGTACAAGGGCAGAGAGCATATGTTTTAAATTAAATTTATGATTAAAAATTGCGTGACAGTGTCACAATAAATAATTTCTTGTTTCCAAAAATAATAATTAGAAATGTCAAATGTAACACATCATTAATTTTTCAGAGATCAAAACAACATGTTGATTAGTAAAGAATTTTTTAAAGGGAATATTTTTTCTTGTTGGAGAGAATAAATGGAATTAAATTATATCCTTTTTGTAATTTCTGAACAGAATTATCATCATTGATTACCCCAAAAAAAGGAAGATCAATACTGTCATACTGCAGTTCTTTAGTTTGCTAAAATCTGTTAAAACCTTTTAATCACTAAGTTTTATTAATATATCAATTGCTTGAGATCTTAAAATCAATATATTGATGATCAGAAAAGGATCAATATATTGATTCTTTATAACGACTTTTCAATGGTTTTCATAATTTTCAAGTTGAACCATCAGACTTGTTGTAAAGACCCTAATTTATGAATCTGTATTATTGGATAATTTGATAATTATTCAAATAATATTACATTAAATAATTCTAGAAAAATTGATTACAAAAATATAAATCTGAATTTTTTTTCTTAAAAAAGCTGACACAGTATTTAAATATAAACTTACATTATTTTGTAATAGCATCATAATTTCTAATCTGAATTCTGTTAATGATGAAAGAGATTCATTTTATAATGCAAATTTTTCTTCATTTTGAACAAATTGAAATATTAAATATCAGAAATAGTGTTGACATGAAAATTAAAATATAATTATTAATTAATGAACTTTCTTAAAGACTTGATAAAAGAATCTTATACTATCTCTTGTAATGAAATAAATATTAAAAACTTAATCTTGAAATGCATATTTTAATTTTTAAAGAAATACTATTTCAGAAATATTAGCATTATTAGTTTGTATTTGTTGTAAAATTTTATCATTTCATGCTAATAAGATGTGCATTTTGTATAAAATCAAAAATCTTTACTTTGTCTAATTAACAAATGTGCATTTTAAATTAATCTTCAGAGCAAATGCAAAGAATTAATTTAAAAGTAACACAAAACAAAAATAGAATAAATATAAGTGAAATATAATACAATTTAGAAACAAAATATTTTAAATACTTAATTTGTTATAATAGTGAAAATTGAACATTAAACAACAGGAATAGGTCAAATGCAAAGTGATAGTTGGTTTATTTAATATAATTTTTGTTGATACAATGATCAAATATTACGTTTTGATTATTGTTTGCTTCATTTTCTTGTAAACTATCCATAATCAGAATAATTCATATTACTTTGAAAAGTATGTATGTAATTGTAATTTTATCCAGAATGTACAGGTAGGCCTCCTACAACGCGGTACTTTTACAACGTGATTTTGCTCCAACGCGGTTGGAAAAACGCAAAAATTTTCTTACAACGCGGTACTTTTACAACGCGGTTTAGAGTATTTAGAAACGAATTATCTTTCACATAACAGAAAAATTGCAACGGATAACATAAGTGCAGTGGAACTTGATGAAACAAGCTCTGATTTTGAAATAAGACTAGTCAAACATTCTCGAACAAATATAAGTGACGATGAGGACTGAATCTGTGAGCATAACATTATGTTTCTTTTTGATTTTGACTTGAAATCATAATCTTTTTAGTTTTTATACGATGTTGAATTTTATTTCAGCTTTTTATGTACATAAATTTAGAAAATGGTGAAAATGTTACACCATAAAAGGCAGTTTTTCTCTTTTTTTAGAACCGAATCCCAGTTTTTGTATTAAGTTGGTGTCTCCTATAACGTGATTTCCCACGACGTGGTATTTTAAAGGAATGTATCTACTGTGTTGTAGGAGGCCTACCTGTATTTAAAAACTTTAAAATATTGTTAGAAAATATAATCAGAATCAGTCCATTCTTCTTCAGAGTTTGCATTGTCATTTAAAAAAATTGTTTTCCACATTAACTAATTTTAATTTTCCTTAATCTTTAATAATAGTTTTAAAAAAATTAATGGTTATTTAATCCTCTAAAATTCAGGTCAAGATCATCTAAGTGATCATTATTGAATTTATCACCACAAATACATTGGCATTTTTTGAACTAGCATTTCTGTAAAAGTTACTGAACTGTGGGGAAAAAACCTTCAGTAAAAAAAAAAAAAAAAAAAGGAATCATCAGGATATATAACATACATCATGGTATTGACAACATTTACGTTGATTAAAATGGAGTTTCAAACTCTCAAATAATTAATTCATTGAGTTCAATTTAATTTAATCTAAATATCAATAAAGTTTATATATGTATATACAGGGTGCATAGGAAAGTCCCTTTAACCAGAAAATTCTTGCAAATGGAGAGAGCTACAGCTATGCAAGTGAGGTAAAGGTATAGTAAAGCGACTATGCCCGACCTAATGCAAACGACAGCAGCGCCCCTAGTGGCAAAATTTGAAAGATAGGCAGTGTAAATCGAAAACAAAAACAGAGCAAACTTCCCAATTAGGAAGTTTTAAAGCATCAATTAATTAGTACAAAACGACGTGGTTCACACGGATAAGATAAATTGTTGCCTGTATACCCAAAAGTGTTCGAAAGCGATGCACGCCATTTTATGTGACGTTTGAAAGGAATAGCCATAGGCATGAAGAAATACGCACAATTTATTGCATAAAATACATACTTACGTCAATACAGTTTGATAACATCACACAAAAAACAATGGAAAGGCAAACTGTCACACAGTGATAACAAGTTAATGTCGAGTATGTTCAAAAACTTGTTATCACTGTGTGACAGTTTGCCTTTCCATTGTTTTTTGTGTGATGTTATCAAACTGTATTGACATAAGTATGTATTTTATGCAATAAATTGTGCGTATTTCTTCATACCTATGGCTATTCCTTTCAAACGTCACACAAAATGGCGTGCATCGCTTTCGGACACTTTTGGGTATACAGGAGACAATTTATCTTATCCGTGTGAACCACATGTCGTTTTGTACTAATTAATTGATGCTCTAAAACTTCCTAATTGGGAAGTTTGCTCTGTTTTTGTTTTCAATTTACACTGCCTATCTTCCAAATTTTGCCACTAGGGGCGCTGCTGTCGTTTGCATTAGGTCAGGCATAGTTCGCTTTACTATACCGTTACCTCACTTGCATAGCTGTAGCTCTCTCCATTTGCAAGAATTTTCTGGTTAAAGGGACTTTCCTATGCACCCTGTATATACACAATTATAATACAATATATATATGTGTATATATATATGGTACATAACTGTTTAAGAATAATCTGTTTCAAGATATTTTATATATTAGAATCATGAAAATAAGATGATGTGGTTAATCATGAATATTTACTACAAATCAAATAGCAGAATAATAAGTATTTCTATTTATTTAACAAAGTATGTGAACATTGAACATAAATATACATCAAATTTGAAATGGAATTAAAATATTTATCATCAGTTTTATTTGAAACTTTCATAAATTTAATCTACACATTTAAAACAAAAACAATATTTTTTGCAGAATTTTGTCAATAAGAAATAAGCCAACATAAGGACAAACTAGATATTTTAATTTATATATGTATATATATCACACACATAGTTAAGGTCAAACTAATGTTTTAATATATATATATAAGTATGTGTATGATATATTTGTATATAAATTAAAATGTCTAGTTTGACCTTACGTTACGTTAGCTCACTTCTTATTAATATATATTTGTTACCGGCCAGACCTGACTTCAGTTCAAACTAGTTGGTGTTGATTAGAAGTGACACAACACTTGTACAAAACTATAAAATAAAAATACAAACTGATAAGTAAGGATTAGCTTATTTTTTTATTAAGCCATGCACTTTTAAAGGTAATTAACTTTCGAAAATATTTTCAAAAATTCAAACGAAATAATAAAAGTAACTTTTAGAGTCAAACTAAAATTAAAAATGAACTTATTTGTGCTTCTTAGTGTAACATATAAAATATTTAATCTTTTATTTATTTTTACAGGGTGTACTGTGGTGGCATTTTGAATTACACAAAATCATTTTTTTTACACTGGCATCTATTTATAGTACATAAATCAGTTCAGCCTAGGTCAAACTAGTTAAACCTACAGTATTTAGGCCAAATTGATTGTCCTGGGATAAACTAGTATATCCTGACACGCGTAGGACAAACTAGTTTTTCGTGGTTAATGTTACTCTAGGTATCGAAGATGGCGGCTCGTCTCTGGTCCCAGCAATCAGAAGACAGGGAACAGTGGGGACGCACGTTCTAACCTAACCTAACCTATTCTAATAATTATGGTAATTTATTAGAATAGGTTAGGTTAGAACATGTGTCCCCACTGTTCCCTGTCTTCTGACTGCTGGAATCAGAGACAAGCTGCCACCTTCAATACCTAGTGTAACATTAACCGTGTTTTTATAATTAAGTAGACTATGTTTGAATAAATATTGTTCATCTAATTGATTGCCTTTTAATTTTATTTCAACCATTAATATACTTGAATAATAATTCTAAATCTGTTTGTCCTGAAATCAGGTTTGGCCAGTAACATTATGTGTATATATATAAACAGAATTTAACATTCCAATTTTTAGCTTGTAATCATTAACCAATTGATAACTCAATAACTATACAATAAATCAAATTTATTACATTATCTGTATCATTTTATAAAATGAGAAGTTTTTATTGGTTATTGTCACAAAAATTTTTATCCCAGCTAACTCTCATTTGCTATGAGGGTTTTCTCTGGATAATGTCATTCTGTCTTTTAGCATATATTGATTAATATCAAGGTGCACAATGGGTTTAAATACTCCATTTTAATATCATAAAGTTTGAAGATATAAACAGCTCAACTCAGTCTATTGACATTTTTTAAATTATTAATTTTTAAACAGGTATATGTTATTGGATTTTAAGTGTGAAAGCTAACTGTTTTCTTGCCCAAAATGAATTTTTTTTTTTTTTTTGAGAATGCCATAGCAATTTTCAGCTTTAAAGTTAGCAGCACTGATTACACTGTAACTTTGTTTGGTCATTCTTATTAAGTAGAGTACACTGCAAAAATTAATCTTACTGTGTAATTCTGATTTGGATTTAAAAATAGCTATACAACATGTCAATCTCAATCTAAATGCTGAAATGGCATTCTGAAACAAACTGATAAAAAATTGTTGAGGAAGAAAACTGTGAATAAATTTGGCACTGAAGATTTAATTGTATCAAATATTGTTAAAAACAGAGCCAAAATTTAAAAAACACCTTTCACTCTTTGATAGCTGTGTCAAATTATAAGTTAAATGCATGTATTTTTTTACTTTATTTGATTTTATGATTGTTAAGTACAAAATTACATGTTAAATTTAAATATATAATAATAAAATAATTTTAATGTGGCAAATGTAAGAGACATACAGTAGGCCTTCATGTACAGATGCAGTTAAAACCTTTTGATCAAATCTAAAATTCTTGTATTGTATTCCTCTTAATGTCAACATATTTTGAGTCTCACAGATATGCTATATTAAATGGATTTGACTGTATGTTCAGAGAATATAATATCATTATAAGAAAATATTAAATCATAACAAATCTCAGAAATATGACCTGTTTTTCAGAGAAATGTATTAAAAACTCTAGATTATAAATCATAAAATTTTGAAATAAATAATTTTAAAAATGATATATAATTTTCATGATTTTTCTAAAAATGAGAAGCTTTTATTTTAATTGATTGTACACAAATACTGTAGAAAAATGCTTGCATAATCTAAAACTTAGAATATTTAGTTTTTCTTTTCCAGTTATTGCTAAATATCAGAATTTATGGCCACTATTATACTTTATTTATAAAATTCAAGCTTACACCATTCTTTGATTTTTAAGAGTTACATCATTTAGAAAAAACAATACCAATTCGTGATTATTAAAAAAATAAAATAATTTTTAACTTATAGTATTTTTTTTTAAATCACTTCAATAACTTTATTGAGGTATTTTTTTTTTTTTTGGTTATAAATCAAATTACAAGATAGATTAGTGATGTTCCCTCCAATTATAAATAACTTTTATAATTTTAAATAATGCAATATTAAAAATATAAATTCATATTACAGTATATTACTTATTTTTTTATACATAAAAATATAAAATGTTATAAAAACTATTTTTATTACATCATTGTTTAAAGCAAATAATGTTTTTATGAAGCATTTTCCCAATTAAAAAAATTATATAAGAAAGGATCTGGTTAAATAATCTTGTATACAAAAGGTAATTGAAAACAATTAATATATTATCTGCCATAATAATTAACTGTTATAGAAAACTTCAGATTAACTTACAAAGTTTTAACTTAATATATTTCAAAGAATTTTTAGTTATTTTGCAATTTTTAATATTCTATGTACTGTACTTCATTTACATTTCATTATTACATTCAATATTATCTTATTTGTTAAAAGAATATATAAAATTATATTACAGTTATTTAAAGAAACAGTAAAAATGTTTTTTATAACTGTCAAAAAATAATTCAATGAAAATGAAAGTATTATAGAGTTTTAGCTTTGAAAGTAATTTAACTATTATTCCAAAGACAAAATTTATAATAATGTTAGTATGTGTAAATTGTAAGAATAGTTGTAATTTATATTGCACAGTATTACAATTAATATTGTAAATTTACTTTCTTAAATTACCTGGACTTTTTAAATAAGAAAAGGTATATGAATTTTAAGTTGATTATAAAATGCAAATGAATTTTGATTTAATTATCAAATGTTATGTAAGTATAATAATAATAAACAAGTACAGGTAACCCCCATATAACACGGGAGTTACATTAAAAAAATTGCCGTGTTATGCGAATCCCTACGAAACAAAGAACTAGTGCGAAAAGGGGGGTTAGGTTCCAAGAATTAAAAAACATGCTGTTAAATCCTTCTTTAAATCGGATTTATTATTCACAAGTCGAAAAGCAAATACAAAAAATTACAAATAAAAATAACAGTATACTGAATATTATACTGTAAAAATATAAAATAATATATATTGTTAATTTAAATACTTGCTAGGGGCGTCCCTAGTGGCCATTTTTGGCATACATTGATAGAATCTGGTTTTTCAGCTTTATATAGTAGATTTTTTCATGGGTAAAATACTTATTTATTATTTTACCAGAGGATTATTCATCCTATATGATGATCTCAGCATGAGTATCATCAACCAGTAACAGTTTTTATTACATTTCATGTTGTACAAGGGTTTTATTTAATTCCCAAACCATGTTAGAATGAACCCGTGCTATAGAAGCACTGTGTTATACGGGGGTTACCTGTACTTGTTAAATGATAAATTTGAAATGTAATAATAATAAACAATTACTTATAAATATCATCAATTCTCAGATTTAATTAGTCCAATTGGCAAATATTGATAGGTTAAAACCATCAGTGTTGGTAAAATTTGTCACATGGCCTATAATTCACACTTAGATTAGCATGTAAATATAGTTTTAAATTATTTAGTACATCAGACCACTGAGGAATAATTTTTATTCATCAGTGGTTTGATAAATTAATTCCAACTGTCAATATGAATCTAGGAAATACAAATATTTGATGGATTCATACAGATATATAAATTTATTATTTTCTTTCCTCTGAAGTAAATTCTTCCAATAATGCAAAAGGTTATAAATATAATTTCTAAATGTTTATTCTATAAACTTTTTGTAAATTTGTTGTTTCTGTTTTATGGATTACAATTAGAATTAAATTTCAGTAATTTTAGATATTTTGTCTTAATATTTAGTTCACCTTCTCATTAGTGTTCTATTTTTGAAGATTCAATTTTGAAAGTGAAAAAATTACAGCATATAATATGAAATATACCATGCTATAGTACTGTAAGTAATCCCATTATATTTAATATTTTTATAATAGTATTCTCATTAAAAGAACATGATGATTATCTCTAAAATAAAGAACAGAATAATAATTAAAAAAATTAAAGCAGATTAAATAAACTGCATAAGCAAGAAAAATAAATAAAAAAATAAAATATCATGCAAAATTCAGAACATACTTGGAGTTGAAATTATAATTAAAACTTTGCTTATAACAATAGAAGAAGCTGAATGTAATTGCAACATTTACTAGCAGAAAAAGATATAAAATCAAAAAAAATTATCATTTTTTTATTGGATAAAGATGTATAGAAAATTAAATTTATTAACCAATTCTTGTGAAAAATATTAATTAAATTATTATAGAATTCATAGAAAGTGTATTGAAAATTGAACTACAGATTTATAAACTATTTACAAACATCATTTGTCTATTTTATTAATGATATAATCTAAAGACCGAACATAACAAACTTTTAAAAAATAATAGAGAAATTTAAAAACTTGTTAAATCCAAACTGTGCTATATCACAAATAAAAACTTAAAATATTCTATACAGAAAAAAGTTTATTAATGACATTTTAAATGCTTTTACATTTTTCCTGAGATACAAAAAACTAGTAAATCATAAACAAACATCTGTATAATTAAATCTAAATAAAAATTTTAATAGAAGCTGTTGAATCAGCAATACATTGATTTTATTTCCACAAATAAATTTTTAATTTTGAAAAAATTTCTATGAAACTCTATTCTGTAAAACAAACAAAGATACATTACAAATGTAACAAAATTAATGTAAACAAAACCAACATTTATTACAGAAATAATTTAATAAATAACACTTCAAATGAAACAAATGTAAAGAAATCTTTTACATTGAATAAAATATACATTAAAGAAATTTACTACAAAAATGAATTGACAGAAGGAAATAATTTTGATTTTATGAAGTTAATAAATAATATCTAATTACATACAATATGTACACTTATAAAGGCATATATCAACATAAAATTACTTCTATAGGTAATCACACGTAATTCACAATTGGCTTTTGATATATGTATATATAATATTTAAAAATGTAAAACAAGCTATTTCTTGATTAATTTGATGCTGATTTCTTAATTATACAATGTTTAAATAAATGTTTAATTAGAAATTCATCAAAAAGTTTTAAAATTTTTTCAAAATATAGCATTTCTTATTTATCCTGAAAAATTATTCAAAAAATATTTTCATAAAGCTTTAGAATAATAATTTTTTTTAAATATATACATTTTTCTATAAAAACTTTTTCATTGTTTTTAGAGCAAAGCTTCCACAACACCAAGTAGCTGAACGGGATTTTGCATAGGTATAATCATCATAATCAGGGTCTGCAGACCCCCGTCCCCGACCTTGTAATGCCATCAAGTGGCGAATATCCACTGGTCATCCAATCATAAGGAGCATGGAATAAAGAGAGAGAGAGAGATCAAGAGATCACACAGTGAAAATTATTTACTAAATTAATAAAATCAGTATAATAAATTTATCCTAAATAACAAAAAGGTTTTAAAAACTGCTGTCAGTTTTGTAAGAAAAAATTTTTTTCTCAATCTATGTGAAATGAATTGAAAAGATACTTAATTTAGAATGTGTATAAACAAATACTTTGTTTTAGTGTGATTTAACTTATTTTTTTCATTACAGGATGAAATATCAACAAGAATTTATTTTCTAGAATGAGAATAAAATAATATCTCACAAAAATACATTTTATCTATTTTTATATTAATTAAAATTTTCTATATTATTTTTGTATATTAAATATACAATGTTTTCAGCAGTCTTTTATTATTAGATATGAAGTAGTATTTACATTACCAAATAAATAATATAGTAATTGTAATGTATGCTTTAATATAAATAGCATTCACTATAGACTAAATTAAAATACTATTTGAAAAATGTTAAAACTAGAAATGTTTTGTCTTTCTACATTAGTATAATTTTAAATGCAAAAGTAATATTGTTTTGCAATAAATACCTATAAACCTCATTGGCTTTTCTGTTATAATTACAGATTCATCACATACCTTTTCAATTTTTTATTCAATCAACACAAAATTTTCTGAGTGCATTTCAGCCTGTTTGAAAGCCCTCCTCAGCTGGGTAACTTATGTATATATTCAACATTATGGTGTTATAAATAAACATCTATAAAAGCATCCAACATTCATAAAAACAGACAATTACCATACATTAATTACCATACATTTTTACCACAATTTTTATGGACGTTTTGCATTGTTGTCATTGTTGAATGCAGTAAAAATGTACAGTAATTGTCTGTTTTACTTCTTCGGATTCTTTTATAGATGTTTATTTATAACACCATAATTTCAAATGTATATATAAGTTACCCGGCTGAGGAGAGCTTTTGAACAGACCGAAATGCATTCAAGCAAATTTTGCATTGATTGAATAAAAAATCGAAAAGGTGTGTGATGAATTAATTATAACAGAAAAGCCAATGAGGTTTGTAGTTATTTATTGCAAATTAATTAATAATACAGATCAGAAGCTTGTATTGAATCATACTATTGTTCATTATTTTCAACACACTAAAAATCATTTATTTTTTTACATGAAAGAAAAATTAATTGGAAAAGACATTTAATTCTTATCATATATACATTTAGCCAAAATTCATTATCACAGAAAAACTGAAAATGTAACAAAAAACTAAGACAAAAAAAATCTATTAAAAAAACTTTGATTTGCTGTTTAGAAAAAATGAAGTAGTTCACGCATATATGGATGTTAAAATAATATATAAATAAAACTAAAGAGTTACTTTATATAAAATTGCTCTCAAATATTACAATTTTTGTTTTATAATTTCTAAACTAAACATAAAAAGCTATTATTATTTTAGAAACATAATCAATACAAATGTTTTAGAAATATGTTTGAGAATAGAAACTAAATAATTATGTCATTTCAAACATTCTTAAGGAGCAAAAACCACATACACAATTATAGCAATTAAATCAAACTAAATATGTATATTAATGTGTAATAATAATATAACATTACATATTACTAAAATAGGAAAAACAAAATCTCCAATAATATATGGAAAATTTTGAATCCAAACTCAAATTGTAAGAACTTTCAAACCTTTCTGGTTCACCTTCAGATTTCTTAATTACATTAAAAACATTAGCATGTTGAGCTTTAAATACTTAGAAGAAAACTATACTTTCTTGTAGTGAATCTAATAGTATATTAATCAACTTTCATTTACCTCACCTAATCTTTCATTAGATATCTGGGAAGAATAGCAGTAAACACTTTCTTATAACTCATTTTATTTTCCCAACTTAGGACAACATTCAAGGAAAGAACTTACTATAAAATTTACAAAAAGAAAATTCTTTTTTGTAAATTTTATAGTAACAAGCAGAAGAAACACTAAAAAATTACAACTTTTTACATTTTGTCAGAATAGGATAAGAATAAGGACGACAAAATTATTTATTAAAGTTCACCTCTACTTGGAAGCAATCCTCTGGTAACTTGTGCTTCCAAACAGAGGTGAACTCTGCTTTATACAATTATGCTTTACTGCTAGTTTCCTAGGAAAATTTAGAATTATTAAAATTGTCAGAAATATTTTAAAATTTATTAAATTATGTATACAGGAGTCTGCAGACTTCAATAGATGATTATATATTTATTGTATAATGAAACTTACAATAAACACTGCTTTAGAAGTTAAATCTATTTAATTACAAGTTGAATCTTTTTAACTTTTTCCAAGAGAAACATAAAGTTTAATATGAAAATAATCATTTGTTTTTAAGAAAAATTTTTGTTAATATTTTCATTTGATATACTTATAATAAATTAATAATTTGTTTTGATGTAAATACAAATATTTCATGTATTTATTATTATATAAAATGCAATATATTGAACTAAAAGGTTACTATAGATTAAATAACCAAATAACTTTTCATTTTTCTGTAATTAATATAATTAATAATGTAATTGTAACTTTGATATTTTACAGACAACTTTATTACATATCCTTTTTAGAACAGATGGAATTAAATCACAATATGAATACAAACTCTCTGGAATAGATATTTTCATATTGAATTTTTTAAATATTTAGTATCTTTATCATAATTATCCTTTATTTCAGAATCCAAAATGTAATGATTACAAAAATAATCAGTTGCATTTTCTTATTTGAAACAGCACTATAATAAATAAAAATGTATAAAGACATCTTAAAACATTCAGTGGATTAAATCAGAAAATGTTTTAAAAATTATTGAAGTTAATAATATCAAATTATGTAAAATAACTTTTTGATAGCTATTTTGGAAATTATTATGTTAAGTTTAAAAAATTCTGTAATATTAGATTCATTTATTAATTTGACAATTGTCCTGTCCACTACTTATTTATTTAAAATTCTAAAATATTAGTTCCTTTTATGTAATTTTATGCATTAGTTTCACTAAATTTTATCTCCATTACATTCACTTTTAATATCCTAGCATTATAATATATAAATAATTAAAAATTACTTTATATATTATAAATTGTATTTATATATAAAATTACATATACAGGGTATAGATAAAAACATTGCATTAGGCTTTATATTCCTTGTGTGATGTATTAGCTAAATACAAGAGTATAGGCCAGTGTTCTGCAACCAGTGTGCTGCGGCACACTGATGTGCCGTCACAAGGTGAAATTGTGACGTGAACTTTTACATATTCTGTTAATTGTCAAGTTTAATTTATATGTTTTATCACAGTTGCTGTGTTTCTTATGCTTGTATTTCATTCTTTGCCGCAGAACTGATGAAATAAGATGATGTTTGTTTATTCTTTATTACAAGCCATGCATTTTTATGTATGCTAAGAAACTAAATGTAAAATAAATGTGCTCACAGGTGTTTATGTCTGTTTAATAATAATAATAATAAGAAGAAAAAGAACGATGATAATAATAATAATAATAATAATAGGTTAGTGGCACTATGTAATTCTATTAATAGTATCATTTCATACGTATTTTAGGGTAATAACATTTTGGTGTGCCGTGTTGAGTCATGAGTGTGCCACAAGTAGAAAAAGGTTGCAGAACACTGGTATAGGTTATTGGTAGTGGGCCATTTGTTGAAGGATCAGGATGCATGTGATTAGGATGCAGGATTCATGAGAAGATTACATCTCATGGAGCCAAACCCCATCTTTTGCTCCTATGAAAGTTGGCAACACAGTTTAAATTACAGCTTTATATCTTTCATAGAAGTCAAGATAGACTTTGGCTCCATGAATAGGAATATCTCTTTTGTCTGTAAGGGGGTCAGGAGAACATTTAACTTAGTAGTATGCCATCAAATAGCCCACTACCAATTCTGTATACTCTTGTATACTTTATTTAGCTAATAGTTAGCAGATGCAATGTTTTTATCTACATCCTGTATATTGCACTTAATAGTGCTATATAGATAAAACAATATTATTAGAATTTCATTATATATTAATTATAATGGTTGTTGTTGGAGTATATCCTATATGCCATATAAACTGGTGCCTAGTGCTATGCCAAACCAGGATCAAGGCATACCTACAGAAAAGTTATTATTTAGTATGTATCTATGTCATGAGCTAGAACTTACAGATATTAAGTCACACCTTCCAAATTAATAAAACTGTTTCTAATATGTGTGTTAGTATAGAAACTTTCTGTGAAGTGATGTTTGTTGTATGATGCCTATATGAGAAAGGACTAATTACTATTGGAATAATAAATACCCTATCCATTCTTCACATATATATTATAGAATAATTGTACCAAGCATCGACAAAATAATGCATGTGATGTCTGGTCTGTTATGATGTATTCTTTTGTCTGTAATTAAAGCTCAGTCATAGTACATCATCACCGTGAAATTTCTTTTATGTTGAAAAAAAAATATTTCTTAAGTTTTTGTTTCTTTTCAAAATATCTGTATATTAAAAACTTTTATGTACATATGTTGAAAATCCTGTAACAAATATATCAAATTAAAACTTTTTTATTGAACAATGTTCTAAAATTATTATTTTACTTGGTAATATGTAAGTTTAATATATTTATAATTGAAAGTGATTCTAAAAATTTAGATTTTGTTATTCATTTGTTAAAAACACTCTTTTTAATTGCAATTATGTAAGAGAGCAATAATTACAAATGAATTTCAAAAAGAATTAATTTATTTTAAAATAATATATAATTCAAAAAATAATTACATAAATTTACCTGAATTCACAGTATATCGTGTTTTTGCACTTGTACAGTAAGCTTCAATAACTTGAAGAATCTTCATATCTCCTTCATAGGCTTTATCTTCAAAAACTAAACAATTTAAATGATAATATTACAAATTAATTCAACATTGTACAGTAACAATATTTATAAACTATCGGATCCAATCAACTTTAATTTGGGAATTAGCAAGAATTAAATTATAACTTTAATACACTTCCATATTCATAAATATTTTGTACTTTATTTTTTGTCCAAAAAAAATTCATTTCAAAAACTTACATTGATACTATTTTTATATTGATTTAACATAAGCAATTGCTGATAAGCAAGACTGATAAACAAATAGCAAGACAAATGTTAATTACAGATGGCATACAAATAGCATTTGTCTTGCTATTAGTGTAACATGAGCAATCAGCTTATTAGATAAAACAATCTTTTTTACATTGATGATCTGTTCAGTAAATATTTTTACATAGACAAAAAGACAGAAAAATTAATAAAAATAGTTGTTGTTCAAGAATTTAATAAGTACAAAAACACTGTTGCGGTTTATATCATAAAAATACATACTCATTTTAAAACAGAATTTAGATGAGAAGCAGATTCTATAAATTATTGTTTTTGTTTATGGTCACATTATTTTTTACTAATTTTACAATGATAATATGTATTTCCTCTCATTTCTATTAATCATTTTTTAAAATTATTAAAAGTGAAATATTTTTTCTAGAAATGTTGGTAAAAGATATTCTTTCTAATAGAAACTACTGTTGCAAGTAAAAACATTATCATAATTTGGAATAGCTTTTTTCTTTTTCAAATCTAGAAAATTCAAACATATTTAAAACTCTTGAACTAGTTACAGGAGTTATTATTCTGTAGAATAAGTTACCATTAACCTTAAGAATAAGCTGTGTTTGTTGCAAAAGTACAAATTAACTATTATTAGCCAGTTAGCAAAACTTTTACTGCACTTTTACAGAATTTTTGTGTTATCAAGAACTGTCAACAAGCTAAAAGAGAGAAAAATAGTTAAATGAAACATATGATGAATTGGAATGTTGAAGAGTATCTAGAAAGTAATTTTCCAAAATTTGTAACACTTAGTGTTATTTAAACCAACAATAAAAACATATTTCTGTATGCAATCACCATAATAATTTAAATATTTGTCATATCTTGAAATGAACAGGTACTGTACATGTACACTGTGCCACAGTTGAAGAATTCTTCCAGAAAGGATGTAAACCATTGCTGAATAACTTTCATCTTGTTAGTACTGTTTGATCACTGACTAGACAAAAATCTCTTCATGTGATTTTCCACATGAAAAGATTTTTCTTCAGGCTTAAGTACAAATAATTAGTTTTTGAACATCCATCTTATCCAGTAATGCATGCTATCAAACTCAAAACAACAATGACTTGCAGCATTAATACCATTTCATCAGTATCATCTTCAATCTTCTTTGTGCACATTATTTCTTTTCACTAGAGGCAGAGCTATAAATATATCTGGACCATTTCTTCACATTTTGAACATACAAATCTTTATCGTAAAGGAGAAATGAAATTAGGCTATAAATTTACTAATTTTAATAATTGAGTATTTAAGGCAAAGATTTGGTTATATATTCCAAAGCAAAATATCTATACTTTGGCAACTGCTGCTTTATATTGATTGATTAACCTTTCTGACCTCACAAACACTAAACTCACAATTTTGAATCCCGTGGACCATGTTGTAAATTTTTCTATGATCATTTTTCTGTAGATGTTTGTATCATTTAAAAGTTCCATTTTACTTTACACTAATTTGTTATAATTAATAAAGTTTGTTGCTTCTAGTTTGAAATATGTTTATGGACTCTTGGCTTTTTTCCACAAAGAAGGACAATGGCACTCACATTATTTATTGACAATAGGCCATTCATGTTTGGTTTTAGATTTGAATAAAAATACCTCCAATGAGCGAGAAAAAGGAGCAAAGTATTTTGCATTTCTTTCATAATACTTTGCATAACTTTGAGTTGATCAATGTCCAAATGTCCAGAATTTTCTCAGACCATCAGTGGTCCATGGACCATCAGTTGACAATCACTGATCTAAAGTTTAACCTTCTAGTAATGCTAACAATCCTCTCCTCAATTATACCACACCACATCACAACCATCCTTTTATATTAGTGGGTTTACATGTTCCCTGCTGGCAACATAACAGAAAACCATTTTATTTGTTAATTGCATATTTATTAGGACTATTCTTTTTGTTTGTCCCAGTTATTATTTTCTCTTCCTGCCAGAAGTTTACATCAAGAGAATAACAGTATCTAGTAAGACAGCTAACACCTGGTAAGCTTAGTTTAGATTTTTATTATTATTTTTTTGGTTGGAAGTGTGCCCTGATCTGAGCAAAAAGAAATCAGGTTCCCCCTTACAACGCCAGGAATTTTTTATGGATGGCTGACCCAGATATGTTGGTTCCCTTCTCTCATTACCTAGCCATTCCTACAATATATATGATTTAAAAAGACCATTCTAGTGTCTTCAGGACAAGAAAGTGCCAAAAAGTAAAATTTCAAATTTTTCTTTCCATAAAAACTTTAAATAATGCTGTAAACAGGAAAATATGTAAGATTAAATAGATTTACAGATCCCATTTTAATAAAATTTTTCTGAATTAACTTAAAACTTTAAAAATTTTTCATAAAAACAAATCTTATTAAAGTTAATTATTAGCATGTTGTATTTAATTCTTCTTTCTCCAAGTTTTCTCCCAAAACTTTGAGTTATTCAAACCCAAAATTGAATAAAAGATAAATTTCTATATTCAATTTGATCATTAAAATATCAAATAATGATAAAATGTTTTTACCTTTTTCTTTTCTTCTGTTACTTCCTCTTCTAAGTAAAACTTCATTTTTAGTTACTAAAGCTGGAGAAGGTCTAACAGGAGGATGAGGACGAAGACTCCACATTGTCCAAACTTTATTTGGAGAATGAAAAGTTGTTCTATTATTCGACTGGAAAGCATTTTTGTCATTGGATAAGGTAGTCTATAATATAAATATATCATCAATAATTTGCACAGAAAATAGTAAAATTTCTAATATAATATAAATACAGACAATTACATAGCAAAAACTGTTTTAAAAGTTAATATTAGAGATGATTAACCAATTTCAATATAATGATATATCTGTACTGGTAATTTTACAAATGGATTCCAATATGCCAATATATCATTATCAGTTACATCTGACTAAAGAAATAATAAATTCTGTTATAGTAAACCACTTTCCTCTATTCCTCACCATTCACCTTCAGTAATTAAACAGAGAAGAATTAAAACCCAACTCACCGACGAAAGAAAAGCGCCATAGGACTCACGCACATTTTCGCGCCCCGAGCGGCAAAGAATAGGTCCGCACCGAGAAGAGGGGGGGGAGAACCTACAAGCACGAAATAAAACTCGCTAAACCTTAAGTAATAAAAACGTCCCGGAAAGAATTGTAACAACAAATAATGTAAAAGGTTAGTGAGTAAACTGTCGGAAAAAGGGCTGCCAGACGATGAAAAACGTATTGTTAGCATTTAAGTATGTAAATGAGGGGAGTGACCGCATTCAGAATTGTGACGTCACCTCACACTATAAATCCCGAGTCTCAAGTGAAGACGGAGAGGTGAATTCTGATAGCAACGAGCTTGGTGAGCTTCGCAGCAGTAATAGAGGTGTCCGATAGGATCTCGAGTAGTTCCAAGGTGATTTTGAAGTGATTCGAAGTTTGGATCGACAGTCTGAGAAAGTCATAATCGTTGTAAATTAAAATAGTACTTTACATAATAAGCTTCTACATTTAATGTGAGAATTACTGTTTTCTGTCTGTAAAGAATTATAATCCATAAAAGATAAAATACTACTTTAGTGGAAAACTTAAAATCAGTATACAAGAGTATTTTCAAGCCTCCTGACTCATCATCAAGAGATGCTAGTCATTAAACAGTATACCAAAAAGTCAAAACTAGAATTCTAAAATTCTTGCAACTCAATCATTCCAAATGCATTAGCAGAGCAATTTAGAATGATTCTGAGTTTTAAAATTTATAGAGTTCTAAATAATATATATATATATATATATATATATCTCTGCATGCCATATCAGAAATCCTGACGTTGGCGAGCACCTGGCACAGGTTAATAAGTGGTTAGTTAAGATGCCAAGATGTATCCTGGGGGAAGTTACAACCAGAGTGGTTCCCCGTTGCCTTCTCTGGTGCGCGATGTTACGCGAGGGGAAATGCCTTCTAGGAGGTCTTGTAAGGGAAACTGGCCCCTATTCAGGTGTTACAAACATGGAGAAAACCCGGAAAACTCCACGTGGCCAGCCTGTCCAAGCGTGGCGCGAACCCGCAACTGAAGTGCTCAGCCACTGGTAATCACTACATAATATATCATAAAACCAAAATTAATCACTATGCATGATGAGCCAAAATGCTCAAATAAATGGACCTTCCATAAATTAGATAAGTTTTAGATAATATTGAGAAGAAAAAAAATATATAACCATAAATTTAAAACATTAGTGTATAGAAATAAATTAATATTTAACAGCTATAAAATAATGTGCTTACATGGGATGTTGATTGAGAAGATCCAGATTGGGTGTTAGATGAATAACTTGATGCAGTTCCATGATTAGGTGATGCATAAACATCTTGTCCTCCTTTAGGAGATATTTTAACACCAGGAAACTGGCTTGTTCTAATTTGCTGATGTAAGAGATTATACCATAAGATAGCACTTTCTTGATTTTGACAAATGACAACAATACGCTGAATCATGCTTCCTGAGACATAAAATAATAATCATTATAAATTAAATTTTAATCTGCTATATTTGATGACAAATTAGAATATCTAATAAAAATTATGAAGAAATAGCAGAGTTAAAAGAAATATTTTAGTTTGCATGAGGGTTCTATTACGACAACTTAAATGTAACTTAGTGGTTATTATTTATGTATTTAAAAAATAAAATCTCATTCTCTATCAGCCTGAATAATTAGTATTATTCAACAGTTGAAATATGAAAAACATGTTATATATTTAGTTTTCTTTCTTTTAAAAATGTCCTGGCTAAAGCTTTGTCATTTTTTTATTTTTGAAAATTAAGTAATATTAATTTATAATTGTAACTTTGTTCAAAATATTTATTGAAGCATTTTATTCTATTTTCAAACTAGACTTTTATATGAATTCTGTATTTTAATATAACATAGCTAGCACTGTGGATAAAAGATTTCAAATTATGACCCCTACAACAATATAATTATAATCAACAGGTGCTATTAGCTTATGTTAATAATGAAAAAAATTATATCATTTTTACAGTATTTCCAATTACATGTAAATTCTTTATAAATAATTCTAATTTTACCATTATGGAATTTTGTCTAAATGAAAAAATTACTTAACATTATTGACCACTGACCAAAAATACTTACTATACTTACTACAAAAACAAGCTTCTCAGCAATTTTAGAGAGTGAAAAAGTAGGAAAGAGTCCGAATTAAAAAATACAATTATCTTTCTTTAAAAGACTACTTTGTTATTAAACATGTCATACAAGTCTCTTTACATGCAGGAAAATGAAAAATTTATTCCAAGTTGTTATTGTGACCTATTATTCAAATATCTTGAGTAAGACTACCAAATTTCAGCAGATATCCTGAAACTGGATGAAACAATTGCTGGATTTTACACTTCATTTGATATAATTAGAATGCACATATTCTGAAATAAACTAAATACTAATAAATTAAATTTTTTATATCTTTAACCACTTACTTCAAGTATTCTTATTTACTTTCTTTGCACTATTATGGTATTTTCAAGGAATGATGGACACCTCTCAAATTTCACACACAGATTAACATCAGCTTTGTAAGCTGAGATAATTTATGCCAGTTTCTTAAATTTAATATGTTCATTTTTGAGTTTTTGAATCAAATAATAATAAAATATACATAAAAAAAGCACTTCCTGAATTTCAAGAGAATTTTATGTTGTTAAAAAGAAAACAAAATGAAGAAATTAAACATATAATTGTAGTTTTTGATGTAATGCTGACAGTTTTCCAGTTCTAGAATAAAAACTGGTTTTTTTTTTAACATGCCCTCTAGAGGGATCTATAACCTTATTTAAATAGACATGCCAGTTTTTACCATATGGAAATATCTGATTTCATGGTCTCCCAGGATAAATAGAGCATGCCAGTCATTCCACAAAAATATGGTACAAAAATAATCAAGCATGGTTATTCTACTTCTTTCTACTTGCTTTTATCACATATATTCTGCAGATTATTGTTAGCTTTCTCCAATTGAGTTTACACTGCTTCTAACATTCCTTAAACAATTTTCACTCCTATGTGATGGGAACTTTATGGCACTGAGAATCAAAATGCTTCAATCTATCTTTAGTAAATTAGATTGCAATGATTGATGCTTATGATTCTTGAGTCTATCAGGAAACTGAATACCTTTCAGAAACCTCTAAGTTACATCTGCATTGCCACAGAACAAGAAACCCTTTGATCAAACACTAATTCTGGGTACTTATCATGACCAAGAGATGACTTTATTGAAAACATTTGCATAATAACAATCAATTCTTGGTCCTGTGGATACACAATCATCATCTGTTATTGTAAACCATTTCCAATCAATATCTTCACACTGAAAAACTCTACATTTTTCAGTAATAGAAAAAGAGACTGCTGGAACCAGAGGCATGACATGTGCAAACATTGTACATATTATCATCTTTTCCAAGTAGTTAATATGTTGTTACTTATTAAATTGTCTCGTGGAAGATAGTGCAAGTTTTCATGCTTGTGTTCTTTAGTATTCTCTTTGTCTCATTGCCAACTCCATATCTGTTTTAGTGCATTCTCAAAATCTGAAATTGTTAATTTGAGGGACTAAGTCAGATCAATGTTGTAAGACTCACAGTTTGAGAAATCTTCCTGTCAGCAGATTTAGTAGTGTTTCACATTTTGTATAATCAAAGTGAGTCAATGGTTCAATGAGAGATTGATAATGACCAAATAGTTTGACCACATTTAAAAGAGAATATATTTGTGCCTGAACTTGATAAGACCTATTTCAACATCTCCTAACATTAGAATATCTGGCATAATCATCTATCTTTAGTAAGACTGAGAGAAAACACTTTTGAGCTGGCCACTAATTTAGCAGTCTCCCTATTGCAGGACTTAACATCAGCCATCTGCATTCTGCATGTATGAGAAACTTTAAATGAGATAATCCAAGTTCTTCCAACACATTTGTGAAGTCTTCAATCCTAACAGCTGACAGTTTAAAAGAGATCATGAAAATCAATTATGAGATCTACTGTTTCCTTCCCATATCTATCTATGGTTTTCTCAAATGTATTATGTACAATATGCAGGGGCATGTTTCCAAATTTGCAAGTCCAGGTAGTTGCACTTCTTTATTCAATAATGATTGTGGAGACAGCAAGATTTGATCATTGGGATATCACTTCCTAACATGATCAAATTTTTCAATGTAAGTTTATCATCATCAATGAATTAAAATATTTTATCTCGTATTTTCAATGCTGTAGCATGCCCTCATGTACCGTACATACTGATATGTCACTATTGTATCATGACATCAAATGTTTCTTTGTCTATTTAATATTTCATTATACATGAGCATGAAGAGAGTATCAGATTTCTTTACATCATTCCCTAGTAATTCATAAAAATAAAGCACAGTAGCTTCTAATATAAAAATGACACTGATAAATTTCTTTTGCAAGTAAACTAACTTTTAATAAACAATGTTTAATAACATAAATTAAAACATAAAGTTAGAATCATTATCCTAATTTCCTTAAGATACAAAGACTTTTTCCATTTTCCAAAGACACTTAAACTTCTTTTCTTATCTGAAGCCATTGAAAGTTCTTCATAATTAATTCAAGATTTAAAATAGGCATATAACCCATCCTACAAACCTTTTGTTAACAGATAACCCACAGATTTTTTTAGTAATTAACCAATAAGCATTCATGTACATAAAGTAACTTTGGTTAACTTTTAACTACAACCCTAATAATTTGGTAAATATGGCCATAAGTCAGAATTTCAGTACATTGGACAGATTAATAGACTATAATGAAATTAATAAATTTCAAATGACATTGAAATATCTATTAATCAAATACTTTGATCATCTATCAAGATAATTCTTTAATTTGAGCACCAATATATTTATGAGGAATAAGCAAATTAAAAGAAATTTGTATTGAAAGTAGCATAAAATCTGCTAATTAAAAAATTAATTAATATTTTATTTTATATATATATAAAATAAATGTATAAATGTTCTTATGTATTTTACTATAACCAATTACTTTTGAATTTTTATCCAATTAATTGGTCAGCACTATTAACATGGGTGAAAAATAATCATAATTAATTTTATATGTGCTGTGTTAAGAAACAGAATTAAGGAACTCTTACCAGTTATTTCAAAGGCATGACCATATCCTTCTGAAGAATCCACTTTACCAACTTTTACACCTGATAAGGGAAGTTTTCCCTTAAAATATAAAATTTTAAAAATAATTATTAACAACTTTAATAGTATATCCTATTTAAAATAAGCACTTTCATTTATTAATTATTGTTTTTATTTAGTATAACTCATCACCATCAAAACTTTCGAACTAAAACTGAAAATCATTGAAGCAGCTATTTTTTGTAGTAGCCAGAATTTGAACTTAAATATTGAAAAATTATTATTAGTTCTGGTTCAAATTTCATTTATCTTTCTCTATAAATAATTGGGATTATCTTGAAAAAAGTAAATTTGATCTCAGACAAACTGTTTTATCAAAATTCCTCAATTCTGTAAGTCTGTGTTGTAATAATTTTTTATTACTAATATATAGTAATTAAGCAATCTAGAGATATTTTCTTTTAAGATGAATAAATTTATAATCTTTATTGTTTTAATTTAATCAGGTGATAATCCATTATATTGTTTTATATAAAATCTGTTAATATATTTCCAAACAAAGATATTTAATATAAAAATAATTATAATTGTATTTATTTTCAATTCAATTCTAACAATTTAAAAAGATAATTACCTCATAGATAAAAGCACTCATTCTAGGACTAACAGATAAAATGACTAGTGTATGTGTAAATAAAACAAGATAACGATCTTTTCTTTGTTGATCTTCTGTCACTGTTATAACAGGTCCCATGTGTAAAATTTCTCCCAACGTTTGAATATCCTATTGATAAAATTTAGCTTTAACTATATAATTATAAATTATAAATATCAACTCATAAAAATCACTAAACTCACTTCTCCTTCCCAATCTCTGATGGTTCCTGTCATAATTTCAAGTTCCATTTCTTTCTGTCTTCGTGTAATTGAACAGGCAGACTGAAATTATAAGTAAATAAATGATTTAAAAAAAAAAGGAGTGTGTACCAAGCATGTGAGTTTTAAGTAAAACTTCATTGTTTTTTTTCTCCTTGTAAATGTAGACTTTCATGCACCATCTCAAATGATTTACTTCCTCAAATTTGAGCATGATACTCTCAAGCTTTCTCTGCATTAGTGAAAATTTGCTCCCTGAAATTCCCTTTTATTGCCAGCCTATGAAATTGCTGTCATTCATATTAGTTATGTATTATTTACACTACATAACATTTTCAGTAATATGTTCTTTTTAAAAAGTCAATGTATCAAAAAAGTGAAACAATCTTGCTATTATTTTAAAACTAAATTGAACTTAAGCCAGTAATATACACACACAAAATTAGCATAATTGCCAGAAGAAAAAGAAAACAACAAAATATTTTCTGAAATTTCTGCTAAAACTGATTAGAAAATTCAGTATAACAAGTTTCTACTTTTCACAAGCTAAAACCACCAATGGGAGTTTCTCACAATGACATTCACTCTAGTCAAGTAGTTCTATCTCAATTTAAAAAATAACTTTGTTCGTAAGTGAAAAAACAGAAACATGTTTAAATCTAAATGTGATTTAAGATTTAAAAACGAATAAATAATCGCAAATAAGTACATTTAACCTATTTAACTTTGTTGTTTGATATTATTAAACTTTCAGAGTTAACTGTAGTTTGTGTATCAGTATGTTGTTAGGCATATATAATGTCTATCAAACAATTTGAAATTGACATTAATGAGTTCTTAATAGTCACCAGTTAGAACACATTCAAATTTGGATTAGATTAGATCTAAAGATGAGATATTAAAATTTTTGAAAAATGTTTTATCTTGATAAAACTTAAATTATGGATTCCTTGAATACATTGAAATTGAAACACAACACAAAAATCTCTATTATTATTTAACTAAACTATTTTCTAAAATTCATCATCACGTAGGCAAAATATAAATATTTTTATTAATTATTTATTAGATTGTCTTGTTTATAAATAGCATTTGGCAAGATTCTAGCTCTGAATGATATGGGGGAATCATCAAAAATTGTTAAACACTATACAAGATAGCAAGATAGTTATCTCCAAACATTCAATTATACATTTCTGTTTCCATAAATAAGTTTTATTCCTGCCAGCAAAGAAGTTTGGTTGTATTATTAAAATTTTTTAAAACGAAAGTCAAGTTTAAAAAAAATTAATAAAAAGCACTTTCAAATAACATATATAAATCACTCAAAGCTATTTTATTCTTAAATGAATAATCATCAGTAATGGTATCAACAACATAATTAAGTATGATAAAAAATTTATTATAGCCACTTTTATCATAATATTTAGTGTTTATTTAATTTTTATCTGTATTTTGCTTAAATTCAAATTTTTCAAACATATGTAGGCTTAGATTATATGTTGAATAGCAAACACATTTATCTATCTGGATTTTAATTAATATAAATTATGATTTGTCAAAACTGTCATTACTTACTCTGTTTACGGGAAATTTTGATTTTTTCTAAAATTATGTACAATACAAATATAATAGTTTTTAGTTATTCAAAGCTTCTATACATTTACTTTATTCACTTAAGTTTTATTTACAGATAAAATTTAATTTATCTGCATTTTTGCTTTTTGTTTTCATTGTAAATTTTATCTTTATCTGTGTAAACAAACTTACTTTATCTATAATTTCTAATATTTAACATTAGGAAACTTCATTAAAATTGCCGATTCCTTATTAACCTTTATCTTTCAGTGATTTTAATATCAAATCACATAAGACGAAAAATTTTTTGTCAGAAGATTTAAATAAAATCCATTCAGGTAAATTTTATTTTCATGATTATCAATATCTGTTTAATCATAAGACTTGGTAGAAGCAAGCCGTCAAGTGAGTGAGTGAACGAACAAATGAATGCCTTAACAAAGCAATTCTTGCTATACTGGAACAAGAAAACTTTCTATCTGCATTCAAATTTTATTAAAAAAAAAACTAAAGATATATGCATCATCCAGATAAAATATGAGTATCAATGGGTTCTATTTTTTTTCGGTTAATGTAACCCTTGGTGCCAAGATGGCGGCTCGTCTCTGATTCCAGCAAGGAAACAGTGGGACGCACGTTCTAACCTAACCTAACCTATTCTAACAATTTGGTTTGCTAATAATTATGGTAATTTATTAGAATAGGTTAGGTTAAGTTAGAACGTGCGTCCCCACTGTTTCCTTGCTGGAATCAGAGATGAGCCGCCATCTTGGCACCAAGGGTTACATTAACCTTTTTTTCTGATCTGCATATCAAATTTCATCAAGTTCTGTCCATTTGTTCAAGAGATATTGATTTTTATCAATATTTTTCATTTCACTTAAAAATTCTTAATTCTTCTTTTTTCTTTCAGCCAAAAAAATTAACAATTTGCAAAATGTCCACTAGGTGTGCACTCACCATTATATACTGTGCATCATTTAAATTTTTCTCAAAAAAATTAAAATTAAATTTCTAAACAACACAATATTGAACTTGTTTAAATTATATTAATCTATATTAATATAATGTTCAAACTCTGAAAGAGAAATGGGAAGTCTGGTTCTAATTCTGGAACTGGAACTGTTGGAACTGATTCAAGTGTGAAACTGTTCTAACAGAATGGTTCTTCAGAACTGCTTAGTCTGTTGGACTAGACAGTTCCATGGAAGCATTATGTTCTGTCGGAATTGCTGTTGGACTAGACAGTTCCTCATTGGTTTTATATATGCCAGGTAGTTCAATAAGTTTTGTTGTTCGATAAGAAAAATATGATTTTATGGTTTGAAATACATTTTATTATTCAATATAATCTCCCTGAACTTCAATACACTTGTTCCAGTGATCTAATTTATGGATTCCATCCCTGAAGTGAGAATCCGGAAGACTGTCAAAATACTCTTCCACGGCTGTTATTACCTCTTCATTCGATGAAAATCGTTTCCCACGCATGAATTTTTTGAGATGTTAGAACAGCCAGAAGTCAGAGGGAGCTAAATCTGGTGAATAGGGAGGATGTTGCAACAATTCATGTTTTAATTCACTGATTTTTGCAATGGTTTTTTGAGCTGTGTGAGAGGGTGTGTTGTCTTGATGAAAAATGATTTTTTTTTTTTCTTCTGTAAACCAGGTCTTTTCTCACAAATTTTTACATCCAGCTGGTCCAAAAGGTTACAATAATAATCTGAGTTTGTTGTTTTACCAGTTTGGAGGTAATCCATGAACAAAATTCCTTTTTGCATTCCAAAAAACTGATGCTAACACCTTCTTGGCCAATTTCTGGACCCTAACTTGCTTCGGAGCCAAAGTACCAGGTTCACACCACTCTTTAACCTCTTGTTTTGATTCAGGATCATGATCATGGTGGTAGACCCAAGTCTCATCCATAGTGATGAAACAACACACAAAATCCTTTTTATCCTTTCTAAAATGCTCCAAATGTTGCTGAGAAAGTCACATTCGAATGTGTTTTTGTTCCATTGTTAGTGAATGCGGTACCCATTGTGCACACAGCTTTCTGTAACCCAAAACTTCAGCCAAAATATTGCTCACACTGCCTAATGAGATCCCTAGGGCTTCTACTAAATCTCTCTCAGTTAATCAACAATCTTCCAAAACCATATGCCGTATTTTTGCTACAATTTCTGGCATTGATGCACTTTTTGGACATCCTTCACGTGGATTGTCTTCAAGACTTGTACGACCAAGTTTAAAATCAGCAATCTATCTTTCTACCGTTCTAATTGAAGGTGAAGAGTCCTTATACACTTTTAACAATCATTCATGAATTTGTCTTGGTGCTACACCTTCCAAAAATAAGAATTTTATCACTGCACGATATTCAATTTTTTCCATTGTAAAAAAATACAGTGACACGTCAACTTTGAACAGCTGTAAATATACAAATGAGTTGACAGATCTACATAAAACTTCAGATGTGTTCATAAAAAAGTAGTACTATTTTTAGAGAAATAAAGTGATGAACCTAATAGCACTATCTCTTATCGAACAACAACACTTATTGAACAACAACACTTATTGAACAACAACACTTATTGAACAACAACACTTATTGAACAACCTGGTGTAAATGTTTCTCTCTTTCTCTCTCTGTTCTTAGCTTTTTTGTTAATCTTCTCCAAATTTTTCTTGTTTATTCTATGGGACTCAGAGAAATATAGACCACCATTAAACCTGAACATCTTACCCCTTCCCTGATTTCATCCTCCTTTATTAATTCTTAAACCCTTAATTCTTTGCTCAATCTGCACCAAATTTTTTACACTTATTCTCTGGGACTCTGAGAAAAACATAGACTACCATGAAATCTGAATGTACCACTCTTCTGATTTGATCTCCTTGACATTTCATGATAAACATAACAATGGTAGGCTAAAATAACCAAACTTGTAATATGGTTTTCATTTTAATGTTTAATGATTTTACTGACTAGCCAGGAAATGCTGGACATATCTGCTAGTAACTAATAAAAACAAATAATTACAAACTCTAATAAAACTATAAATTTTTAAAATATCTTTATAAATTTTAAATACTCAAAACTAACTTCATTATTCCTAAAAACTCATGGAAACTTTCATTTAATTTTACATTCAAATCCAGATAGAGTTCACTTTTCCATGAAAAGCTATACACACAAAAGTACAAAATGAAGAATACATTGGTAGTTCCAGAATTGGAACAGTCTCAATGCTCAGTGTGGAACTGTTCCTAGTAAGTTTGAGTTTAAAATGGTTCCAACTGGAACTACCCCACCTTTAACTCTGGAATGTTCAAAATTAGAATTGTTGGAAGTAGAAAGTACCTTCGCATATTAGTCCTCTATTGTATATATATTCAAATTTTGAAAAAATTTAGTGAAATTTAATTTCATTATTCTAGTTTTATTAAATTATGGATTATTTATTTACTGAGATATCTGTTAGTGATGAAACAACTATTATAAGTTATGGAAAACTACAAGATTCAACATGACTAGAGTTTTGTCCATATTCTACAAAACTATACTTATTATATCAAAAAATCTTGCAGTTGTTTTTTCCTGTCAGATCTGATATTGAGCATATACAAATTTTGCATAGCAATGATTATTGGATTTGATCTTATTACGACACAAAATTTATTTGTATATACGAATCTATAAATTATGGTAAAATATCAATGGAACACAAAATAATCTTAGAGATTATATCCTCATATTAATATTGACATCTCTTTAAATTTTCCAAGAGTACAGCAATAACCAAATGGAGTCAACTGCAGTGTATATGAAATTGCTTTTGTTGTCTCCTTAGCATTTGGTATCAAACCTGATATAATTTAGTATGATCATAAATAAATGCATTCTCATTTCTTGAAAATATTTAATTTGTATAAATGAGAGCTTTTTCCACATATACCATTTAAAGATGTTCAAAAAATTAAACCCTTGTCACTTGCTCTAATAATTTGATATATATTTAAAGAATTATTTTGAAATTTATCTTTCCATTTATTTCACCAATGTGGAGAATCCATATGTGACGTTTTTCATCTCAGCCTTCCATAAATAAATACAGTGTAGATGAGTGAACTAATGTAACTGTTTATAAAGCAGACAGAATGAAAAAAACCCAGTGATACCCCAAAAACATACCTGTAATCCTTACAGGTACAGAAATTATCATCAAGCATGCATAGATCACTCATTTTCAAATTATTACCATTTTATTCTTAGATGTACATGAAACATATTTTAGTACAATTAAGTATAAGACCTTCATTCAATGACTATGTTTTACATTCATAATTATTTTGCTCTGGAAAGTTTTGATATCGGGGATGTCAAGTAATCATTCTGACATTGAAAGATGTAATTGTGGTGTAGAGAATTATTTCATTATATACAGTTCTTGTATCAGTGCCCAATGTCATTTTAAAAAACATTTAGGTTTTCAAACACACACTTGGCAGTGCATTCTTTACAGATCAAAATTCCTATCACTGTTGCTTTAAACTGTATATAATTGATCATAATTCCTTCAAAGCATATATAATGAAATAAACCTATAATCATAAATCTGAGAAGTTTATGACAGTTTTTACTGTTTATTTTGTGTGAAACGTGTATTTTCCAGTGATATGTCTGTAAGATGGCTTTCTGTAATACTAAACAATATGGCACTTGTACACAGACATGCATTCTACATTTTAAAAAATTGTTAAAAATACTGTAATTTTTTTTTTCTTTCAGTGAGAATATGTATTGATATATTAAAGGCAGCCGATCAGAAAAATTCGATATTGTGTAAAAATGCAATTACTTATATGGTAAATAACACAATATAATGTGTACATTCACCAATACTAATAAATCTGAAGATGTCTATGTCAAAATAGAAGATTATGTAGAAGAGCATGTTTATAATTTTTCTGGTAACCAGTTCAAAATACATTTTCATACGTCACAATCTTTATTTGAAGTATGTAATATGCATATAATTTATGATGGCAACCATCTTAACTACTGTCTTCAGTGCTTCTGAACCTTGCTGCACTAGTGCTGCAGCAACTAACTTAGAGCAGGATTAGCTTAACTGTCTTTTAATAAAGTGGCTTTAAGCAGGTTTACTAGAAAATGTGCCCAATATGTACAATAAAATAAAATACTTAACTGCTGTCTAAATAATCACAAGAAGAAAATCCAGAAAAGACAACAATCTGTCTGTCTTATGGTATGATTACAATATTATAGTACAGTACCATATTATATTAACCCTATTAGATAACTACAGTATATTAAGAGGAGCTATTTGGGGAATTGTTTAGTTTCATACTCAAATGTTAGGATTTAATTGTTTAATTTGATATGCTTTTATTTTTATTACACAAAAAATCAGTGTTTCAATTCAGTGCCCTCTATTGTGATAGAATGATGAATGAAGGATAACATTTTTTTTTCAGTTAAAACACAAAATAAACATAGTGGGAAAACGAACAATGCCAGAATGAAGAACATGAGAAAAATTAGCATTATATATATGGGTCCTTATTTGGGATCAAGGGAATAAACCAATAGATGTGTGAAAATGATTGCTACGAAAATGATAGATCAAGGTTTCACTGTAATATGTAAATAAGTGGTCTATGCATGCTTGATGGCAGTTTCTGTACCTGGAAGGTTTACAAGTATGTTTTTGGGGAGTTATATACAGTAATACATTGGTTTTCATTGACTTTGGTTGTTGTTGGTTTTGGTTTTCATTGATTTTTTCTACGAAAAATTTGTCTCTGTTTTAATCAGCCTGTCCACACGACTTTGCTGCTAATTTTGCAAAAACAAAGGGCAACCTATGCATTTTCCTGCTCAGTGTGGTGTTGTTTCTCATTGTGTGAGCATTACCCTGTGCATCTAGCTAAACAATTCCATTGCTTTCTTTTTAGCTCTATCATGGGACCAAAGAAAGTTTCCAGAGCTAGCAGCCCTACAACTTCACGACACTAGGAAACTCTGTTTTTGCCCAATTTAAAAAGTTCAGTTATTTTTTGAATAGACCTTATATTATTAAAGACTGAAGCTAGAGATATATTGTATGGTTTTAATAGTCTTTTTTATTTTTTCAAACACTATGGGGATATAAGTATGCTATGTTAAATGTTTATTTATTCTTTACATTAATCTTTTATATTCAGTTTATATTAATTTCTTATTGTTTTTAGTATTAAACACTATATTTATTCTCTATAAAATGTGTTTTTGGTATGTATTTTGGAGTGTCTAGAATGAATTAATAGGATTTACATTGATTCATATGGAAACAATTGCCTCGGTTTTCATTGGTTTCAGATTTTGCAGATTGTTTTCAAACAGATTATTGACAAAAACCAAGGTATCCTGTATTATGAAACACATACTATATAAAATTTATTAATACAGTAGTAAGACCCCGCTTAACATGGGGGATGCATTCCTAGACAACAAAGTGCTAAGTGAAACAGCATTAAATGGGATCATTTTAACAGAGTAAATAGGGAAAGGGGAACAGGCAACCAAAAATAAAAAATTTTACTTTAATTTTAAGTTATTTTTATATTAATTTGCATAATAATATATGTTAAATAACACATAAACGTATGCACACAGAAATGTAAAGTTCATGTTTTGTGACAAAGGTTGTGGCTTTTCTGAAATTCTTGTTTTTGCGATAAAGCTGTGTAGTTTCATTTCTCGCTTTTTTCTTTCCTTAAGCAAATGTCGGTAGAAGATTGCATACAAAATGCCTCATCTTGCTTTTGCACTCCTTTCAAAATCTGAATCATTCACTACAATTTGATCAATGATTTTGGTTATCGTTACCAAACTTTTACTAAGGAAATTTGTAGAGAAATTCTTTGGATTCTTCACTTTCAGAATCACTATTTTCCAGTTCTACATGAATTCCTTGTTCTGCAAGTTATTGAAGGTTGTCATTGGTAAGGCTCTCACCAGAAACCTGCAGTAACTCCTCAATATCCTGCTTGTCTACATCTCCTAGTCCTGCTTATCAATTAGATTGAAAATTTGGTCAACCTAATGATACAGTGATAGGCTCTTCTCGTTGAGAATTCTTGGATACCTTCAGCATAAGTTCTTCCACACTCCGTTCATGCATTTATCAGTTAATTCTTGCCAAGAGAAGTCGATATTTCCTATGGCATCCATGATGTTATATTTTTTCCAAAATTGCACAAAACAAACATAGATTTAGGGGAAGTACAGTGCTATGACAAATTGCCACCTTTTGCTGATTGGTTCATGGTTGGGAATAATCATATTATATACAAATCAATGAAATGCAGTGTTAATTTGAATAAGTGTAAATTTTGAGCATATCTTAGGCTTCGAGCAGACCACGTAATATTGAATCAGTGTTAATCGAGGTAGCGTTAAGCAGGGTCTAACTGTACTTAATTTCAAATATTAATCAAAAATCAAAATAACCAATGCTATTATTTTAAGTTACTATTATAGAACAAGAAATAATTCAAAATGAAAAGATTAACATTTTTATTCATTTCAACTATATTAATAAAAAATTATAATTAATAACATTTATTGTATTCACATATCTGTACAATAGTTTAAAATAATACCATGTAAATAAAAATATCCAAGCAAACTTACAGCTATCTCTCTATATACAAATATGGTTCTTTGAGTGTCTCCTCTGTCTATATGGCTTTCCTAAAGAAGAAATGAATGTAATTAATTTCTAAAATTAAATTTTAATAACTGTTCAAAATAACAAAAATTTAATTAATCAATAATTAATTAAAATTTTCTAACTAATGTTGAACTTCAAATCACATTTTATGACTAGTCTTTACAGTTTAATTTCCAAAATAAACTACATATGCAAATATAATAATCAAAATTAAAAATCTATAAAAAGTTTAAATAATTCATAAGAATGATTTTCATTTATTTTAAAATGGAAGCCAACGTAAATTATTATTATTATTATTATTATTATACTCGGTTAACACCGGTGGCTGTGTACTATGCCGGACCAAAGTCAAGGCATAGTAACCAAAACAGAAATTAAAGAAGTGTATCAGTGTGTGTGTCTGTATTCAGGAATTTTCTACAATATGACATGTATTCAATATAGTGGCCTTCTGTAGTGTGATGTACAAATTTCTATTCAATTGTAATGTGCCCAGGCTTTTGTGTCGTGTGTGTGGTATGACACCTGTAGAAGAGAGAACAACAGGTACAATAAGCACCCTATCCATCCTCCACAGATGCCTTATTTCCTGGGCAAGTTCTGTGTACTTGCTAATTTTTTCAGTGCATGCGTTTTGTATATTGTGAGTGTTTGGAATGGATATGTCTATAATGTATGTGATTTTATTGTGTTTGTCAATGAATGTGATGTCTAGTCTGTTGTGGTAAATTGTTTTATCTGTGATTATGGCTCTGTCGTAGTACATTTTGTGCGTGTTGTTTTCCAATACTGTCTGTGGAATGTATTTGTAGTATGGTTCGTGGATGTCTACTAATTTGTGTTTCTTTGCAAGCTCTTGGTGTATTATATTTGCTACTTGATTATGTCTGTGTAAATAATCTGTCTGTGCTAAGAGCTTGCAACCAGAGGTGATGTGTTGTATAGTTTCTGGCATGATGTGACATTTTCTGCATGTGTCATTTGTGAGTGTTGCATCTTTGAGTATGTGTTTTCTGTAGTTTTTAGTATTTATGACCTGATCCTGTATGGCGATCATGAATCCTTCCGTCTTATTATTATTATTATTATTATTATTATATGGATCAAGAAACTTCAAACATCACATTAATATTAATCTTCCAAATTTAGTTCTTAAATATCTTGACAAAACTCAAATGAAATTTGAAGACCTACTTTTGAAAGATTTACAATATAAATAAATAATTCAAAATTACATTATAACAATTAAATAATGTAATTATGTACTTTACTACAAAGTTTATAGCACTTATGATTGATTTAAAGTTTATACTAATTATTTATTGTGACATCACCACAATGCTGGGCTGCAATTTTTAATCATATTTTAAATTTATTTAATTTAAAATATATACTCTCCACCTCAAATTAGCAGTGACTTGCCCCTGTACATCATACTTTTCCTGTTAGATAATAACCAGCAGGACTTTATTTCTAACTCCTTTCAGGGAGAAATTTTTGAATTGAAGTAATGTGACTTCTGATTTGCATCGGAAGTTTGTAAATAGTTAATCACAGTCTCCTTCCCATAAGCTTTCCATATCTGGTCTCAGATTTCATTTAACTCCATTCTTGATATTAAGGAAAGACGGAGGATAGACAGACAGGCAACAGTGGGAATTTATAGGTCTACAATTTTTTCAAATTGCAGCCCAATAAAATTATTTAATTTACTTTCATAATTAAAATTTAAAATAAAAGAAATTAATTAAAATATACAAAACATTCTATTTTTTTCTTCTGAGCAATATTTAATACTAAAAGTTTATCTTTATAATCAATCATTCAAACTATAGAAAATATAGCAAATATTAAATTTTAAATAAATTAATAGTAATCTAAAACATAAGTATGTTTCATTACAATATTGATATATTTCTCATTAAATATATTAAAAAAATTATCTTTTAAAACAACACAAAAAATTGAAAATCTAATGTTATCAACTGAGAAATAATCTACTTTCACTATAGTAAATAAATATTAATTTACTTCTGTATATCTTTGTAATTCTTGCAAAAGAGCAGGGTATTTTTCAATTCTTCGAAATGGCCGACTAAGACCAGTTGTTAAAACTAATATGCCAGGAGATGTAGCTCCTTTATCTTCCATGAATTTGTTCAAAGTTTCCCTACATATATTCATTAAATTATTTTACAGAAAAAACATTAATAAAATATCTGTCTTTTACATTGTACATAAAAAATATTTACCTATGTTTTTCAATGACTGATGCAGCTTTTGGATGATTTGAGCAATACAATAAATGAACTTTCTTTATTTGTGGAGCAAACTGCATAAAAACACCGCCAATTTTTTGTTCTCTAGAAGGTCTCCTTAAATAATTTTATAAAATTTAATAATAAATTATATTTAATCAAGTATAAAATTTTTAATTAACATGAAACTTAAAATCATCTTACTGTTCCACTTCTTCTAATGCAGTAAGAAACATCTTATGGCATTCTAATATTTCCTCTAAATTTCCACATAATGTCATGTATTCCTGTCATTTAATCTAGAGAAATTATATTTGATAAGTAAGACCTCATAAAAAAATTATGATATTAAATAAAATGTATTCAATGTATTGTGTATTTTGATGGTAAATATATTTACCATCAAAATACACAATTCTTTAAAGAAAATAAACTTGATAATATTGAAACAAAATTCTAAACTAGAAGAACTTTGATAATCTTACGTTTTTTCCTGATGAAGATTAGAAAGGTAAGTCTGAATCAAATTTTCAATTTCATGAACATGAGTTCCTTCTGTTCCTAAAATATCCTTAAAAACCTGTTGATAAATATTTAAAAACATCAACATGTGAATTTATTTTTCAAATATTTTAATAATACTATTAACATTTTATTTTCAAAATTTATGTTATATCAATTAAAAATTTTAAAACAAATACAAATATCAAAATAGAGAATGTTGACTTTAATTAAAGTGTGGCCAAAATATAAGTCTAGACAAAACATAGCATAAAGAAATCAAGCTCTAAATATTTTGTATAATTCAATTTAAATAAAAACCATACATCTATATTGTAATAATACAATTAAATGAATGCATATTTTAGAAATTTAACAAAACTCTTTTGCTTTGTTTATAATAATATGGAATAAAATTTAAAATATCTCAAAACTGAGAAAAGTTTTCATAACATAAACCAATAGCTAAAGAATTTCACATTTGTTATTTAATAATTCCATTTTATATTTCATTATAAAATTTATAAGTAATTTTGTTTCATGGATATAACATTTTATTATCTAACTATTTTCTACTAACAGCATGACATATGGATCAGACTTCATAAGACAATAAAAAAAAACTATTAAAGGCATTACAATCATTGTCCTTATTTATGTACTTATAAATAATTTATTTAAGATTATACAATGCTCCCAAAAGCATCACACAATTTTCAATCTTGATTCTTTATATTATACTGTTATGAATAGCTTTAGTGATTGATGTTAAGCATATATCATCAGATTTGATAAAATGGAAACCCAGGTTTTTGATTAATATTGTGTATTAGTAATCTCAAAAATCAGAATAATCAATTTATTTAGCAATACAATATACCCAAAAATATTGCAATTTCTTTTTCAATAGTTATTTAGACATAATAAGGAATTAAATTATCTTTTTGAATAGTCTTACACTTATAAAATTGATTTTCTTACAGATTAAATATTACTATTATTCAGATTTGTAACAATTGTTAGACTCAACTTACAATAAAACTTTTTCAATGAATTTTTTTAATTATTATATCATTATTAAAATTTAAAGTTTTTATTTTTTTACAATCTTGTAAATAGTTATATGATTTACAGATTTATAAAAACATAGACGAAAATATCTTATTGAAAATAATTTTACTTTCAATGTAATATCTTCCACTATATTAATATAAATTTTCCTTCCAGAGCTTCACTTTATTGTTTTTGTGAATAACAATGTAAATTATTTATTACATTCATTACATATTTACAATTATTTATTAAATAATTGTAAATATGTGGACACTTTATCTCAGATGAAATGAAGTGTTTAGTTTTCTAGAAACATTCTGAAAAATGGTGAAATATTTAAATTATAAATATGAAATTTTTAAAAAATAAGTGCTTTTCGTTGTTTTTTTTAATCCTTCTCTTACAACAAAATTGGTATAATCACATACATTTTAAATATAAAAATGAAACTGCAGATGTACAATGTTGTTTCATTTGCTTTGTTTTTACCCATCATATCTGACTACAGGTATCCCACATATAACATGGTAGTTAGGTTCTGAAAAAGTGCCATGTTATGCAAATGCCTGCCATATGAAACAAAGAACTAGGGTTAGGTTCCAAAAGTTAGCAAAAATGTACTATTCTTTTTTGCAATTAAGTAGTAAATATTATAATTATTAAATTTAATAAGAGATTGTGCCTAACTCCTACCTCTCATACTAAATTACTTAATAGTTAATCATTAATTATAGCACTTAATTAAGCTGATTAATTATGGCAATCATTTGGTTTATTACATGACATTATACTAAAGCTAATACCAACTCTAGTGAAACTTTGAGTAGTTTTGAATAATTTGACACCTGGTAAAAAAAAGAAAAAAATACAAAAAGACAAGAAAACTTAATTCTTAAGAAAAAAATATTTTCAAGCATGTCAATACAATTACAAAACATCAAAAAAATTACATCAATTATTCATGGCAATGTTTCTTGCTAAAACTTGACACTTAATTTTCAAATTTGTATTACATTGTGTAAATATATAAAGACTATTCAGCCATTATTGCTTCCATTTGGATCACAACTAATTCTCCTCATATTCATAAACCTTGCAAGCATATACAGTCAGCACATTTGAAATTATACACTTTCATTGCAAGCTATAGTGCAGCCACACAAAAATAATTAAGGCCAATTTGATTTAAATGCTATGAAGAAGACTATATTTTAATATTAAGTCCACAAATTCATAGATAACTTTAGCATCTTTAATGCTCTGGCCATGCATGAATTACATGTTATACCTTCCCTGGACCTATGGCTTTAGTCCAGGTTGCTTGATTAATGTTTGAATATCATCTTTTTGTATTTGTTATTTATTTTCAAAATACTGTAAACTATAAAAGTATAAAAAGCTTAAAATATTGATAAGTGAAACTAATATTTATTTATTTGATGGTAAGGAATTATTTAATTGTAATTAATATCAAATTTTAAAAATTTCTACTTGCAAATAATTAAATAAATCTGCTACTATTCATAAATAAAAAGTTGCAAAAGCTCATCAATGCCCAAACTAAGATCTACTGTATAATTTACCCTCACTTGAAAAAAGATTTAACTTTTATAAATTATACAATTCCTGATATGCATTACCTGCTTCTATTTCAAATCAAAAAACAGAATGCTTCATACACTGTGTATCATCATTGATTTGTATAATTCAGTTAAAATTTTATATATCTAACAAGAAAATTATCCATGACAAAAATCTTATGTAAAAATGTAATTATCTATAATTAGTTCAGATTAAAATATAAATCTTATATTGCACAAGTCAAAAGTTACATTTACTGTGTGTATACATTGTTAAAACATATATCTATTAGTCTTTTATTATTATGTTGGGTTAAGTTAGATATACTCGGTTAACACCGGTGGCTAAGTACTATGCCGGACCAAAGTCAAGGCATAGTAACCAAAACAGAAATTAAAGAAGTGTATCAGTGTGTGTGTCTGTATTCAGGAATTTTCTCACAATATGACATGTATTCAATATAGTGGCCTTCTGTAGAGTGATGTATGTGTTTTTATTCAATTCTAATGTGCCCAGGCTTTTGTGTAGTGTGTGTGGTATGACACCTGTAGAGGAGAGAACTACAGGTACAATAAGCACCCTATCCATCCTCCACAGATGCCTTATTTCCTGGGCGAGTTCTGTGTACTTGCTAATTTTTTCAGTGCATGCGTTTTGTATATTGTGAGTGTTTGGAATGGATATGTCTATAATGTATGTGATTTTATTGTGTTTGTCAATGAGTGTGATGTCTGGTCTGTTCTGGTAAATTGTTTTATCTGTGATTATGGCTCTGTCGTAGTACATTTTGTGCGTGTCGTTTTCCAATACTGTCTGTGGAATGTATTTGTAGTATGGTTCGTGGATGTCTGCTAATTTGTGTTTCTTTGCAAGCTCTTGGTGTATTATATTTGCTACTTGGTTATGTCTGTGTAAATAATCTGTCTGTGCCAAGAGCTTGCAACCAGAGGTGATGTGTTGTATAGTTTCTGGCATGATGTGACATTTTCTGCATGTGTCATTTGTGAGTGTTGCATCTTTGAGTATGTGTTTTCTGTAGTTTTTAGTATTTATGACCTGATCCTGTATGGCAATCATGAATCCTTCCGTCTCCCCAAAGAGGCATCCCCGAGCTAACCAGCTGTTTGACGCAGTTTTGTCAACAAAATCCTGGGCCAGATCGTAAGGATGCCTGCCATGGAGTGCCTTTCGAGCCCACGATTGCTTAATGGTGTCTATGCTTTTTATATGTTGTGTTGTGTCCATATGATGTGAGTGTAAGTTTAATGGTGTGTTATTCGAGTCTGCTAGAGTTACTGCTTTATGTAATTGTGATGTTTCTTGTTTTTTGTAGAAAAACTCTCGCAGTGACTGTATTTGTTTGTAGTGAAGGTTAACTATGTCAATCAGGCCACGTCCGCCATCTTTACGTGGAAGGGTTAATCTTTCTGTGGCGGATTTAGGATGATGTTGTTTATGCTTAGTAAGTGTTGTTCTTGTTTTCCTTTGGAGTTGCTCAAGATCAGTGTGAGTCCAATGTATAACTCCAAAAGAATATGTGAGTACTGGGATGACATATGTGTTTATTGCTTTAACTGTGTGTTTTGCATTTAATTGTGTTCTGAGAATAGCATTTAACCTACTTTGGTATTCTTTAATTAATCTTTGCTTTATTTGTGTATGTTCTGTTAGTTTGGCCTGTTGGAATCCTAAATACTTGTAGAACTCTCCCTCTTTCATGGATTCAATAACGTCTCCATTTCCAAGTGCAAAATCTTCTTTCTTCAGGATTCCTTTTTCTATGTGAAGTGTTTTGCATTTATCTAGGCCAAATTCCATTTGTATGTCCTTGGTGTATGAATGTGTGATTTGTAGGAGTTGATGAAGTTGTTTTTGTGTGGATGCATAAAGTTTTATGTCATCCATGTACATGAGATGTGACAGTGTAAACTGTGTTGTTTTTTCGTGTCTGATATTGTAACCATATTGCGTGTTGTTTAACATGTTGGATAATGGGTTCAGGGCTAAGCAGAACCAGAGAGGACTCAAGGAATCTCCTTGAAAAATTCCTCGCCTAATAAAAATTTGGTTTGTTTGTATGGAAGTGTTACTAACCCTGAGATGTAGTGTTGTTCTCCAGTGCTGCATAGTGTTTTGAAAGAATGCAATGAGTGATGGATGTATTTTGTACATGTGTAGAATATGTAGCAGCCAACTGTGTGGAACACTGTCGAATGCTTTTCTGTAGTCTATATATGCCATGTGTATGTTTCTGTGTTGTCTGTGTGCTTGCCGTAGAATGACTGAATCTATGAGTAACTGTTCTTTGCATCCCCTGTGGTTTCTACGACAACCTTTTTGTTGTTCCGTTAGAATGTCGTGTTCTTCAACATGTTTGTATATTTTGTTTGCAATACAGGATGTCAATAATTTGTAGAGTGTTGGAAGACATGTAATTGGTCTGTATTGTGTGGGGTCTGTGGTATTGTTGTTTTTAGGTTTCATGTAGGTGATGCCCTGAGTAAGAAAATTTGGCATGTCTTGTGGATTGATGATGATGTGTGTTAGATGTTTAGCTAGTTCCTGGTGCAGTGATGTAAACTTTTTGTACCAGAAATTGTGAATGTTGTCTACACCAGGTGTCTTCCAGTTGTGTGTTCTGTTAACAGTGTATTGGAAATCATGTATGTTTATTTCAACACAGGGCATAGTTGGTATGTTGTGCAAGTTTCTGTTCTCCTCCTCGATCCAGCCTGCATCAGCATTGTGCGTGACAGCACTGGACCAAAGAGAAGACCAATATGTTGTGAGTTGTTCTTCTGTTGGTGTGCCACTGTGCTGTGTATCAGTGTTTGCTTTGTTATTAATTTGTCTGTAAAAGAGTTTTTCATTGTTTGTAAATAATTTATTTTGTTGTTTTCGTAGTGTACATGTTTTGTATCGTTTGAGTCTACGTGCTTTGGCAGCAAGTTTTTGTTTTAGTGTATCAATGTATTCTGTAATGCATGTGTTGTGATGTTCATGTTTTGTGTGTGTTTTTATTTTCTTGAAAATGTTTTTGAGCTGTTTCCTTAATTTGGGTGTTATGTTGTTTTTAGTGTATTGTGTTAGCCTGCCTAATTGCTGTCTAATGTCATTTATTTGTGTTTCTATTCTTCTCTGCCAGGCAGGCTTGTGATAGAATTGTGTTTTCTGTGTATTTGTCTGTGATTGTACTTTCAGTCCATGGTGTGTCACTACTGTGACTGCCCCAGCATAAACTAATGTATGAATGTCTGCGAGTGTAGAAATTGAATGAATGTAGTGTGGTAGTAAGTGAGTGTTTACATAATTTAGTGTTTTTCCTACTTCCTTTGACGTGTTGATTTTTGGTATTCGTGGTCGTTGTGTGGGATCTGTACCTGTATATTTAGTGAGTGTTTCCTGAAATATAAGTGAGAGCGTATTAACTAAATCCAAGTCTATGTTATCAGTGATGGATGAGGAAGTGTCTGTAGTATCATTAGTGGTAATTGTTGTATGTGTGTTATTATCAATGCTCGTTGCTGGATTATCCTGACAGGTTACATGATCTTCATTAATGTTAGATGTTTCTGTCTGTTGATGTATTTGATCAGCAACCTGTTGTTTGATAAGTTCAAGTGTTGTTTGTGGAATAAGGTTGTTGTGTATAATTGTTCTTTTTTGATCAACAACCCTTTGTTCGGTGACAGTGAGGTGAGGATACTGTTGTGTGAATCTATGGTGTAGTTGTTGTCTGTATGCTGTCATGTTTGTTTCGAGTTTTGTGATGGTGTAATAAGTACGGATGATAAACTCGTTCATTTCTACTGTCCATTTCATCCGTTGGCGTGGTTTTCCAGCCTTTGTGGTCTGTGGATGCATTGCCACAGAAACACCAAGGCTGGGTTGGTTCCTCACATCTGTTGAGGGCATTGCAGTAGCCATGCTTGGGCCGGTGCTGCTTTCGCCACCGGTAACCAAGGGAGACTGTGACCTATTTTTCGAACGTGAGCCTCTGCCTAACCCACGAACGCGGACCTTGTTAACCCGGGCGACGTCCGAGCAGGTATCACACTTTGATCTAGTTATTACCATGATGAATATCTCCACAGAATGTGGGCGTGGTCACTCTTAGCTTCATTTCTCCCCATAGACCTTACTGGCATGGGTGTCCCTACCAGGAGCTTATGCTCCAGCCTGCATTGCCCTATGGATCAGTAAAATTACTGGGCTCTCCCACCACGACCAGGTGGTGACCACGGGAGAGTTATTATTATTATTATTATTATTATTATTATTATAAAACTTTTATCTCTAGTTTTAGTGTAACAGATAAACTTTTTTCAAAAAATAAAAGGGTTAAAAATTATATTTGCTTAAAATATAATTATTATTACAACTATCAGATTCTTATAATTTAATCTTCAAAGCAACAATAACTATATTTTAAAAAAGAAATGGCAAAAGTAATAAAATTACTGGGGTGTTATTTTGTAAAACCTGAAAATAAGTTTTTTATTTTTTAAATATTAAAGACAAAGGTTAAATGATAATAATGTGTGATTTCTAATTCAGAAGTTTTAGCTTATTGTAATTAATAAAAATTATTAAAAACATTAAATTTTGAAAAAAAAAGCTAAAAATGACTTTCATGTGATTATATTTTCAAGATAGCAAAGTCAAATAAAATATCATAAATAAATATATCAAATTAATAAAAAAAATGTTTCACGAAAAATATTATAAATACATACCGTATTTCTATACATTTTCATGTTATCTAATCGATTACAGCGATTTTCCACCTGTCTGCTCACTATATTCTTACTTCCTTTTGTGGATTCTAAACAGTTTTGTAAAAAATTTTGTATGATAAATAAACTTATATTAATAAAATATTTATTTATATCAATAAAATATGTTTAAAGTTTATCAAATAAACTTTTTAAAAACTATTAAACATTACCTGGCTTAAATTCTTTTACATAATTGCTAGGAAACCATCCTGTTACACCACTCAAAGTTCCTTCCCACCATCCGCCATCTAATGCTTGAGTTACAGTAATTATATCTCCTTTCTTAAAACAAAGCTAAAAAATAAATAAATTATTTTAAAAGTTTAAAATGAAAAAAATTGGTTATAAAATAACAATACATTACTTATAAAAATATAGGAGGAGGAAAAGTGTAATACATTTTCCTTTTAAATACTCAATATGAATTCTTAAAATTGAAAATAATAAAAATTTATTATACATTTATGAATCCTATATTTATAAAAAAAAAATTATCTTATAAAAAAACACAAATAACTATCATAATTTATGAATAAATTATATCATCCTAAATAAATGTTTATTTAAAATATGTCATAAATATTATAACTATTAGCTAATGATCAGATAATTCTTTAATAAAATAAATTTGTAATGCATCTCAATATATTATCTCCAAACTCTTACTGCATCTTATTTGCACTGTCCCTTTCTCTCAGCTACTTACAAATGCTATAGTGTAAACAAAAAAATATTCTTTTTTTATAACTGCTTTTCTTTATTCATTTCATCAATAAACCTTTTATATTATTGTTTTTGAATAATTTAATTTATTATCTCAATAAAAAAATTCTTCTTTGTTGCAATAAATTTTTATATTGATTTAAAATTCTGAATATTGTTTTTTTTATATATATATATTAACTAATATTCAAAATAAGATATCATTAATGTAATATGACAAAAAAATTGTAATAATTAAAATGAAAATGTACGCGATGTATTTGTGAAATAATATGTGTAAATTAAAAAATCAAAAAGTATTGTTATGAAAAAAACAAAAAAAAAACAACATAAATGTAAACCCCTTGTAACAGGGAAAATAATTCCCAATGGATAATAATAAATGATGATGATGATGATATTGTTTTTATATAATCAATAAAATTGTTAGTTAAAAGAAAATTAAAAATAAGAAATATAATTCATAATTTTAATAAAGAGTAGGAATTTTTCTAAAGTTTTTATTAAAAAAACTGCAGAATAATCTTTCATACCAGTATATTATTTTTATAAAGTGACTACTGCATGAGCCTGACATTGATCAAACTTTTGAGGGGGTAAGAATTGGTGAGGTTAGGTTAGGAGAGGGTGATAAAAACAATAATGTTAGTAACTAAAATGTACATTTATTGACCATATTTACAATAATGAAACAGCAAAAAACAAAAAAGTTGGTTGGGGTGAAGACCCCCACAGTATTTTTCTAGGGTGTCAAAGACTATTCATGCCAAATTTGGTGCAGATTTGTTGAATGATATAGAAGCCTTTATCTTGTATACAAACAAGAATTTGTATTCCTACTTTTATATATATATAAATAATATTAACTAATTCTATTAATTTTATACAATCTAATGTAACTGGAACATCAATAACTGAAAACTTCTGCTGTCATCATTATTTCTGCATTTATTAATTTTCCAATAGAAAATATACTGATCTAATTTAAATATTAGTTGGAGATGTGCCAAAGTGTAACTGACTTCTCCATATAACATGGTTTCAATATTTTTATTTTAAAATATGTTTACAAAAACTATACATTTACAATGAAAATAAAATCATTACTAATCTATCATTATTTTAAAAAAATAAAAATTACTAGCAATACTTAAATAATGGAATTCAATTACTATAGACATGATCTACATTCCTCAAAAGTGAAATTGTAATACCAGGAGGGGATATGCATAGCCACATGCACATTGCAGAACCATTAAAGGTGACCCTCATGGTACTCACCTTTTGCCCAACATGGAAGACAACTATGTGCATCAACAAACCAAGGTCTCACAGCTCCAGGATATGCTCTCATTCCCCAGCTATTAACTGGTGGTATTCATCTCACTGTTGTCTCTGAGGCATTTTCTAGACTTCTTTGAAAGTTTGGCTGTCACAAACCATCACTGATAGCATTTACAGCCTGAGCCAGCTGTTGGACTTTAAAGCCTGAAACTGGGTACCACATTATCCAAATATGTACACAAACTTAATCATTTACATATCTCTGTCACACACACCGATCCAGCAATGTGCATGTGGCTTTGCACATTCCTTCATGATGTTGCAATTTCACTTTTGATGAATGTGTTTACAGTCCTGTCACAGGTCAACCAACTATTCACCTCAAGTATTATATTAATAAGCCTTATACACTGTATAAATAATATTGATATTTTATGACTTATATAAGTACTTTATATATCAGGGGTGGGCAAGCAAGAGTTCAGTGGGAGCCAAAATGTAGGTTTTACAAAATGCATGGGAGCTGCAGTTCTGTACCGTCGTGGCGGATAGTATGGTAAGGCGCGCGATTTTATTATATAATATAAATATAAAATATAAAACAAATATTGAATTTTTTTAATAAACATATTTTCACAAAATTACAAAAATAAAGTTGTAAAAATAATAATAAAAAACAGAAATTAACACTTTCAGCAAGAGCCGCATGTAACTCTAAAAGAACCGCATGCGGCTCTCGGAGCCACATTTGCCCATGTCTGTTATATATATTTATGTAGTCATAATAAGAGAGCCCTGCAAACATTGAGTTAATCCATGCTCAAATGATTGGTGGATACCATTTGTTTATTTTATTTTATATCATCAGCCTTTTTCAATATTTCTCCAGCCTGTTTAATCAATATCCCTTCTTTTCCACACTTCTAGCAATATATATATAATATTTACAGCAACATTTCTCTACATTTTATAACAATATCTCAATATAACAATATAATATATACTATAATATACAGTAAAGACTCGTAAATCGGAACCCCGGTAATCGGAATCGCTGGTAATCAGCACGATTTTCAGTCGGACTGTGTCGTGCTGAATCGAACGTTTTTGATACTAAATTTACTTCTAAAGTATAATTTTCATGTTTTTATATTCTTCAATATATTTATTTTGTTTGTACAAAATGCAGAAATAATTTTTAACGATATGATAGCCTCGATTATTATTATAAAAATTTTCGTCGATTTTAAGCCTAACGAAAATTTTTATAATAATAATCGAGGCTATCATATCGTTAAAAATTATTTCTGCATTTTGTACAAACAAAATAAATATATTGAAGAATATAAAAACATGAAAATTATACTTTAGAAGTAAATTTAGTATCAAAAACGTTCGATTCAGCACGACACAGTCCGACTGAAAATCGTGCTGATTACCAGCGATTCCGATTACCGGGGTTCCGATTTACGAGTCTTTACTGTATATTATAGTATATATTATATTGTTATATTGAGATATTGTTATAAAATGTAGAGAAATGTTGCTGTAAATATTATATATATATTGCTAGAAGTGTGGAAAAGAAGGGATATTGATTAAACAGGCTGGAGAAATATTGAAAAAGGCTGATGATATAAAATAAAATAAACAAATGGTATCCACCAATCATTTGAGCATGGATTAACTCAATGTTTGCAGGGCTCTCTTATTATGACTACATAAATATATATAACAGACATGGGCAAATGTGGCTCCGAGAGCCGCATGCGGTTCTTTTAGAGTTACATGCGGCTCTTGCTGAAAGTGTTAATTTCTGTTTTTTATTATTATTTTTACAACTTTATTTTTGTAATTTTGTGAAAATATGTTTATTAAAAAAATTCAATATTTGTTTTATATTTTATATTTATATTATATAATAAAATCGCGCGCCTTACCATACTATCCGCCACGACGGTACAGAACTGCAGCTCCCATGCATTTTGTAAAACCTACATTTTGGCTCCCACTGAACTCTTGCTTGCCCACCCCTGATATATAAAGTACTTATATAAGTCATAAAATATCAATATTATTTATACAGTGTATAAGGCTTATTAATATAATACTTGAGGTGAATAGTTGGTTGACCTGTGACAGGACTGTAAACACATTCATCAAAAGTGAAATTGCAACATCATGAAGGAATGTGCAAAGCCACATGCACATTGCTGGATCGGTGTGTGTGACAGAGATATGTAAATGATTAAGTTTGTGTACATATTTGGATAATGTGGTACCCAGTTTCAGGCTTTAAAGTCCAACAGCTGGCTCAGGCTGTAAATGCTATCAGTGATGGTTTGTGACAGCCAAACTTTCAAAGAAGTCTAGAAAATGCCTCAGAGACAACAGTGAGATGAATACCACCAGTTAATAGCTGGGGAATGAGAGCATATCCTGGAGCTGTGAGACCTTGGTTTGTTGATGCACATAGTTGTCTTCCATGTTGGGCAAAAGGTGAGTACCATGAGGGTCACCTTTAATGGTTCTGCAATGTGCATGTGGCTATGCATATCCCCTCCTGGTATTACAATTTCACTTTTGAGGAATGTAGATCATGTCTATAGTAATTGAATTCCATTATTTAAGTATTGCTAGTAATTTTTATTTTTTTAAAATAATGATAGATTAGTAATGATTTTATTTTCATTGTAAATGTATAGTTTTTGTAAACATATTTTAAAATAAAAATATTGAAACCATGTTATATGGAGAAGTCAGTTACACTTTGGCACATCTCCAACTAATATTTAAATTAGATCAGTATATTTTCTATTGGAAAATTAATAAATGCAGAAATAATGATGACAGCAGAAGTTTTCAGTTATTGATGTTCCAGTTACATTAGATTGTATAAAATTAATAGAATTAGTTAATATTATTTATATATATATAAAAGTAGGAATACAAATTCTTGTTTGTATACAAGATAAAGGCTTCTATATCATTCAACAAATCTGCACCAAATTTGGCATGAATAGTCTTTGACACCCTAGAAAAATACTGTGGGGGTCTTCACCCCAACCAACTTTTTTGTTTTTTGCTGTTTCATTATTGTAAATATGGTCAATAAATGTACATTTTAGTTACTAACATTATTGTTTTTATCACCCTCTCCTAACCTAACCTCACCAATTCTTACCCCCTCAAAAGTTTGATCAATGTCAGGCTCATGCAGTAGTCACTTTATAAAAATAATATACTGGTATGAAAGATTATTCTGCAGTTTTTTTAATAAAAACTTTAGAAAAATTCCTACTCTTTATTAAAATTATGAATTATATTTCTTATTTTTAATTTTCTTTTAACTAACAATTTTATTGATTATATAAAAACAATATCATCATCATCATCATTTATTATTATCCATTGGGAATTATTTTCCCTGTTACAAGGGGTTTACATTTATGTTGTTTTTTTTTTGTTTTTTTCATAACAATACTTTTTGATTTTTTAATTTACACATATTATTTCACAAATACATCGCGTACATTTTCATTTTAATTATTACAATTTTTTTGTCATATTACATTAATGATATCTTATTTTGAATATTAGTTAATATATATATATAAAAAAAACAATATTCAGAATTTTAAATCAATATAAAAATTTATTGCAACAAAGAAGAATTTTTTTATTGAGATAATAAATTAAATTATTCAAAAACAATAATATAAAAGGTTTATTGATGAAATGAATAAAGAAAAGCAGTTATAAAAAAAGAATATTTTTTTGTTTACACTATAGCATTTGTAAGTAGCTGAGAGAAAGGGACAGTGCAAATAAGATGCAGTAAGAGTTTGGAGATAATATATTGAGATGCATTACAAATTTATTTTATTAAAGAATTATCTGATCATTAGCTAATAGTTATAATATTTATGACATATTTTAAATAAACATTTATTTAGGATGATATAATTTATTCATAAATTATGATAGTTATTTGTGTTTTTTTATAAGATAATTTTTTTTTTATAAATATAGGATTCATAAATGTATAATAAATTTTTATTATTTTCAATTTTAAGAATTCATATTGAGTATTTAAAAGGAAAATGTATTACACTTTTCCTCCTCCTATATTTTTATAAGTAATGTATTGTTATTTTATAACCAATTTTTTTCATTTTAAACTTTTAAAATAATTTATTTATTTTTTAGCTTTGTTTTAAGAAAGGAGATATAATTACTGTAACTCAAGCATTAGATGGCGGATGGTGGGAAGGAACTTTGAGTGGTGTAACAGGATGGTTTCCTAGCAATTATGTAAAAGAATTTAAGCCAGGTAATGTTTAATAGTTTTTAAAAAGTTTATTTGATAAACTTTAAACATATTTTATTGATATAAATAAATATTTTATTAATATAAGTTTATTTATCATACAAAATTTTTTACAAAACTGTTTAGAATCCACAAAAGGAAGTAAGAATATAGTGAGCAGACAGGTGGAAAATCGCTGTAATCGATTAGATAACATGAAAATGTATAGAAATACGGTATGTATTTATAATATTTTTCGTGAAACATTTTTTTTATTAATTTGATATATTTATTTATGATATTTTATTTGACTTTGCTATCTTGAAAATATAATCACATGAAAGTCATTTTTAGCTTTTTTTTTCAAAATTTAATGTTTTTAATAATTTTTATTAATTACAATAAGCTAAAACTTCTGAATTAGAAATCACACATTATTATCATTTAACCTTTGTCTTTAATATTTAAAAAATAAAAAACTTATTTTCAGGTTTTACAAAATAACACCCCAGTAATTTTATTACTTTTGCCATTTCTTTTTTAAAATATAGTTATTGTTGCTTTGAAGATTAAATTATAAGAATCTGATAGTTGTAATAATAATTATATTTTAAGCAAATATAATTTTTAACCCTTTTATTTTTTGAAAAAAGTTTATCTGTTACACTAAAACTAGAGATAAAAGTTTTATAATAATAATAATAATAATAATAATAATAATAACTCTCCCGTGGTCACCACCTGGTCGTGGTGGGAGAGCCCAGTAATTTTACTGATCCATAGGGCAATGCAGGCTGGAGCATAAGCTCCTGGTAGGGACACCCATGCCAGTAAGGTCTATGGGGAGAAATGAAGCTAAGAGTGACCACGCCCACATTCTGTGGAGATATTCATCATGGTAATAACTAGATCAAAGTGTGATACCTGCTCGGACGTCGCCCGGGTTAACAAGGTCCGCGTTCGTGGGTTAGGCAGAGGCTCACGTTCGAAAAATAGGTCACAGTCTCCCTTGGTTACCGGTGGCGAAAGCAGCACCGGCCCAAGCATGGCTACTGCAATGCCCTCAACAGATGTGAGGAACCAACCCAGCCTTGGTGTTTCTGTGGCAATGCATCCACAGACCACAAAGGCTGGAAAACCACGCCAACGGATGAAATGGACAGTAGAAATGAACGAGTTTATCATCCGTACTTATTACACCATCACAAAACTCGAAACAAACATGACAGCATACAGACAACAACTACACCATAGATTCACACAACAGTATCCTCACC